>NC_090924.1:1217582373-1217885403 GCF_040938575.1 Ambystoma mexicanum
TCGCGTGAAGTTTTTCACGCGATTGGGCCTGGTGAAGTTTCTCACGCGATCGGGCCTGGGGGAGCGGGCTATGTGTATTTCAGGGGTTCGCGTGAAGTTTTTCACGCGATCGGGCCTGGGGGAGCGGGCTACGTGTATTTCAGGGGTTCGCGTGAAGTTTCTCACGCGATCGGGCATGGGGGAGCGGGCTACGTGTATTTCAGGGGTTCGCGTGAAGTTTTTCACGCGATCGGGCCTGGGGGAGCGGGCTACGTGTATTTCAGGGGTTCGCGTGAAGTTTCTCACGCGATCGGGCCTGGGGGAGCGGGCTACGTGTATTTCAGGGGTTCGCGTGAAGTTTCTCACGCGATCGGGCCTGGGGGAGCGGGCTACGTGTAGGGCTGTATTTCAGGGGGGTACCACTCACCGTCTGCCTTGCGTGTAGAAGAATGCATAGCCAACACCCGCTGTGAAGTAATAGCGTGTGAACCCCAATGGATGGAAAACACACGCACCGCACGAAAAGCACGTACAGAGCAGTTCAAAGGCACGCGGGATCTCCAAGCCCTGCCAGGGCAATGCCCATGCGCGAAAGGTCATAGACGCGCTTACGCTGTAAGGGCCTTTGGTCCAATTAAATTGCGTACGCGTGCTGATGCGCTTACGCGCTAAGGGCCTTTCCTCGAATATCACGCTAACGTGCAGGAATTTCACGTGCCAAATCACTCCGTATCAAGCTGGCCACGCGAAAACACATGTAAGACCACTCTCCTGCCCAGAAGGCCGAATTACTGCCCCCCAGTGCCCCGAGCAGCCTCCCACGTGCCATCTGCTGCTGCCTGCCTGCCTGCTGCCACCGTGCCCTGCCATTTGGTGCCTGCACATCAGCCATCTGCAGGGGTCCAGTTGCTGTGTCCAACCCTGCTGGAACAGAAGACTCCCGACTCGGATAACATAGCTCCACAGCCCAGCCCCAGGACCCAGTTGCCCACCCACTCCTGCCCCTGGGGTTGCCATGTCGGGCACATCAACATCTGGCACCAGGGGCAAACCCCCGCCAGAGGGGCAGAGGGGCACCAGCTTCACTGCCACCGAAGTTGTTGTCCTGGTGGAGCAAGTCCTGGGGCAGTATGATGCCCTCTTCGGATCGTCCCGCGCCAACAAGGAAGGACGGGAGAGGATCTGGGCCGACTGTGTGGTTGCCATCAACGCGGAGGGGTGGCAACCCGCACCATCCAGAAGGTCAAGAAGCGCTGGGAGGACTTGAGGTCCAGGACCCTCATAAAGGCCCGGCGCCTCGTGGAGGGGGGCCGGGGCCACATGAGTTCCATCCAGATGAGGGTCCTGGAACGCGTACACCCAGCGCTCCACGCCCAGGTCCTTGAGAGGGAGACCCGTCTGGAGTTGAGCGGTAAGTGGCAAAGCATTGCTGTGTGAGACAGGGCATGTTGCAGTGTGCTGGTTGTCTGATACTTGCCTGTATGTGTGACATAGGCCATGTACGCATGTATGTGTGCAGGGACATCATGGTAATGCATGTGCGACCAGTAATGTGTGAACCGCACGGTTGTTGCATGTGTTTAAATGCGACATGGGGAGCCCTATGCAGATTGTACACATGAGAGCATGGCAGTCTCTGTTCCTGGACATGGGTGGGGGTGAGGGATGGGTGCTGATGCCAGGTACATATATGGTATGCATGTCTGTGTGCCTGACCTGCGTGTCTGTGACTTGTGAATGCCATGGATGCATGACACATGTCTGTGACAATGTACAGATTCACTGATGCAGCCTAGTCATCCTGGTATCCACTGTGATTGGGGTGTACGGGGCCAGATGGATGTGACTGAGGTGAAGTGTGTGCATGTGATAGGCATGACCCATGATGCATGTGAGTTCCATTACATTGTATATTTCGAGAGTCCATTGGACATGTATGGAAATGTCCATGGCATGCACCATGACTGTCACTGTGTGTGTTTTGCCTGGACTGACACATGTGTTGTGGAGGGACATGATGGAAGTGTACTTTGACAGTGGCACTCATCTGCTATTGCTTCCTGTTAGGGGACCATTGTACAGTACCCTGATGCTTGTGTTCTATGTCTCCCTCTACGCAGCGGCTAGTGAAGAAGAGGGCAGAGACGGCGCTGTGGAGCAAGGCGGCGGGGATGCCCCCACGGCTGCAGCGGAAGGGGTGGGTGAGCCCCCACAGGGGCCTGCTACGGCGGAAGACGGTGAGGAGCCATCCAGGTTGGTGGTTTCCACAGAGGAGGAGGAGGCCGCCACTGAGGCGCACATGGGGCCTGGTGGGGGCATCCCTGCTGGTCCAAGTGGTGCAGTCCAGGGGCAGGGGCAGCAGGCAGCACAGGTCACCGTGGAGGGGCCTGTGCATGTCGCTGTCCCTGTCCCTGTGGGTGCACCACCATGCACCAGCAGGGATGCCCCGTCCCAGGCCCGTCCGCAGGTAGAGGGGATGTCCATGTTATCTGACTCCCCTCCACCTGCGGACGAGGGGACCCCTGGCCGTATGGTGAAGGTCCAGATTGGGGTCGCGATGCGCACGGCTGTGATTCGTGATGCCGTGCGTGCTTCCCAGGAGGAGCATGCACGTCATCACGAAGAGCACCGTGCTGATGTGGCCCAATTGGGATCGTCCATGTTCGGGGGTTTCCTGCATGTGTCGGCCAATCTGGTGGTCCTCTCCTCCTCTGTGGAGTCTATGCGCCAGTCGTTCTCCTTGCCGTCTTCCGGCCCAGATGCCACCAGGGCCCCCTGTGGACCTGCCCTGACCAATGCAGCCAGCTCGGTGGGGATCCCATCCCTGCCACAGTCGGGAGTCGGAGGTCCAGCAGGGGTGGACACCACAGCAACTGTACCCCAGCAGATGGAGGATGTGCCGGCATCATCAGGCAGGGCACGTGCACGACGGCGTCGGTGGATTCCATCAGCCTGGATGCCGTCGTGCTGGCAGAGGCAGTTGCGTCGGAGGCAGCAGCAGAGTCAACGAGGGAGGCATCATGGCTCGGGGCCATCAACATCGGAGGGGCAGGCATCGGCCGGAGGGCAGGAGGACCCAGGACAGGAAGTGTGTTCCGTGTGGCTGCGGTTGGGCCAGCAGATAGGTGCGGAGCGGCAGCAGGCGGAAGAGGCGCGGCTCACGATGGTCAGGGCGGAGAACTCCATGCAGAGGGCCCTGAGGCGGGCCGAGTGCCTCGAGGCAATCCGCAGGGGGTTGGAGGAGTAGATGGCGTCGTCCCTGCGGACCCTCGGGGGCCATGGAACAGGACCGCCTCCGGGACATAGACGAGGGGTTTGATGAGGCCCTGGCCCGGAACACCACGGAGTGAGCCGCTGGACTTGCCCGCCGCCTTTGTATATAGTTCTTTAGTTTTAGGTTTCATTTGTTTCTTCTTATGATTTGGAGTCGACGGACACAGCTCCACCTTTTGTATATAGTTGCATTTTAGTTAGGGTTTTTTGTAGGTTTCCTTTGTTCAGTTGGGCTCATGGACCCTTGGATGTTTTGTACATAGTTCTTCATTGGATTGTTTTATTTTTTTATTTTTGATTTATTCTCCATGGAGCAATGGTCTTTGCATTTATTTTTATCTCTCGGATTGATTTTATTTTTAATGTGACTTTGAACAATATTTTTCTGGATTTGGATTTGTAGTTTTGATTTTTTTGGACGGACATGCAGCTTATCTTTTTTTCATTGCCATTGTAGTTTGTTTCATTTCATTTGCATTCAATTTTTTTTAATACAATTTTGTTTTCATACTTCACTGTGTGGTATCATTTCATTGGTTTCATGCATGTCATGTTGGGTGTTTTCCCATTCATTTGCAACCATTGTGTGTGACGGACATGGGTTCATTTGCTTTATGAACATTGGGGGTGTAACATGTAATTTCCATTTCCATGTGGGTGAATGGGTTACTTGGTAGGGCCTTTTGGCTGTGGAGGCTGACCATGACGCACATGATTGGGGATTGTGAGGACCTGGGTGCAGGGGGACATGAGTGGGGGCCTGGTGGAGGCTGCCCCTGCACTGCTGGGGGGTGGGGGTGGTGGGAGACATGGGTGGGGGCCTGCTGGCAGGTGCCCCACATTGCTGGGGGGTGGGGGGGTGGGGAACATGAGTTGGACATGGGTGGGGGCCTGCTGGCAGGTGCCCCACAGTGCTGGGGGGTGAGGGTGCTGGGAGACATGGGTGGGGGCCTGCTGGCAGGTGCCCCACAGTGCTGGGGGTTGGGGGGGGGAACATGAGTTGGACATAGGTGGGGGCCTGCTGGCAGGTGCCCCACAGTGCTGGGGGGTGGGGGTGCTGGGAGACATGGGTGGGGGCCTGCTGGCAGGTGCCACACAGTGCTGGGGGGTGGGGGTGCTGGGAGACATGGGTGGGGGCCTGCTGGCAGGTGCCCCACAGTGCTGGGGGGTGGGGAACATGAGTTGGACATCGGTGGGGGCCTGCTGGCAGGTGCCCCACAGTGCTGGGGGTGGGGGTGCTGGGAGACATGGGTGGGGGCCTGCTGGCAGGTGCCCCACAGTGCTGGGGGGTGGGGGGGTGGGGAACATGAGTTGGACATGGCTGGGGGCCTGCTGGCAGGTGCCCCACAGTGCTGGGGGGTGGGGGGGTGGGTAACATGAGTTGGACATGGGTGGGGGCCTGCTGGCAGGTTCCCCTGCACTGCTGGGGGGTGGGGGTGCTGGGAGACATGGGTGGGGGCCTGCTGGCAGGTGCCCCACAGTGCTGGGGGGTGGGGGGGTGGGGAACATAAGTTGGACATGGGTGGGGGCCTGCTGGCAGGTGCCCCACAGTGCTGGGGGGTGGGTGGGGTGGGGAACATGAGTTGGACATGGGTGGGGGCCTGCTGGCAAGTGCCTCACAGTGCTGGGGGGTGGGGGTGCTGGGAGACATGGGTGGGGGCCTGTGGAGGGTGCCCCTGGTGGCTGGGGGTGCAGGGGGACATGCGTTGGTGGGCAGTAGTGCAAGTTGACATGTGGGTTGGCTGGGGGGCATGGCCATGGTGGATGGGGTGCCTGCAGGACATGTGCAGGGTAGGCCCCTGTGGTGTGAGCCACCTGCAGGGGCCGTGGAGGGTGTAGAGGGAACACCTGGGGGGACCCACACGTGCAATTCACGTGTGGTGCTCCCCGCGCACGTACCCTTCTGATATCGCGTGTGGAACTTCACGCGCACCCCGAAATAAACGTACCCTGATGGAATTGCCTGTGGAACTTCCCGCGCACCCTTGGAATACACGTACCCTGCTGTAATCGCGTGTGTAACTTCCCCTGCACCCTGAAATACACGTACCCTGCTGATATCGTGTGTGGAACTTCACGCGCCGCCCGAAATACACATACCCTGATGGAATCGCGTGTGGAACTTCCCGCGCACCCTGAAATACACGTACCCTGCTGTAATCGCTTGTGTAACTTCCCCTGCACCCTGAAATACACGTACCCTGCTGATATCGCGTGTGGAACTTCACGCGCACCCCGAAATACACGTACCCTGATGGAATCGCGTGTGGAACTTCCCGTGCACCCCTGAGATACGCGTACCCTGCTCGCACGGGCCCAATCGCGTGTGGAAATTCCCGCGCACCCCTGAAATACACGTACCCTGATGGAATCGCATGTGGAACTTCCCGCGCACCCCTGGAATACACGTACCCTGCTGATTTTGCGTGTGAGACTTCCCCCGCACCCTGTAATACACGTACCCTGATGGAATCACGTGTGGAACTTCCCGCGCACCCCTGAGATACGCGTACCCTGCTCGCACAGGCCCAATCGCGTGTGGAAATTCCTGCGCACCCCTGAAATACACGTACCCTGATAGAATCGCGTGTGGAACTTCCCGCGCACCCCTGGAATACACGTACCCTGCTGTAATCGCGTGTGTAACTTCCCTTGCGCACTGAAATACACGTACCCTGCTGATATCGCGTGTGGAACTTCACGTGCACCCCTGAAATACACGTACCCTGCGGAAATCGCGTGTGTAACTTCCCATGCACCCTGAAATACATGTACCATGCTGATATCGCGTGTGGAACTTCACGCGCACCCCGAAATACACGTACCCTGATGGAATCGCGTGAGGTACTTCCCGCGCACCCCAGTGATACACATAGCCCGCTTGCTGTGCTGGTACAGGGTTAGCGCAGCCCTTTGTGCTGGATTGGGTATATTGATGGCTTTTCCCTGCGCAAGAGGCGTTCTTGGGGGCGTAACTGGCGCTGCTGCAGGATCGCTGCGCCACTGTGCGCCACGGCTGTTTTTGGTGGCTGGAATCCATGAATACGCTGTGCGCGGAATTGGATTTTAGCGCACGCGGCTGGCGCAGGGATTCGCACGCGCACACTATGCGCCAGCCGCTTGTGCCACTTGTGCGCTGGATTCTATGAATTACCCCCTTAATGTAGCAAATTCATGAATATGAAATCAATAAAACAAATCTTTGCATTTCTCAGGAAACTCCGGAGATCATTTCAGTGATAATGTCCGGGGTGGGCGTATATACCCAATAGGTAATTCCCTAGAAGCCCAGGTCCCAGCAACATTACCTGCTGATAATGCCACCCTCTCCCGACCAATGGCTATAGCTATGAGCACCTCTCCATGACTTCTGGGGTGATAAAGGTTTTTCTTTATGTTGGAAAAATTACAAAATAAAATCACCACCATGGATGACCATAACAGGTGTATTCGTAAAGGTCACGTTCACTTTTGAAGGGCCATCTTGCCGCTAATAACAGATGAAACCGTTTTTTCTAACTGTATAAGTGCATAGCAAATGACCAATACAAAAATGTTTATGGTTACCTAACTGAATGGTACTCATTATTAATCGACCTCAGAAGGATGAGGCCTGAGTGGACCTGCCGTGATTTGAACCTGTGACCATGAGATCAAATACAGGCCTCTAAAGTGGATGCATTAGTCCACTGTGCCACAGACCAAGACAATAGGGATGATGGGAGAAGGAAGAAGGGAGAAGGGAGAAGGGCATGGCTGCCTCCAAGCTTGGGTCCGGGTCCGTGGTCCCTGAATGGGGAATTACCGGGCCATTCCGACTTTGGAGGGCCCGGTATTTCCCCATTCAGTGAACCCGGACCCGGGCGATCCCCATTCTCATTTGAGCCCCTGTACGGTTCAATGGGAATTGGGAACATGCTAACAACGGGCCTGTTAATGGCGGTCTGACCAGACGTCCAGAGCGGGTCCCGCGAGGGAACCTCGTAATAGGGCGGAATGGGTTTAACGGCACCGGCACCTTTACCAGCGCCGTTAAACCCATTCCGTCAGGGTCATAATGAGGCCCAGTCTCTTATAAAAAAACAGAACCAAGTTAACAACTATAGTTGAGTATACTGATGCTTATAAATACTTAGGATGGTTTGCGATACCATGGACATAATAGGAGCTAAGGTCAGAAGGGCAAGACAAATTACATGTATGTCAAGGAGATTTGCACTTGAGTACTCTGGTCTCTCTCTAAAAGGTGTACTGGCCCTCTATAGGCAGTGATTATGTCCAACGATCTTCTACGGGCTGGAGGCCTTAGCCATGAGAGATCTAAAATAGCTGAATGGGGTGGAGGCACATTTCTGCACAGCCGTCTGAGATTATCACGCTCTACCTCGATTGAGTATGTGCGGCTTGAGTTAGGATTTATGTCATTGAAAACTTTTGGCCCATAGGGCTATCTTGATGCTGAAGTCAAAGACAACTCCCAGCTGCCCACTCCTGTGCAAACTGGGCCTGAGTTATGACTTGGGTCAGACTGGGAATGCTATGTCCCCGCATGTCAAGTTCTACAGTGAATTGTGCAGTGGTTTGCACAATCAGTGCTGTCAGGGCTGGTCTCCTGACTTAGGCTGATGTTCTGTTTTTGTTATGCTAAAGGGGACGTTTGCGCGCCGGTTGGTGAAATTGGATTGGCAGCGTAATTATGATCATCTCTCTACACTAAAGTTTTATGATAGTGTGGTACAGGTGGTCAACTATTTTATGAAACCAGGACGCTACTTACTGCTCTGTCCTGATCCAGAAGTACGCAACCTTCGTCTAAAGTTGCACTCAAACCAGTTACCAGTACTTACAGTATGCAGCACCAGATGGAAATTGCCGGCGGAAAGCAGGTCCTGTAGACTCTGTAAGATTAAAACTAACCAAGAGTCAGCCAAATATGTCCTCATGTAGTGCCTGAATATGGGCACCCTCTATATGGTAACACTGGGCCCTTTTGTCCATGATTATAACTCTGAGTGTTCTGTTTAAATACAGAATCCATGAATGGATTATAAAAATTAAATAAAAAGAATGTTCTTTTCGCACTCTATAGGGTATGGAGCAGGTTTTTTTTACCTATCTCTGTACACGTGATACAGGGTAAGCAAATGATTGCTGTATTCTTTATGGGTCTAACCATTTGTCATGGTTCGCGCTATGAACCCCCTGGATCCGATGCCCCCCCCAGTCATCGACTCCCATAAGGACTTATCAAGCCCCAAGGGAGTGTCCCAGAGCCTCTTGGACTCAGTCCTGGCGCCGTTGGCGCCAGGCTCATAAGATGGGATGAAGCACGTGGAACTACTTGCTCAGTCTAGTGAGGCTGTGCCTTTCAGCTTTCTCTGGGTGTGGTTGAGGGACTATTTTACTTGAAGAACAGGGCGTGGTAAAAAGACTACTTTACCTGGAACTACTTGCAAGGCTATTTAAGCCACGCCCTCCAGGCAGAACACGCTTTGCGTTATTCTGCACTCCTGCAGCGTAACGCTCACCGTGTCTGTCCTGTCCTCGAACTTCTACAGCCACGTCCGTTCAGAATTTCATCCATCGGTACCTAGAAGGAGAAAGGCAAGAGAAAACAAAGTCAGTACAACAGCAAAGTTTTACCTGCAACATCCTTCCATCGGTTGTTTCTTCAGCCACTCCCGGACCTCTGTATCAGCTGAAGGGAAGGTATTTGTTCAGGCCGCAAGACGCACTCGTTTCAGCATTCTTCCGGAGCATCTTCGGAGCGGTTCTTCCATTCTTCATTCCAACGCCGCGCTGCTTCTGCAAAAAGAAGAAGAAACAACAGGTTAGTCTCGCACAGAAGGGAAACCAGTAATTTAGACGTACAGCGCCTCACTCTTGCGCTTCAACTCACCTGAAGGAAATCTGCTCTGCATCTTAAAACTACTTGAATCTCCCTTCGAAATCCATTGGAGGCCGCGCCTGAAGACAAGGACACAGATCAAAAGGGGTTGAGGCAAAATTAAGACTTTAAACACCTATACCAAGCAGCTATTGGCATAGAGACTTACCTGTTTTACCCATCTCGCCAAACTCGGCAACCACTCATCGGATCAGTGAAATAACTTGATCCTGGGAAAGACTGTATTAATCGTGCCCCTGCTAGATTGCAGGTCGGAGAGTCTACCTTACAAAATACTAAGGTGAGATAGGTGGTGGAGGAGGTGGGTCCAATTCAACCACACTCAGTGGCTCATATCTTATTTCGATCTTGCAGACAAACGCCTCGTGAGGGTGCTAACAAGGGAGAAGTCGCAGCAACATCATCAACTGCGCAGTACCATGCCAGCGCAGACACGATTCATGCAGCCACGTGGTACGCCCCCGTGGAGACCAGGTGAGCGTGACACCATATGAGGGAAAAACGTGGTACTCTTGATCAATATAATTCTATGTAACGTGTATGATTTTTGAATGAGATGCTGTATGGAAATGAGAACAGGAACAGGTCTAAGAAGTAATCATGTGTAAAAATGTAAACATTATTTGTATTTTATTGTAAATAAGTAGATTTTATAGATTGTATAGATCTATCACACCAACGTATATTTTATTTATCTTTTCGTATTGAGTGATGTTGATTGTGAAAGTTCTTTTGAACTATGTACAATCATATTGCATAACAAAAAAGTTGTTTAAGCAGAAGGCTTGTGAAATTTTTTACCTGAGTTTTGGACTGAAACATGGAAACTGACTTTCTTCTGTAGCACTATTTCCTGTAAGGTTGTTACTGTAATAGAGCATATTTAGAAAATCAAAGATTCCTTGATGGATTGTGTTGTTTTAAGTGTGCCAGGTTCATGGGCAATACATAACGTGTTGAACTATACTTTCTGTTGAATTGGAAGCTCACACTGAGATTTCAGAATTCTGATCATGTGGTTCCAGTTTTCAATTTAAAGATCGTTTGGGCTAATCTGTTGTTGATTGTTTTGTAAGAGCATCATGCATGCTTATATTCCTTCACCAGTAGTATTAATTACTTCGAGTCCTACTCTTCTTCATTTCTGTCCTCACTTTGTTTTATTTTATACTATTCTGGACAAGTAATTGTCTTCTTGAGAAAGGTCATACTGCTTTGCTTTGTGGGCCAAACTGACCATTTGCTGTGGACACAGTAACACTTCACAGACCATACTTTTCTTTGACTGTGGGTGGATCCTTTAGCTTAAGTGCAAATGCGGTGCCTTTTGAGATAATACGGACTGGAATCATGGTAGCTGCCCGGGCACCCAAACTTCCACATGTGAGCAATTGTACTGAGGGGGTCCAGCAGTGCTTAACACTAGTAGAGTAACTAGTTAGGACACGTAGGTGGAAGAATCACGTTGTCCAGAGCACAAGACATTTACAGCACCGTCAGCAATAGAGGAGTGAGTATTAGAGAATATTCTACATAATTTAAGATGTTTAATGCAGATAGGCTTCCCCATGGTAGATTATTACGCTGTTCACCCAATGACAAACCTTGCTCTGCTCCCTTAAATCACATTGAACAGCATTACAGGGATAGATCACCATCTACAGCCTGGACGATGACTGTTGATAGTGTGCTCACCATGTATGCTGTGCTGGCCTACTCGTTGAAGGTTCATATACCATGGTGGTGCGACCTTGGCTTTCATACACCAAAGAATGAAAGTTTGTGTGCTTATATTTTTAGAAATGATTTGCCTTGTTACTTTAGTGCTTGTTGGTACAGACTAATGCCATAAAGTGCTATTTTTGAAATACAACTTTTATTTCAGATACTATCATGTCAATGTGTAACATCTCCTTAGCTTGTGTGGTGAGCATGATGGTTTATGCCCAAAGCCTGTAATTGCCTGGCTCACTGTTTCTGCCCCCATTGGAAGACCAGTACAGGGCTTTTGAGCTGCTTCCCAAAATTGTTGATGTTATACCTCACATTTAGCAATTGGCCAACGAGTGTGCTAGGTTGAAGAGGTTGTATTGCCCTCCTTGCCCCTCTTGATATCATAATCTTACAGTTAAACAAACAAGAAAAGCGACCAATTGACACCCTGGCTACAGATACCCCTTAAGAGCCAATCACTATGCAGAATGTGCTCAGTCTGTTCTCAACTGTCTCATTCCATGATGATTGACATTGGACAAACTAAACCGTAGGTCCGAAAAAGTGTTACTAATTGCAACACCATTGTCATTTATTTCATAGCGTGCACATGTAGTTTGAAATGTGTTGGCATGCCACGTAGGCCAGTAAAGAGGATAATTTCTCACAAATCTTGCTTATCAACCAATAGACCATAGCTCTGCAAAGATGGCTAGGCACATTGAATGCTTTAGTTTAATTGTTGAGCAAATATTTGGTGACTGGGTAGTAGTTACATTTCTAAATCCAGCTATTGTGAATAATTGTTACATCTAACTTGGTTTTGGCAAACAGGGCCAGTAAAATAACATTCATCTCAAGATTAGAAAAAGAAATTTGCAAAACTAGACATTACTGCAATCAGCTGAGACCACTTCAATCCTTTCTTTTAACCGTGAAAACGCTGATTGACTGAAAAAGGATTTTCTTAATTTTATAATTATTCACATTTTAATATTTTATCATGGAAAATCACCAAAATTGGCCATACTTTTAAAACCTTAAATAGTTCCTCAATGTAACATTCATGATGTCATGTGCATACGGGAGACTTGGTCCTGAGACCACCATTCTTTAGCTGGATATAGCACCTTATTTTATGAGTTGGGGTGATTTGGCAACTTTGATTTTGTTATCTAAATTCCACTTAATTTAAGGTTCTTTTAAGTTATCAGAAATATTTTCATCAATACTTTACTTGCTATATTATTCATCTGGGTGATTCATTGTTATTATTCCTTACATGCAAAAAGCAATTGTTCCCCAATATATTAAACATTGACCGTCACTCAATATTAAATCTAGTAAATGTTTTATTACCTGTGATGGTATTATATGGTGACTTTAAATGTTGGAAAGGTGTCTCAATTACCGATAAATGTCTTTGATATAGTGGAGGATTATAGTTTGAGTGTGGCCCTTTCTGTCATTAGAGAACCCCACAATGAAGCTGATGGCCTATGTTTGTTTAACTATTCTGTTGATTTTGGCCTCAAATTAATAAAGGTTAGATATCCTCTAATTCCACATATATGCAGTAATTTGGTAGTTGTGGATCCTATAAATTAGAGTATGTTTATATCCCTTGTCACGCACCCACCCTCTGTAACTTGGTCCTGTTGTCAACTCGGAATGCAACCACAATTCTCCAATTTCACAAATCTCTGTACTGCGCTACTGTTGAAAGATACCAGCCCAAATGCTGGCTACCCACTGTCTGTACAGCGATCCCCTGTTCTTGAGCTAGGTCTGTGCTTAAACAATAACATTGGAAAAAAGCCTGGATACTATTCGAGACTGCATGTATCATCAACAAAGAAGTCACTAGTAGAACACTGCTGTACCTGGTGACTAAGGTCCACATATCTGGTGGCACAAGTTCCTTGCTCAGCAAATCGACCAACCATATTGAATCAAAACTCGTCCGCAAAAAAAGGATCCACAAGCCATCCTCTAGGTCTGCGCTTTCAACAATAAAAAAAAGAATAGTTACCATTCAATGCTTTCTCTTTCCTTGAGATTTTAACATCAAAATACTTATTGTAAATCTGCTAGGAAAGACCCACTAGAAGCTTTGAAGAATTAAAATTCCATAGAACAGAAATCCCCTGTAAAATTAGAATATTTGAAGAACATTAAATATTTGCAAGGAGGAGTTGTTACAAATTACAAGGAAGAAATTAGTAAATGCAGCTTCCGATTGCAATACTAGGCACTTTCGGGAGTTGGTTGTTGAGGGGCCTCAGCTCGACACCAACTCATGTATTGAAAGTAATGCACTTACTCAATCATGGGTTTCTGACCTTGTGTCTCTTTATGAGATACCCAAGTGTAATCTGAACGATCATAAGGGTAATATGGTTTCAAGGCGTCTATTAAAGATGTCTTACTGCATTGCAATTAAAGTCCCGGACTTGATCATATACCTCCTTATTTAAAATAAATGTCATGTGACTCTTGGGTAATAGCTATATTTAACGATAAACGCGAGGAGATCTGCCACCATGATATTTAGTAACATTCCTGGGAATAGGCAGATTCTTATGGTCTCCAAATGTGATTATTTAGACACCAGGCTCGCTTCCACAGAATCAAATGAAGACCATGGTAAAAAAAACAGTGTTGCCAAATCATCAAAGTAATTGCAGGTATTTTTTTTAATTTGCAATAGATTTTAAGTGTCATCCACTATTTTGACCAATAAAGAAAAGGCCAAACGTGTGTGCTTGTATGGTGCAGCTGTATTGTAGACTAATAAAAAAAGGGGAGAGGGCTTGCAGGAGATGAATGCACGTACATTCAGTATCTTAGAATCCTGTTTATAGCTTTCTTAGCATCAACTCTTACTTTGTAGTAAATACTGAAATCCAAGTGCTATATTTTAATTCCAGCTCATACATAGGCATTTCTTACATTGATTTTAAGAACTAATGAGTAATTTACTGGCCTGTTCTCTTTTATGTTGATATATAACTGCCCTGATTTGCACTTGCACTTTAACCTGGAATGTCTCTCTCTCCCTAGGATTATTTGGGTACATGTTCTACTCCAAGGAGTGGATCGCTAGTGCAATATTTTCATGTAATACCTATGCACTGGTACTTTTGGCATTGCTGTCATGATAACCGGGTCGGGATCAAAATGCAATTTACCCAATTTGGACCTATCAGGATAGTTTTAATATTGTGTTCGATATTAAAACACTTTATTGTTGATGTATACTGGTACTGGGATTGTGGCATATTCCTGCCTCTTTCTAAAATGTGCCAAGCCCCAATGGTATTTAAATAGTTAAATGCTGTTATGTAAATCAAATGGACTTTTTTTTTTTTAGATGGAATCAGCATTTGGAAACTCATTGTTTATTGTACTAGAATTATTTAATTGCTTTTAGCGGTTTGCAATTATGTGCATGTTTCTTTTATATGAGTGTGTTAGATATGCTTTTAAACGGGTATGGCTATGATGCCGAAATGAAGCTGTATCTGACTCGTTACAAGTCCGGCAGTAACCCGCTGGTGCTATCAACGGGTTGCGGCAGGACTCTTAACACTGTTTACGCTGGCTGAGATCCCAGTGCCACCGGGACATTACAAGTCCCGGCGGCCCGGGATATCAGATGGTGGAAAGTGTAAGTCCCCATTCCCATGGATTCCAGCAGGACTACATGGGAATCAGGACACAGAAGCACCATCGCCGTTCCTAACAGGCGGGTGCTGTTATGCCCAGAAGGTCAGACCCGCTGGTCGCAACTGCCCCTGTCTGCAGAGTTGTATTGTGGTGGTCTAGAAAGGGTGCCGGTACCCTTATTTCTGGACCGCCACACATGATATGAGGCCCATATGACTAATAAAAATGGTGATCGTCTGAAAATCTTTCAGGCTTTCAAGCCCAACGTTTGCTTACTATTGTGAGTTCGGACTTCGTTTTTTAATGGATGCATTTTATGTTGAAACTATTTAATTATTTCAGAAATATCTTTGTCAATGCAAATTTTATATCCATACAAAAAAATATAAATGATATTTGGGCCTCTACTGGTACGTTTAATACAGTTTGCTTTTCCCATGTTAAAGGAGAGATAACAAAGTTTGGTGAGTTAGTTTCAATATTTGAACCACAAGCATTAGACAATCTGACAGACATTGATTAGAGTGACATGTTAGAGTATGAATGCATAAAATCATCGAAATAGGTTTGTGGCTTCTTTGCAATGAACCAAGGGCATCAATCTTACCTTAGCTGGTCACCTTATATTTAATATCATTTTTATATAACTAGAATTTGCCAAAACGGCTTATAATTAATTTCCTTTACTGCTGGTTTGTCTCAAACAAATCCAGTGTTGACCTTTTGTCATAGTGTTCTTAGGGTTGTGGCATTTTGTTTTTATTTCTGCCCCAAATATAAAATCTCAAGGACGTGTTTATTATTACCGGAATTGAAATCTATTCTATTTAGGCAATGTCAACAGGTGTTGTTGCTCCTGTTGCAGGCGGATTGTCTGAGTTTGAGAAGTAATACATATCTAGAGACACCAGAACGTTTTTTTTACAGTTAATACATGATTCTTTTTTATACAACAAATCATATGATATGATAAGGCATTTATAACACACCTACACACAGGTGTTTCAAGGCGCGACAAGGCAAGGGAGGGGGAACAGAGGGAAGACAGACAACGATCCTACTAGGCCAGGTGTCATTCAGATCACGCAAGTGCGTGGGAAGGGGGACGTGGGAAAGTGCAGGGGGGAAGGTGGAGGGGAGTACATGGGATACTAGAATGAATAAACAATAAGTAAAAGTACGGCCAGCAGGTGGCAAGTGCAAGGGTAAGTGCAGGTGTCAAGTGCTGGTAGTGAGACAGTAGGGATACAGAAACAGTCCCAAAGAGCAGGGGTTTGCTAGGGAGGCAGTGCAAGTGTGCTACTGGTGGGGGAAGGGACCTGGGCCCGAGATCAGAAGGTGGCCAGGTAACCAGTGCAGTTTCAGTTTCAGCCAGTAAGTCAGCAGGGGAGATGAGGAGAAAAGACAGAAGCAAAGAGAAAGGTTTTGAGGTGCTTCTGGAACTGGAGATGATTCTCCTCAAGTTTCAGGGAGGCTGTTCCAGAGGCAGGCCCCAGCTGAAGAAAGAGATCTACCACCAACTTGTTGCTTGGAGAAGTGACTGACCCTGAGGGAGTTGTTGGTGGATGAGCGAAGAGCTCAAGAAGGAAGATGTTTAGGAAGAGAGAGTTGAAGGTATTGAGGCCCAGGACCCAGAAGTCCTTGCGGACAATGCAGAGGGTTTTGAAGTTAATTGTCGCAGCCACTGGGAGCCAATGGAGAGATTTCAGTCCTGGAGGGATACGATCCCTGGCCTTGAGACCAAGGACAAGTCTAGCAGTCCTGTTCTGGATGAGTTGCAGGGGGTGGAGAGTAGAAGCAGCCAAATGTAAAAAGAGACTGTTGCAGTAGTCCAGCCAAGAGAGAACCAGAGCTCTGGAGACATTGAGCTTCTGGGGGAAGGAGAGGAAAGGAAGCATACCTCTGAGGAGGTGCAGCTGGCAGTGTGACTTCTTAGAGACATCAGAGATGTGAGGAGAGAAGGATAGTGTGGAATCGAATATGACCCTGAGGTTCTTAGCCTCACAAGTGGGAGAAGGAACGGGTCAAGAGAGGTCAGACAGAGAGTGTCAGGAAAGGAGGCAGCGGGTGTGCCGATGAGGAGAATCTTGGTCTTACTGGCATTAAGGCAGAGATCATTGGTGGCACGCCACTCCTGGATGGTGGACAGACAGTCAGATATGAGAGAGGGAGAAGAGGTTGCTGACGATACCCTGAAAATAAGCTGAGTGCCAGTGGCATAGCACTGGATGTTGGGGCAGAGCACGGCAATGCGGTGGCCAAGAAGTGCCAGGTATTGGTTGAACAGAGAGGTTAGACCCCTGGGGAATACCACAGGTAGCGACAGAGATAGAAGAGAGGAAGGGCCCAAGTTGGACCTGGGAGGATCGATCAGAGAGGAAGGAGGTCAGCCAAGATAGGGCATGATCAGTGATACCCAGGGTATTACAGAGACGGTTGAGCAGGATGGCAAATACTTGTTAAAGTTGTTCACTAAAATATCTGCTGCGCATTTGTTTTGTAATTATTTGTAATAACTTTGTATTAAATAGTTGGATATATATTGAATAGTTATTATGATATGACATGTAATTAAATGACTTGTTGTTTGATTGTAATGATGTTATTGTAATGCTTTTATGGCTTTCATTTCTAAATATAACTTTTAAGCTGACAGAGATGCAATTGTTCCAAGTAGATCAGACTATGTTAAGTTTAATGAGGCCCCCAGGGGAAAAATATTGCCATGGTCTCCAGGCATCGTCAGAAAATGCTGCAACTTCTGCACTGTTCTCCCAGCATGGTTATGTAACACACAATGCACGGACGTGCTGTACCAGAAACATGAAACACACATGTGCAGAGGTGAAATGGCTAAAGATGCACAGCAGAAGAAGCCACTTTTGCATGTCACCCCCCTCCTGCCTCGCTCAAGAAATACCCTAAAAAGGCATGACACTTTCAAACATTACAGAATCTCATTTAGGACATTGGTTAATGCACTGTCTTAGAAATAGTGTATGGATCTAGAGCGTGGTTTGTAATCTGTGGCCATCAACACGTTTAGGAATATGACTCCTATGTTCTCTCGCCATGGACTATGGATACTATAGTTTTTATGAATTGTAGTCCAAAGCATCTGCAACACATCAATGTTGCAGCCCTTGATATAGAACAAAAAGGCAGAATTATAGAATAACTACACATTGCAAACCGGGAGCGATAGAAGCTGCCCATCCCAACGTACCAAAGAATCATTTGAAGACAACACAGATGAATTTAAAACATAACAAGAATTGCATGAAGGTGGCAATGCTCATTTACTTTAAGACTTCAGAGCAATAGAGGTTTAGTTGTCATTGAAAGAATCAGTATCATCGATAGTCCCCTAAAATCAAAATAAAAATACATTCAATTAAACTGGAGGATAGTTGCACTAGCCGGCAAAGGATGAGAACAAAAATACAGTGGGTCTGAAACTATTAATTCATTAATAGTTTATGTCGTGTGAAAATACCCATAAAACTGCAATAGACACACATTTTATTTTTATTTTATTTGCATTTGTTAAGCGCACTTGCAGCCCATGAGGCATCGAGGCGCTGTTACAGTGGAAACACAGATTAAGATTAGATTTTTTCTTTTTGTCTTAGTTACGTATTTATAACGCGCTTAAACACTCGGAGGTTTCTAAGCGCGGACCCGGGGATCGAACCTGTTGTTGCTTTGTGTCGTCTTGCTTCCAAGACGCGCACGCTGCCGCTGTGCTATCCTCCCGGGACACATGTCATGAGAATAAACGATACAGACCTAATCTCATAAATAATTTATTTACATTTCGAAACTAGATAGCGGCACAGTAAACAACGTTAAACGCACACCGTTGCTGAATTGTATGCAAATATTTAGGAGTATGATGAAACATTGGGTTTTTACTGATATAACTCCGACTGGCTGATTGTGCACCGGATATGCCACAGATTTCCCAGAACAGTTTATTTATGGCCCAGCTGCACTGTTAATAAAAAACTAATAGCTTAATCATTAATGTCCACTTCAAATAGTTTCTAACATCCGTGACTCTTTAGTCATATTGCTTCCGTGAAAGACGTGCCATTCTATGTTAGAGGACGTTGAGAAATGACGAGCGAATCATTTTAAGTGTAAGATCATTTCTCTCATTGTTAAGATTGCTTGTTTGTTTGTTTTATTTATAGTGCGCGCCAGACCCTGGGGAATCAGGGCGCAAGACATAAGAATAATTTCAGCTTGGTACATGCAGTACATCAGGAATCATTGGGACGGTGTAATTTATATGAGGGAATAAGTACATAGTAATAGGAATTAATATACAGAATAGTGTCCAATAGGGACTAAAATACAGTAAGTGAATCAATGTACAGAAAAATGTACAGTGGGGAGGAGTATTCACAGTCAAGTACATAATTTGCAGAATACTAGGGCTGGCCTCTGCATATTACATGCAGCTAGGTATGGCTATAGCATGTTGATTTACTTGTTGTTTTCGTTTAGCCAGTTAGTCATATTCTGTCTAAATTTGGCAAAGGTTTGATGTTCTCTTAAGCAAGGAGGCAAGGAGTTCCACAGTTGAGCTGCCTTAACTGGGAAGCTGTGTCCCCCAATGGTGGAGAGTTTAAAGCGTTGGGATGTACGTACAGTTCCAAGACACAGCCAAACGATTAGGCTAAGAAAAATCTATTAGTGCATGAAAAAGTGAAGTTGCTCGGTGGCAGAGGGGAGGGGAGCGTAGTTGGGAGCAACAAATGTATTCCTGAAGTAGTTATAGAGACTTAGGTAGGCCCAGCCATCGGGCATGGGTGATATTTTGCAGCAGTAGTGAAATATAATCTGTAACGATGATGATGCAGCAGGTCTGGACTAGCAACAGCCAATGAAGGAACTGGTCACAGGTGCAAACCAGGGCAGAACTCAACATAGCAGCAATTACACTAAGAGGTGAGTCCAGCCTTCTCCACATTGCATAAGAGCAAGAGATTAGTGGAGAGGGGCTGTCAGCATAACAATAATTGTCCTTTTGGTTCTGGGGGACTTTGCAGTCACTGCAGATATCAGTCCACCCAGAGAATCTCCTACATCAACTGCAGCACCTCCAGCCCTTCCTGCCATAAACATAACAGTGTTTTATCATACAAGGATGCATGGGCTTGGGAGAGAGAGCGGTGTGGAACACGCAACACAACGAGAGGTTGAGACGCTTCCGCTGTGTACCAGGTAAGCGTTAAAGGCTGCACCCTTTCCGAAGGACAAATCCATGGAGCCAGGTTAGAGGTCCTGAGCTGCCAACATGTTTTTTTTAGATTTAGGGCACTAGCACCCCTCTGGACAATGGTCATCCAATTTAAACTGCCAGGTGGTTGGAAAATACAGTAAACATAAATCCATCAGAACTGGGCCAATTAATGTGGTCATCGACAGAGCAAGAAGGAGCATCGCAGGTGGGCAACTGATAAGGGGGAGCGAGGAGCAGAACATCCCATGATTTATGATATGAAGAGCAAAAGGTGATGCCAACAAATGTAGTCCAGAGCCGGGGAGGCGTTGTTGGGGTGCCTGCATGTCTGGTATCAAGAGTAGCAAACTATTATTTCAAAGGTCAATTTGACCACAGAGTTGGCCACTGAGTTCATACTAATGACCAAGTGCACACCATGTAACTAGGCCGATGGGGCGGGTAACATTACAGGTAAACTCGCCAAGAGGTACCAGAATAGGAGGACCATGTGTTAGAGAGTAGAGGTAGATTAGGATGTGAGCAATCGGTCAAGGTACTATAGGGTACTGGTAGTATGTATATAGATGGTAACCAATGAGGGTGGGAGTATGACACTGTGTATTGTTTACATCATCATTGATGATTTCTTTCCTTAAAAACCTGATACTTGCTTTGAACTAATAAAGAGCTCTGTGTCAGTCTGGTTCTACATGACCTTCTGACACCTTTTTCCCTTTTGTATACAAAATAAATCTTGTTTTCTTTGTAAAGTGCTGCAATAAGCCTTTTTCGCTGCAGGAGTGTCTGGCTGTCTGCAGGTCTTGCCTTACACAATATAGCTTAGCAAAATACTTTCTCGTCAGACATAATTATGCCCTTGTTCAACAATATTAATGTATAATGTATATTGACTCAGTTTGTCAGTAATACGTTTTACAATAACCAAGGATTAACTAGTTAATATGTGTATAGTCTGAAAAGCAGGTGAATACATTTACTTGCCCAGCTTTTTTTTGAGATAATGGGCGTGATTTACAAAGCCTTTTTGCAATGGTATTTTCTCATATATAATCACTTTTGTAAACCAGGCCCATTATGTGAAATAGTTTTTGAGTTATTGAATGAGCTATTTGAAGAGAGTGTGTTTGTCATAGTTCTAACTCTCACAGTGGAGGTGGCCTTACAATCAGAGAACTATGATGCAGCTTCATTGTGGAAAGACTGGATGGACCTTTAAAAGATGGACCAGCGGGGATGGACGAATAGTTACTGAAGATGCATAACTGTAGCGGGAATGGTACACGCTTTTGGCACTGTTGAATCCTGGCTGAATTAGCTGCAGGTGTACGGGTCTCTTTCAATGTTTCATCTGCCAATCGGGAGCCATCAATCTCTTGGTGAACAACAAATGTATTCATCAGGTCCATCTAGCGAATCAAAACCCTTGCCACAAATTACCTAATGGAAATGCAAACAGCCTTTTTTTTTGCATTTTGGCAGACGGGCACCACCGTCCTGATCCCCCTGATCTCCCATAGCTGCTTTTCGTGAAGTGAGTTTGACGATCTTACTTACTTGCATACCTACTTCCATACGCACTCAGTATGGCTGGAAGAATGGCGGAAAAGTATGCTTGAAAAACAGCGTGTTGCAGCGCCGAAATTAGTGGGAGACTGCGGAGCCTGAGACTCTTTGATCATGCACAGTTGGTCTCTTTTTTTTTCTCTTTAGGCACACGTGGCCCAAAACTGTCCTGCAAGCACCTCCTCCCTGTGGATTGTTCAAACCATAAATTGCAGGGACATAAAGGGGAAAAATAGCCAAACGTTAAAAACAAATACTGACCTGTGCTGTAATATACAGCTGAGCACTTAAAGTGCAATCTTAGGAGCTAAAGAGCCAAAAAGAGAAAATACAAAAAGAAAAAAAAAACAAGAAAATGTGGCTGGGGGAGCGTGAATTGGAGAGTCAACACTGAGAAGTGGGTTTGAGAGTACTAACTGATTCACTGGGTAGCCCCCCCCCCAAATAAAATAAAAAAAATAAAAAATGAAACTCCAGAGTACAGCACACCTGGACCTGAGAAAGGTGCCAAAGTGGGACGGCTCCTATTTAGCCCCAGTGCCACAATCCACCACAATGGGGTCCCCTTCAATGAGAGGAGAACTAGAGAATATGCTAAACAACCAGCTCTCAATTGTGGCCCAGGTAAACAGTGCAAATCAAACACTTGAGGCAATGGACAACGGCAAAGAAACTCAGACAGATCGAACAAATCATTGGAAAAGAGGACTAGAATATACAGTCACCACTAAAAATATATTTTTTTAAAATCAAAGAATATTTTGAGAGAAGAAGGAGCAGAAGTCTGGATGAACTAGTTGAACAATCTAGTTGACAACAACTGGACAAACCCGCTAGAAGAAAATGGAAGGAAGGAAAACAACCAGAATGAAGCACAGCAGCTACAGGAAAGTGCAGAATGTGAAATAGAAGTACAGGAAGACCAGGGAAGAACTAACATCGAGCCAGGAGAAATACCCCAATGGAAGATGTTTATAAAGGGAACCAAGAGGAAGGGAAGAAGAAGAAAAAAGATTATAATCCAACCACATGTGACGCAACGTTGAGTGCTCTCAACTATGTTTTGAACTCACTTGTGTCAGTTTTTGAGTTACTAAAGGGAGAGGTCCAATCCCAAGCGGGAATAGTTCTGGAACTAACAAATGAAGTGGCAAAATGTAAAACCTCTATGGTCATCCTAAGCAATGTGATTAACACCATAGCAATTCCATCAATAGCGAAATTAAAAAGGAATCCATAAACAGAAAAGAAGTAGTTCTCCTTCAAACTCTCCTGATGGAGAATGGGAAAAGCAGAGGAGATCGGAAGGTACCAGATTCAGAAGATGTTGCGAAACTGGACGGGAAAACCTCTAATAGAAGATGTGGAGTGTCAGACCGGAGAATATAAATCAAAAGAGCCTGAAGACACGTCCCTATCAGAATCCACCATAGAAGAACTTCTGAAGACAGCTCAAATAGTGGAAGATCAAGGGGCCTTGGAAAAAGAGGATAAAAGCACAACAGAGGAAGAAACTGGAGAGAATATAAATGCCCTACATGTAAGGTGGTCAGAAGCAAGTGATCAAAACTATAGGAGATGAAGAAAGACAAAGAAAACACAAAAAGGGAGAAAAGATGAAAAATAAGCCACCACTCACCTGAGTAAGAAACAGGAATAAAAAAAATAATAATAAATCAGAACATGGAAAACGCAAGTGAAAAAGACAAACAATGGGCTTCAGTAAAAGGAAAAAAGCAGAACGAAAATAACATCAGGGAAAAAGAGGTTAAAGATGAGCAAGTACTAATGGAAGGAAGCCCAGAGATTCGGAACCGAAAGCAGAAGGAGGCGAAAAAGGTAAACCAAGAAGAACGAACAAATAAATCAAAATTAGTTGGTGTGACTGTTGGCCTGTAAAGTGAAGTGCCAACTAAGGCTGTTGAAACAGAGAAACCAACAGCAGTAAACATCTGAAACTGGCCCCGATCTTCACTAAAAAGAGCAAACCTCTCAGGAATTGGAGAAATCAAAAATAAAAATAGCTCCAATATTCGAAAAAGTGAAGAAAAGTGAGAGGACTACACAAACTATGGGACAGCATGAGCTCCCAACCCAGGTGTTCATGAACCTAGGGAATGGAAAATTCCAGACCATCCCTAAACTGGAAATAAAAGAGATCAGCCCAAAGGAAACAGGTCCCCAGGATTCAAAAACTGGTGTAGAATTACAGAGACAGAAAAATGATTCAGTGAGCCAAGAGGCAATCTCCACCGGCCTTGAAATTCCAAAATTATGGATGAAGTTGTCCGCAAAAACACCAAAATCTAAGTCCCTTAGCAGAATGGCGATACTGTCGATATTAAAAAAAAAAAAAATCTCTACCTTTTTTCCACAGAAGACATGGAGTATGTGGAATTCCCAGACCGGAAAAACGTATTTCATCGCCGTTGGCCAGCCCAGAAATTGGTGGTGAAAAAATATTCTGGCTGGCTTACGCGGACGATATCGTCCTGCTCGACAGAACCGCCATTGGCTTGCAGCGATTGTTGAACAGCTTGAGCAAATATGCGGAGGAAAGCGGTTTGATAATAAACCTCAAGAAGTCCAGGATACTGGTATTTAAGCACCCAAGGAAAAAGATCAACTTCAAGCATTGGGTTCTAGATGGGCAGAAAATCCCACAAGTAGAAGAGCTTACATATCTAGGTTATAAGATCTATGCAAGCCCAGCAAACCACAAAGTAGAAAGAGATCTACTCTCCAAAACACTCTCCTTAATCCCCCATTTGATTAAAATTAGAGGGAAATATTGTAAGTTGTCAGTGGTACCAATGATAAAATATTATCTAGTTAAAATAGTGCCAATTCTACTATATGGCCAAGAAGCCAAACTGCAATTGTGGCACTTAAACTTTACTAAAGTGGAGGATAGAATTTGGAAGAAAGCTCTAAATCTACCGTCGAGCACACCAGGAGGACAGTTGAGATTTGAGCTGGGTTTAAAGTCCCTGAACTGCCTAGTAGAATGGAAGCTGTTGTCCTTCTACACGGAGATCGCATATCCAAAAGGCGGCTCTCTGTATGAGTAGACCAAGAACCATCACAATCAGATGAAATCTGGAATTCTGCAGCGGCTGGAATTGAAAACAAATAAGGGGGTAATTAATTGAATTCAGCGCACAAGTGGCGCACGCGGCTGGTGCACAGAGTGCGCGTGCGGCAGTCTGCGACAGCCGTGTGCATCAAAACCCATTTCAACGCACAGCATATTCATGGATTTCAACATCCATGACCAGCCATGGCACAGAGCGGCTCAGCAACCCTGCAGCAGTGCCAGTAACGCCCCCAATCCTGCCCCGTGCGCCAAAAACATCGCACAAATCCCCTACATGGCGCAAAGGCCAGGGGACCAGCATACAGCCCCCCCAAGCACCGAAACGCGTGTAAAAGTGCATGCGCACCCCTCGGAATATACGTACCCCTCTCGCACTATCAAAAATGCGTTGAAAACTCCCCGTGCACCCCCGGAATACACGTACCCCTCTCGCGCTATCGAAAATGCTTGAAAAAACTCCTCGCGCACCGCTCGGAATACACGTGTCCCACCCGCACAAGTGAAAATGCATGTAAAAGTCCATGCGCACCCCTCGGAATACACGCACCCGTCTCACGATATCGAAAATGCATGTAAAAGTCCACACGTACCCCGCCTGGCTAGCGAAAACACGTGTAAAACTCCCTGTGCACCCCTCAGAATACTCATACCACGCTCGCATTAGGTAAAATGCATGGAAAAAGTCCCCCCTGTGGTTTGGTCTGACTGTGGGGCATGGGAAGGGTGGATGGGCTGCCTGTGGGGCATGGGAGGGAGGATGGGCTTCCTGCACATATTCCGAGGGGTGCGCGGGGAGTTTTACATGCGTTTTTGCTAGCACGGGTGGGGTACGCATATTCTGAGGGGTGCCCGTGGAGTTTTACATGCGTTTTTGCTAGCACAGGTGGGGTCTGCATATTCTGAGGGTGCGTGGGGAGTTTTATATGCATTTTTGCTAGCATGGGCGGGGTACGTGTATTCTGAGGGGTGCGCATGGATTTCTACACGCATTTTACCTGATGCAAGCGGGGTACGTGTATTTCGGGGGTGCGCATGGAGTTTAACATGTGATTTGGCAATGTGGGCACTCCCGGGTGTGCCCTTTCCCCCTTCCCATGCCCTGCAGGCAGTCCACACCACAGGGGACTACCCCACACCCCTGACCATGCCGCTCAGGCTTCCCACACCAAAGGGGACTACCCTACACCCCTGACCATGCCCCGCAGGCATCCCACACCACAGGGGACTACCCTACACCATCTGACCATGCCCCACAGGCAGCCCACACCACAGGGGACTACCCTACATCCCTGACCAAGCCCTGCAGGCATCCCACACCACAGGGGACTACCCTACACCCCTGACCATGCCCCACAGGCATCCCACATAGCACCATGCACTTATGAGGCCCAACACATGTCCCCCACCCACCCAGCAGTGACGGGCACCTGCATGCAGGCCCAGACTCATGTCCCCCTGCCACCCAACCACCCACTAACCCAGCAGTGACGGTCACCTGCATGCAGGCCCAGACTCATGAACCCCTGCACCCCCATCCACCCACCCATCCAGCAGTGACAGGCACCTGCCAGCAGGCCCCAACTCATGGCCCCCAGCCACCCAACCACCCACCCACCCAGCAGTGACGGGCACCTGCCAGCATGCCCCGACTCATGTCCCATCAAACAACATGTCCTAACAAAACAGACCCATGTCCCTAATGCCAACCCTATTCCCCCTTGCCCCCCAGTACAAGCATGCAATCATCCACTGCACCCTCTCCCAAATTACCCATGCCATGAGAGTCTCAAAAGAACCACCATGGCCATGCATAAATGTACAACAGAGCCAAACAGTGGCAACACATGACTGAGGCAATGTTCATAGAGACATGCACAAAACCAATGAGAGTAGACCACACCAATAATGAAGATATATGATATGTATTAACAAACGTCATGAAAAAACATATTGAAAAATCAAACTTGTAAATTAAGAGATAATGAAATCAGAAAAAAAGAAAAGTCCAATGTTAAACAAAAATCCACAAGAGGAAAAAAGGTAAGTGATCCATGTCCAATGTCCAAGTAAAGTACATGAAAAAAATAAAAAAACATAGATCCATGGGATGTTAAAATAACTAAAGTATGTACAAGTCTGGAACTATATACACTGCAAGTCCGAAGGGTCCATGATGCCCAAACAAAAGTAAACCTACCAAAAAACCTATAAAAATAACTATGTACATAAAGTGGAGCAAAGTCCATGAACTCCAAAATAAAGAAAAAAAAGGAAACCTAACCCTAAAGAAATATGTACCTAGGCGGCGGGCAAGTCCAACGGCTCACTTGTTGATGTCCTGGGCCAGGGCATCATCGAACTCCTCTTCAACGTCTTGGAGGCGGGCCTCTTCCCTGGCCCTGAGTTCTCACAGGGATGCAGCCATGGCCTCCTCCAACTCCCTGCGAGTTGCCTCGAGGCACTCAGCCTGCGTCAACACCCTGCACATGGAGTTCTCCGCCCTGACCACAGTGAGCACTGCCTCTTCCACCCGCCGCCGCTCCTCATCTATTTGCCAGCCCAACCGCTGCCACACGGAAGACACTCCCAATCCAGGGTCCCCCTGCCCTCTGGCTGATGCCTGCCCCTGTGATGTTGATGGCCCCGAGCCATCATTGCTCCCACCTTGAGCCTACTGCTGCCGTGCATGTGCCCTGCCTGTCGATGCCCGCACGTCCTCCTCCTGCTGGGGTCCAGTTTTTGGGGTGGCCACCCCTGCTGGACCTCCGACTCCCGACTGTGGCAGGGATGTGTCCTCCACCAGCCTGGCCGCTGGGTCAGGGGCAGTTCCACAGGGTGCCCTGGTGATACATGGGCAGGAAGATGGCACGGAGGATGACTGGCGCATAGGGGGGTCATTTGAGGAGGGAGTTGCTAGAAGTTCCAGCACACGGAGGAACCCAGCTTTGCTGCCCCGTTCTAGTAGGTCGACGCGGTCAATGAGGCATTCAAAATGACGTGCATTGTCCACAGGAGAACCCTGCACATCATCATGAATGCCAATTTGACGCAACGCCACCCCAAACAGGACAGGCTCAACACATTCCCGGATTGCCACATCCGCAGGGAGAGGAAGGCCAGTTGTTGTGTGCGCATCCCCTCCCTGAAAACGGGTCTGGACGAAGGCATCCCTGCTGGTGCCGGATGATGCAGTCACAGGATTGGGGACAGGATTACACACAGGCACCTCCGCGGTGGCCTGTGCTGCCTCCTTTCCCTGCACCTGGAGTGCACCACTAGCACCAGTGGAATCCCCCCCGCCAGGCCCCGTGTGTGGGCCTTCCACGGCCTCCTCCTCAACCGAACCCCCCAGAAACCTGGATGGCTCTGTGCCATCTTCCTCCACAGGCCCCTGTGAGGATTCAGCTGCCCCTTCTGCTGCCGAGGAGTCCACCTCCGACCTTTGCCTCTTGGACCTACCCTCGGCAGCTGCGGACGCGGCACCAGACTTCTCACTCCCTGAAGAGATGACAACCTGGGAGGGGAGCTGGGCCTTGCGTCTCTGGCTGGCGGTGGGTTCTCTGCCGCTGTGTTCCACAGCACTGTCTCCGCGCTCTTCAACAGTGACGCTGCAGACAGGGAGATACATAACACAGGCATCAGGGCACTGTACAATGGTCTGATACACACATTGCAGTTGCACATGAGTGGCAGTGTCAAACTTCACAGATGGTAACACACTCCCCAACACACATATCATTTGAACCCACACACATGCGCAAATTAACAGGAATGTTGCAGCAGGCAGCACCACCCATACACATACAACAGCATGATCATCCGAAGGTTAGCCTGATGTCATAACCAAGGATTAACTAGTTAATATGTGTATAGTCTGAAAAGCAGGTGAATACATTTACTTGCCCAGCTTTTTTTTGAGATAATGGGCGTGATTTACAAAGCCTTTTTGCAATGGTATTTTCTCATATATAATCACTTTTGTAAACCAGGCCCATTATGTGAAATAGTTTTTGAGTTATTGAATGAGCTATTTGAAGAGAGTGTGTTTGTCATAGTTCTAACTCTCACAGTGGAGGTGGCCTTACAATCAGAGAACTATGATGCAGCTTCATTGTGGAAAGACTGGATGGACCTTTAAAAGATGGACCAGCGGGGATGGACGAATAGTTACTGAAGATGCATAACTGTAGCGGGAATGGTACACGCTTTTGGCACTGTTGAATCCTGGCTGAATTAGCTGCAGGTGTACGGGTCTCTTTCAATGTTTCATCTGCCAATCGGGAGCCATCAATCTCTTGGTGAACAACAAATGTATTCATCAGGTCCATCTAGCGAATCAAAACCCTTGCCACAAATTACCTAATGGAAATGCAAACAGCCTTTTTTTTTGCATTTTGGCAGACGGGCACCACCGTCCTGATCCCCCTGATCTCCCATAGCTGCTTTTCGTGAAGTGAGTTTGACGATCTTACTTACTTGCATACCTACTTCCATACGCACTCAGTATGGCTGGAAGAATGGCGGAAAAGTATGCTTGAAAAACAGCGTGTTGCAGCGCCGAAATTAGTGGGAGACTGCGGAGCCTGAGACTCTTTGATCATGCACAGTTGGTCTCTTTTTTTTTCTCTTTAGGCACACGTGGCCCAAAACTGTCCTGCAAGCACCTCCTCCCTGTGGATTGTTCAAACCATAAATTGCAGGGACATAAAGGGGAAAAATAGCCAAACGTTAAAAACAAATACTGACCTGTGCTGTAATATACAGCTGAGCACTTAAAGTGCAATCTTAGGAGCTAAAGAGCCAAAAAGAGAAAATACAAAAAGAAAAAAAAAACAAGAAAATGTGGCTGGGGGAGCGTGAATTGGAGAGTCAACACTGAGAAGTGGGTTTGAGAGTACTAACTGATTCACTGGGTAGCCCCCCCCCCAAATAAAATAAAAAAAATAAAAAATGAAACTCCAGAGTACAGCACACCTGGACCTGAGAAAGGTGCCAAAGTGGGACGGCTCCTATTTAGCCCCAGTGCCACAATCCACCACAATGGGGTCCCCTTCAATGAGAGGAGAACTAGAGAATATGCTAAACAACCAGCTCTCAATTGTGGCCCAGGTAAACAGTGCAAATCAAACACTTGAGGCAATGGACAACGGCAAAGAAACTCAGACAGATCGAACAAATCATTGGAAAAGAGGACTAGAATATACAGTCACCACTAAAAATATATTTTTTTAAAATCAAAGAATATTTCGAGAGAAGAAGGAGCAGAAGTCTGGATGAACTAGTTGAACAATCTAGTTGACAACAACTGGACAAACCCGCTAGAAGAAAATGGAAGGAAGGAAAACAACCAGAATGAAGCACAGCAGCTACAGGAAAGTGCAGAATGTGAAATAGAAGTACAGGAAGACCAGGGAAGAACTAACATCGAGCCAGGAGAAATACCCCAATGGAAGATGTTTATAAAGGGAACCAAGAGGAAGGGAAGAAGAAGAAAAAAGATTATAATCCAACCACATGTGACGCAACGTTGAGTGCTCTCAACTATGTTTTGAACTCACTTGTGTCAGTTTTTGAGTTACTAAAGGGAGAGGTCCAATCCCAAGCGGGAATAGTTCTGGAACTAACAAATGAAGTGGCAAAATGTAAAACCTCTATGGTCATCCTAAGCAATGTGATTAACACCATAGCAATTCCATCAATAGCGAAATTAAAAAGGAATCCATAAACAGAAAAGAAGTAGTTCGCCTTCAAACTCTCCTGATGGAGAATGGGAAAAGCAGAGGAGATCGGAAGGTACCAGATTCAGAAGATGTTGCGAAACTGGACGGGAAAACCTCTAATAGAAGATGTGGAGTGTCAGACCGGAGAATATAAATCAAAAGAGCCTGAAGACACGTCCCTATCAGAATCCACCATAGAAGAACTTCTGAAGACAGCTCAAATAGTGGAAGATCAAGGGGCCTTGGAAAAAGAGGATAAAAGCACAACAGAGGAAGAAACTGGAGAGAATATAAATGCCCTACATGTAAGTTGGTCAGAAGCAAGTGATCAAAACTATAGGAGATGAAGAAAGACAAAGAAAACACAAAAAGGGAGAAAAGATGAAAAATAAGCCACCACTCACCTGAGTAAGAAACAGGAATAAAAAAAATAATAATAAATCAGAACATGGAAAACGCAAGTGAAAAAGACAAACAATGGGCTTCAGTAAAAGGAAAAAAGCAGAACGAAAATAACATCAGGGAAAAAGAGGTTAAAGATGAGCAAGTACTAATGGAAGGAAGCCCAGAGATTCGGAACCGAAAGCAGAAGGAGGCGAAAAAGGTAAACCAAGAAGAACGAACAAATAAATCAAAATTAGTTGGTGTGACTGTTGGCCTGTAAAGTGAAGTGCCAACTAAGGCTGTTGAAACAGAGAAACCAACAGCAGTAAACATCTGAAACTGGCCCCGATCTTCACTAAAAAAAGCAAACCTCTCAGGAATTGGAGAAATCAAAAATAAAAATAGCTCCAATATTCGAAAAAGTGAAGAAAAGTGAGAGGACTACACAAACTATGGGACAGCATGAGCTCCCAACCCAGGTGTTCATGAACCTAGGGAATGGAAAATTCCAGACCATCCCTAAACTGGAAATAAAAGAGATCAGCCCAAAGGAAACAGGTCCCCAGGATTCAAAAACTGGTGTAGAATTACAGAGACAGAAAAATGATTCAGTGAGCCAAGAGGCAATCTCCACCGGCCTTGAAATTCCAAAATTATGGATGAAGTTGTCCGCAAAAACACCAAAATCTAAGTCCCTTAGCAGAATGGCGATACTGTCGATATTAAAAAAAAAATAAATCTCTACCTTTTTTCCACAGAAGACATGGAGTATGTGGAATTCCCAGACCGGAAAAACGTATTTCATCGCCGTTGGCCAGCCCAGAAATTGGTGGTGAAAAAATATTCTGGCTGGCTTACGCGGACGATATCGTCCTGCTCGACAGAACCGCCATTGGCTTGCAGCGATTGTTGAACAGCTTGAGCAAATATGCGGAGGAAAGCGGTTTGATAATAAACCTCAAGAAGTCCAGGATACTGGTATTTAAGCACCCAAGGAAAAAGATCAACTTCAAGCATTGGGTTCTAGATGGGCAGAAAATCCCACAAGTAGAAGAGCTTACATATCTAGGTTATAAGATCTATGCAAGCCCAGCAAACCACAAAGTAGAAAGAGATCTACTCTCCAAAACACTCTCCTTAATCCCCCATTTGATTAAAATTAGAGGGAAATATTGTAAGTTGTCAGTGGTACCAATGATAAAATATTATCTAGTTAAAATAGTGCCAATTCTACTATATGGCCAAGAAGCCAAACTGCAATTGTGGCACTTAAACTTTACTAAAGTGGAGGATAGAATTTGGAAGAAAGCTCTAAATCTACCGTCGAGCACACCAGGAGGACAGTTGAGATTTGAGCTGGGTTTAAAGTCCCTGAACTGCCTAGTAGAATGGAAGCTGTTGTCCTTCTACACGGAGATCGCATATCCAAAAGGCGGCTCTCTGTATGAGTAGACCAAGAACCATCACAATCAGATGAAATCTGGAATTCTGCAGCGGCTGGAATTGAAAACAAATAAGGGGGTAATTAATTGAATTCAGCGCACAAGTGGCGCACGCGGCTGGTGCACAGAGTGCGCGTGCGGCAGTCTGCGACAGCCGTGTGCATCAAAACCCATTTCAACGCACAGCATATTCACGGATTTCAACATCCATGACCAGCCATGGCACAGAGCGGCTCAGCAACCCTGCAGCAGTGCCAGTAACGCCCCCAATCCTGCCCCGTGCGCCAAAAACATCGCACAAATCCCCTACATGGCGCAAAGGCCAGGGGACCAGCATACAGCCCCCCCAAGCACCGAAACGCGTGTAAAAGTGCATGCGCACCCCTCGGAATACACGTACCCCTCTTGCACTATCAAAAATGCGTTGAAAACTCCCCGTGCACCCCCGGAATACACGTACCCCTCTCGCGCTATCGAAAATGCTTGAAAAAACTCCTCGCGCACCGCTCGGAATACACGTGTCCCACCCGCACAAGTGAAAATGCATGTAAAAGTCCACGCGCACCCCTCGGAATACACGTACCCGTCTCACGATATCGAAAATGCATGTAAAAGTCCACACGTACCCCGCCTGGCTAGCGAAAACACGTGTAAAACTCCCTGTGCACCCCTCAGAATACTCATACCACGCTCGCATTAGGTAAAATGCATGGAAAAAGTCCCCCCTGTGGTTTGGTCTGACTGTGGGGCATGGGAAGGGTGGATGGGCTGCCTGTGGGGCATGGGAGGGAGGATGGGCTTCCTGCACATATTCCGAGGGGTGCGCGGGGAGTTTTACATGCGTTTTTGCTAGCACGGGTGGGGTACGCATATTCTGAGGGGTGCCCGTGGAGTTTTACATGCGTTTTTGCTAGCACAGGTGGGGTCTGCATATTCTGAGGGTGCGTGGGGAGTTTTATATGCATTTTTGCTAGCATGGGCGGGGTACGTGTATTCTGAGGGGTGCGCATGGATTTCTACACGCATTTTACCTGATGCAAGCGGGGTACGTGTATTTCGGGGGTGCGCATGGAGTTTAACATGTGATTTGGCAATGTGGGCACTCCCGGGTGTGCCCTTTCCCCCTTCCCATGCCCTGCAGGCAGTCCACACCACAGGGGACTACCCCACACCCCTGACCATGCCGCTCAGGCTTCCCACACCAAAGGGGACTACCCTACACCCCTGACCATGCCCCGCAGGCATCCCACACCACAGGGGACTACCCTACACCATCTGACCATGCCCCACAGGCAGCCCACACCACAGGGGACTACCCTACATCCCTGACCAAGCCCTGCAGGCATCCCACACCACAGGGGACTACCCTACACCCCTGACCATGCCCCACAGGCATCCCACATAGCACCATGCACTTATGAGGCCCAACACATGTCCCCCACCCACCCAGCAGTGACGGGCACCTGCATGCAGGCCCAGACTCATGTCCCCCTGCCACCCAACCACCCACTAACCCAGCAGTGACGGTCACCTGCATGCAGGCCCAGACTCATGAACCCCTGCACCCCCATCCACCCACCCATCCAGCAGTGACAGGCACCTGCCAGCAGGCCCCAACTCATGGCCCCCAGCCACCCAACCACCCACCCACCCAGCAGTGACGGGCACCTGCCAGCATGCCCCGACTCATGTCCCATCAAACAACATGTCCTAACAAAACAGACCCATGTCCCTAATGCCAACCCTATTCCCCCTTGCCCCCCAGTACAAGCATGCAATCATCCACTGCACCCTCTCCCAAATTACCCATGCCATGAGAGTCTCAAAAGAACCACCATGGCCATGCATAAATGTACAACAGAGCCAAACAGTGGCAACACATGACTGAGGCAATGTTCATAGAGACATGCACAAAACCAATGAGAGTAGACCACACCAATAATGAAGATATATGATATGTATTAACAAACGTCATGAAAAAACATATTGAAAAATCAAACTTGTAAATTAAGAGATAATGAAATCAGAAAAAAAGAAAAGTCCAATGTTAAACAAAAATCCACAAGAGGAAAAAAGGTAAGTGATCCATGTCCAATGTCCAAGTAAAGTACATGAAAAAAATAAAAAAACATAGATCCATGGGATGTTAAAATAACTAAAGTATGTACAAGTCTGGAACTATATACACTGCAAGTCCGAAGGGTCCATGATGCCCAAACAAAAGTAAACCTACCAAAAAACCTATAAAAATAACTATGTACATAAAGTGGAGCAAAGTCCATGAACTCCAAAATAAAGAAAAAAAAGGAAACCTAACCCTAAAGAAATATGTACCTAGGCGGCGGGCAAGTCCAACGGCTCACTTGTTGATGTCCTGGGCCAGGGCATCATCGAACTCCTCTTCAACGTCTTGGAGGCGGGCCTCTTCCCTGGCCCTGAGTTCTCACAGGGATGCAGCCATGGCCTCCTCCAACTCCCTGCGAGTTGCCTCGAGGCACTCAGCCTGCGTCAACACCCTGCACATGGAGTTCTCCGCCCTGACCACAGTGAGCACTGCCTCTTCCACCCGCCGCCGCTCCTCATCTATTTGCCAGCCCAACCGCTGCCACACGGAAGACACTCCCAATCCAGGGTCTCCCTGCCCTCTGGCTGATGCCTGCCCCTGTGATGTTGATGGCCCCGAGCCATCATTGCTCCCACCTTGAGCCTACTGCTGCCGTGCATGTGCCCTGCCTGTCGATGCCCGCACGTCCTCCTCCTGCTGGGGTCCAGTTTTTGGGGTGGCCACCCCTGCTGGACCTCCGACTCCCGACTGTGGCAGGGATGTGTCCTCCACCAGCCTGGCCGCTTGGTCAGGGGCAGTTCCACAGGGTGCCCTGGTGATACATGGGCAGGAAGATGGCACGGAGGATGACTGGCGCATAGGGGGGTCATTTGAGGAGGGAGTTGCTAGAAGTTCCAGCACACGGAGGAACCCAGTTTTGCTGCCCTGTTCTAGTAGGTCGACGCGGTCAATGAGGCATTCAAAATGACGTGCATTGTCCACAGGAGAACCCTGCACATCATCATGAATGCCAATTTGACGCAACGCCACCCCAAACAGGACAGGCTCAACACATTCCCGGATTGCCACATCCGCAGGGAGAGGAAGGCCAGTTGTTGTGTGTGCATCCCCTCCCTGAAAACGGGTCTGGACGAAGGCATCCCTGCTGGTGCCGGATGATGCAGTCACAGGATTGGGGACAGGATTACACACAGGCACCTCCGCGGTGGCCTGTGCTGCCTCCTTTCCCTGCACCTGGAGTGCACCACTAGCACCAGTGGAATCCCCCCCGCCAGGCCCCGTGTGTGGGCCTTCCACGGCCTCCTCCTCAACCGAACCCCCCAGAAACCTGGATGGCTCTGTGCCATCTTCCTCCACAGGCCCCTGTGAGGATTCAGCTGCCCCTTCTGCTGCCGAGGAGTCCACCTCCGACCTTTGCCTCTTGGACCTACCCTCGGCAGCTGCGGACGCGGCACCAGACTTCTCACTCCCTGAAGAGATGACAACCTGGGAGGGGAGCTGGGCCTTGCGTCTCTGGCTGGCGGTGGGTTCTCTGCCGCTGTGTTCCACAGCACTGTCTCCGCGCTCTTCAACAGTGACGCTGCAGACAGGGAGATACATAACACAGGCATCAGGGCACTGTACAATGGTCTGATACACACATTGCAGTTGCACATGAGTGGCAGTGTCAAACTTCACAGATGGTAACACACTCCCCAACACACATATCATTTGAACCCACACACATGCGCAAATTAACAGGAATGTTGCAGCAGGCAGCACCACCCATACACATACAACAGCATGATCATCCGAAGGTTAGCCTGATGTCACATGCAACACAGGGAATGCCGAACACATGCACACACGTCACCAGACATACATGCATCTGTACATCTCCACCACCTGTCACAGTGAAATCATCAGCAACTATGTCACATCTGGCAATCACCCTCCTACATGTCGGTGTCACATGCATCCATGGTGTATCGCAGTCGCACACATGTCAAATACACACACACGCACATGTACACCGTGCACATACATGAAGGTGGTACCAGCATCCATGTGTCACACCCCAACCATGCCATAGTACATACACAGAAATGCAAACATGTGTGCATCCCCACATGCATCCGTGCATCATGCATTTGAACACATACACCATTGATGTGACTCACACAGGACTGGACTCACCTCAACATGCACTGCATCCAATCAGTACCCATGTACACTTACCGCTCGACTCCAGACGGGTCTGCCTCTGAAGGACATGGAGGTGGAGCGCTGGGCGTATATGTTCCAGGGCCCTCATCTGATTTTTGGTAAGGCGGACCTAGCACCCCTCTGCATGCGCTGCCTCCAAGAGGCGCCGGGCCTTGCTGAGGGTCTTGGACCTGAAGTCCTCCCAGTGCTTCTGGACATGTGCCATGTCACGGGCTGCCACTCCCTTCACGTTGATGGCAGCCACGATGTCCTTCCAGATCCTCTTCCGTCCTTCATTGTCGGCGCATGGTCTTCCGAAGAGGGCATCATAATGCACCAGGACTTGCTCCACCAGGATACCAACTTCTGCAAGCTGGTAGCCCTCTGCCTCTCTGGCTGGGGGTTGCCAGTGGTTTCCGATGGTGTTTCCCTGAGGCAGGTGTGGGTGGGCAACTGGGTCCTGGTGCTGGGCTGTGGAGTGATGGTACTTCAGTCGGGAGTCTTCTGTTCCAGCAGGGGTGGTCACAGCAACTGGACCCCTGCAGATGGCTGACGTGCAGGCACCAAATAGCAGGACACGTGGCCAGCAGGCAGGCAGGCAGCAGCAGATGGCTGGTGGGAGTCGGCTAGGGGCTCTGGAGGGCAGTAATTCATCCTTCTGGGCAGGAGCATGGTCTTCTGTGTTTTGTTGCATGGCCAGCTTGATACAGAGTGATTTGGCACCTGAAAAGACATCACGTCAGCGTGTAATTGGAGGAAAGGCCCGTAGCGCATAAGCACGTATGTGACGTAACACACGCGGGCGTTCCCTCATCACGGGTGCATAGTGATTTAGCACGTGAAAAAACAGCACGTCCGTGTGTTAATGTATGTAATTCGAGGAAAGGGCCAAAGTGCGTATGTGACGTGATGCGCGTGGGCATTTCACTCAGCATGGGTTAAAGGTGAACGGGGCCATCAGTTTGCTGTACGTGCCTTTCGTGGAGACCGACGTGTGCTGCTACTTCTGGTTGTTTCGCGCGCCATCACAACTTCAAAGCAGATGAAGGACGTAGCTCTTCTTTTGGCGGGGGTATTAGCTACACGTGTTTTTCATTATCACGCTAGTCACACGGTGAGTCACGCACGCTATTTTTCACACTGCAGGTGCCCCTGTGTATCACGTACCCATTTTCAAGGTCATAGTAGCCTGCGTGTCCCACGCATATGTTTTTTTCGTATCCCTGGGTGCCACAGCGTACTGCGGGAGGTTAATTCCACACACGTGGGCTACCGGGGGTTGTGTGCACGGTTTTACTGCAGTTTCGGGGTGCCTGAGCATTGCATGACCTGTCACTTTAACACCGGGGTCACACACAGCCTTGCAGGTGCAGGGGTGCTGTTAACATCTAGTACCCCACCCCCTTCACCCCAAGTGCCCAGGACAATTGTCGTGTACACCTCCCTTTGGCAATACTACATCTGTGCCGGCACTACTACATGTGCCATGGTTGGGAGGGCACGAAAGGTGAGGGGCGCCTCAGCTGGGTGTACTCCTCATGGCAGACGTGGTCAGGGATGTGGCCAGGGTGACCAGGGAGTAGGGAGACTCCAGGGGTTTATAGACATAATTTCGAAATCAAAAATTTCGAAAGTCAAAAAGTCGAAAAAAAAATGTCGAAAAAAATAATGTCGAATTTATTTTTTATGACGTTTTTTTTCGAAATGGGGGGGTTCCCCCCCCAACCCCCGTTTTTTTTTTTTTTTTTTTTACCTTTTTTTTTAATATAAACTAGAGCCCAAACAAAAATATCGAAAAAAAAAATAATTCGACATTTTTTTTTTCGACATTTTTGATTCGACTTTTTTGACATTCGAAATTTTTTTTTCGATATTATGACTGGACACCGACTCCAGGGTGTGCAGGGTGGCTGCAGATGGGGAAGAGGCAGGGGTGTGCCACTTCGGCACGATGTTGTGCCACGTGTTGGTGCAGTCATGCCACCACCCCCTGTGGCTCCGGGAGATGCAGCTCTTGCATCTGGCACTGGTGCCCATGTGACCCAGCAGTCTGTATCATCGACTGCCACGAGCCCAAGGGTAGTAGTAGCTGCAGGTACAGCTGTGGACACCACCACCCAGGCTCAGGGTCAGCCAGCGCATGCTGCGTTGGCTCCTGAAGAGTCCCAGGATGATTTTCAGGAGGTTAGGAGGCACATGGGAAGTGCAGGCAGGGCTGCCCTGACCGAGGCACGTGTCCCTGGGGCAGTATTGTCATCTGCTGCCCCGAGCAGCCAGGTTTTGGCAAGTGCATGGGCAGATGCAGCCGACACCACCCCGGCTGTGAGTCTACCATCCAGGACAGTCCCGGTCAGTGACCTTAGCACAGCAGATGTTGCTGCGCAGGGTCAAGTCAGAGGCACCCAGCAGCCACTGATGCAAGTCAGGGCTTCCATCCTTGTTCCACCTGCCACTCCCTTGGTTCAATCCACCAGTGTCACTGCCCGTACTGATCAGGGCGGCATTTGCCAGTCAGGGTCCGGACCACTGTCCAAGAGGAGGAAGGTTGCACCTGTAGTAGAGGCTGGGACCCCAGACACAGCTCCGGCCTCCAGCACGTCGAGGAAGAAGCCTTTCTGCGTGCAGGAACTGGACTTCCTTGTGGACTACGTGCGGGAACACAACTGTGATATGCTAGTGGGGCAGAATTGTCACACTACCGCTGCCCATCATATGTCCCACTGGAAGCAGGTTGCGGATGGTGTGAGTGCATTCGGACATGAGGTGCGCACAGCTCAAGAGTGCAAAAGGCGTTGGGATGACCTCTGATGCTGTGCTAAGGTGAAGCGTGCCTCCAATTACGCCATGACTGGGTTGACTGGTGGTGGGTCATCATCTCAGGAGGAAGACCTCACTCCGCACGAGTCGATTGTTGCGGAGTTCATACCGGAAGAATTGAACGAAGGGGAGAGATGCTGGACTTTGATGCCCCGTCCAGTGAGTGTTGTCACGTGTTTGTCTAGACCATGTGTGGATTGCTTGTGTGATGTGTTGTGCTTGACTGCCACTACATGTCATGTGTACATGGTTCTCATGTGCAAGTCATGCAATGCTTCGCTGATTCGTGCCTGCTGTGCAGCATGCTGGACATGTAGAGCAGACGGGACTGTCCTCATCACCACACTTGCACCCTACTCACATGCTAGTCACCCGGCTGCCCCTCCGGTCAATGTTCCAGCTCACTGGCCCTTCTACATGTAGCCTGGGGTGTCTTTCCTCTCAGCACTGGGACTATGTCATCGCATGACTGACATGCATGTGTGTTCTGCCTGCATGCGGGTACTCCACGTAGGCATGTTACCTTGCCCAGAAAAATAAAGAAATGGGAATAGCTTACTCGAATGGGCCAACCTATTCTGTCAAATATTCACAGGTGAGTCTAAATCGTTAGTTATTTTTATTCAGATAAAAAAAACAAGTTCAGTGTTATTTTCACACCTTAACAATTCAATCATGGTTTCACTTTGAATTACAATGCTGGTAGAGTATGATTTTCACTTCTTGCTTGTCATAAATTTCAAAAGTTGGTTCAGTGTTGTTTTCACACCAAATAACTATCCATTCCTTGGCTGTATTTTCTGGCACATTAACTTATAGTTTTGTTTTGGTTCATTAACTTTTGGTTTGGTTTTGATCTTGATTATTGGTTCTTAGCTTTGATGACAATCCATTACTTTCTTTGTTTTGGTTTCTGACACATTGATTTTGTAATTCAATGTTTAATTTTTCTATCGTAGTTCCTAACTCCACACGTGTTTCCCCACTGTTATTGGCAGTGGTTCTTCAGGAGATGGAACTTCTCCTAGAAGACAACTTTGTCCTTTTTTGGAAGAAGTTCTGAGACACAGAACAAGTTTAAGAATCATCAACCCATTGGTACCATCAAAACAATCACAGCCTCTAAATACCTCTCACCAAAACGCCAGAGAGGAAAGAAAGGAGGCAGCAAAACGAGGAGAAGGAAACCTAGGAGTAGAGACAAGAGCTCAAAGACAAGGGAATAGAAGAGAAATCTTATCATTAATCTTTCTAAATATAAAGTCACGCCATCTTTAACATCAGCACTCAGCAAAGGGCTATCGTTCAGTCCTACCAATAAAGGAGTCTATTTCCAGACTCAATTGGATCTTTACAGATTTTGTAGAAAATTGAAACTAAAAAAGCACTTGGAGGAAACTCCATTCAGAAAAGAGCCTTCTGAAACATTATTTCCATCACAACTCTCAGACAAAATGGTCGAAGATATAGTGGATCTACTCAACTTAGAAGAAGATCAATATTACACTAAAGAAATGTTCTTGGAGGAGCAAAAGATTTCAACATACCTTACTGAAGAAACAAGTATTAAACCAAAATCAACCTATATACCTATTCTTTCATCAGAAAATGTGATAGACATCTTTCACAAAGCAGTTAGTGTTAACCTAAGAAAGAACTATTTGAGTAACAAGCATTCTAAACACTCTTACAACCTAACCAAGGATGAAAAGTTGGCATTAAAAGAATTAAGAGAAGACAAAACAGTGGTAACAAAGGCAGCGGACAAAGGAGGAAAAATCGTTTTATTTAACAGAATAGACTATACGAATGAAGGCTTCAAACATTTGAACACACCAGGGTGTTTTGAAAAATTAACCAACAATCCTAATCCAGATCTTGAAAAAATTTGGAACTCAATGCTGAAGTCATGGCATGAACAAGACCTACTTAGTGATAAGAAATATCAAGGTTTGATTTGTAAAAACTCAATCATGGCAACAATTTATTTTTTACCCAAGGTCCACAAGACATATCAGAATCTTCCACCGCTTCGACCAATCATAAATGGTATTGGCTCTCTAACTGAAAAAACTTCTCAATATATTGATTCATATCTACAACCATTGGCAGCAAGTTTAGCCTCATTTGTCAAGGACTCCAAGCATATTATCCAACAGATCAATCTTATTACATGGGAATTTGTCACTCTAGACGTTGTTCAGCTTTATACAAGTATACAACATGATAAAGGTCTGGAAAGCACCATGTTCTTTCTCAAAACCATTTCTGTCTCTTTTCTTGAACAAAATAAAATGATCATGGAAATGCTACACTTCTGTCTTCACCGCAAGATTTTTGTTTTTGATAACACCATCTTCAAACAACTTCAAGGTACCACGCGGGGGTCAAAATTTGCCCCAACCTATGCTAATCTGTTCATGTTTTTTTTTTTTAATTAAACATGCCTGGCAACACCCTCTTTTTCATAATAACATAAAATTTTGGGGTCGATTCATAGACGACATCTTCATCATCTGGGAAGGCAACACCCTTGATTTAGACATTTACTTTACTTATCTAAACAATAACTCTTACAATTTATCCTTCACCAAAAAAGCAAGCAAAACTAACATTGAATTTCTGGACTTAGAATTATTCGTGGAAAATGCTCAAATCCAGACAAAATTGTTCACCAAACCTTCGGCGGGTAATAGTCTCCTTTTTGCCACATCTCATCATCCCAAACACACTATCAACAATATTCCATATGGGGAGATCCTCAGAATTTAATGGAATTGTGGTACATCCTTCACTTTTCAGGAAAATTTGAAACAAACTTACAGAGAGGCTATGGATCCAAGATAATAAAAACCGCTATCAACAAAGCAGTGAAAGTGACAAGAGACTCTTTACTCATGGATAAACCTAAAACGGGTATTTCAAAACCAAAAACTCAATTCATTACAACGTACAGTACAGAAACCAAAGAAAGTAAACGTATATTAACAAACCATTGGAATATACTTCTTACAGACCAAAGTCTGCAACGACATTTGGACAAATCCCCAAGTATTTGTTTCAGGAGAGCACCAACCATCAGAAATCTTGTTAGCCCAAGTTTTTTGAGCCCGATACAGAATGAAAGTAAAATGTTTTTTCAGACCAGCATCAAAGGTACCTTCAAATGTGGACATTGTAAACTATGCCCATTCATTTATCAAAGAAAAAAGGAAATCCCTCTCCCTAATGGCAAAACAAAGCTCATAAATCAAATGATCAACTGCAATTCAACATTTGTGATTTATGGTATTGAATGTACATGTGGAAAACTCTATATAGGGAGCACGATCAGAAAGTTGAAGGTGAGAATTTTTGAACATTTACGAGCCATTCGAAACAAAGATCTTCTATCCCCCATTTTCACAACCATCAGTATGGAACATCAGGTTTTTGACCTGACAAAACTCAAAATATTTGGCTTGGAGAAAATAGTGCCACCACCGAGAGGAGGAAATAAAGAAGAAATATTACGGAAACAAGAAAGTAAATGGATTTGTATTATGGACACATGTGTGACAGGATTTAATAGTGATACAGGGATGTTTAATTGGTTGTAATATGGAACTTGTGTCAAACGTACTTAAGAAGCACCTTTATACAATATATGTCTTTACTTTTATAGGATCCAATGTGAACCAAAAAGATAATAATTTGGATTTTGAATGTGGTAAAACTTGCAGTTAGAAATATTACAAAAATCTTCTGCAAAAACTTTTAGTACTTTAGATAGACACAAAAGAAAATAATTTCAGTGAAAACTACAAAATAATATCATCCAAGTGAAAAAGAAAGGAATTTACCCGTTCTCTAATTTTGAATATGTTTGTTTTCAACTTTACTCAACAAAGTAGATAATGATGACAAAATATACCATAATTTGGATCTCCATCACGAAGCAAAGTTTTCATTGCTTTTTCGTAATAAAAAATGGCCGAAAATCACGTTAAGCTGCGTGATGATGTCATCGCGCAGCGCGAGATCACGTGGGACGCGGCGCGATGACGTTGTCACGTTCCGCTTCCGGTTTAAATAGCGAGCGCTTTATTAACAAAGCGGATCACTCGCATTGGAAACCCTGTGCACGCTTATCATGGCCTAAATAGGTAAGAAATCTTTTTATATTTTATATATTTCTTATTTTGAAAGCTGAAAAAGCGTTAAACCTTCCTCCAAGCCACTTGAACCCAAGACATTTCTAAAAAATAAAAAATATTTATAAAAAATTATATACATTTTTTTAAAAAACACCCCTTTTTTCTTTTTTCTTCTTCTCTCCCCTTGCCCCTATAGATACTTGTAGCATAAGGTATGCTCTATATGAAACACCAATCTCTCAATAAGAGGAACAGGATACTCTAATCATCAAAAATAAACAATTGGATATTCAGTGAAATCACCATTCTGGGTGAGTCAAAAATGTTCTTAATACTTGAACTAAGTAAAAAATAGTCTGACTGAACATGTATCCAGTTAAATATATATGTTTTTCTCTTTTTTGTATAGACCAGAAAATACATTGAGTATGTGATTTTTCCTTTTCTTTTTCTTTTTCAGTTTTGTTAGTTAGAAATAAAGTTCCATCTCCTGAAGAACCACTGCCAATAACAGTGGGGAAACACGTGTCGAGTTAGGAACTACGATAGAAAAATTAAACCTTGAATTACAAAATCAATGTGTCAAAAACCAAAACAAAGAAAGTAATGGATTGTCATTAAAGCTAAGAAAAAGCCCATCCACCACCCTGCACCCCAATTTCATCATGGCACTGGTGGGTATCATGTTGAAGTACAGCAATGGCCTGTTCAAAAACTCCTATGTACATGCACACTTCCCCCTGCCAACCTGCCAGACACATACAGTGGGGTATATCCTTTGTCCTTGATGCAGGGTGTCTCAGTGGGACTGTACAGATGGCAGATGCTCCGCAGGGACATGAGCGCCCATTCATTCTCCATGTGCATTCCATGCATGCCCCATGTGTCCTTGCCCGGATGATAATTGTAGTACGTGTCCAGGATGACCTACATTTCATGGCATTTCATCATCCATTCCATGCCCACTCTGGCTCAGTCCTGCATCACGCACATGTTTAGGTTGTCACAGTCTGTGTGGGGCACAGGCCTCCCTCTGTTTCAGGCCCCCTGACTCTGTTCAACTGGTGTAATGCCTTCTGCACACACGGGTGTACTACTGAGGGTTCACCATGTGTCCTGCATACTGTCCCATTATCATCTGCTGTGTTGTCAGTTGAGTCAGATGATTCAATTGACGCTAGTCAACCCTCTCTGCCAATACACAGGTCTCTGGTCACCCTTTCGCTGCCATCGAATGCCTCCCTGCATTTTCACTTAGGAGGGGGATGTTTGGTTGTAGCCATGCAACCCATTGCATGCACATTGCACATGATGCCTGAACGTGCCCTTACACTGCCTTCATGTTTATTGATAGACATCATAATGTACTAGTTCATGTAGATAGTGGGTAACGTACACATGTTCTGCACTGCATCAACCCACTTCTGAGCTGTGTTACACCGTTCTACATGGCTACTCACTGCTGCAATGTCAAAGTGACCTGGCATATAGGGTCAGATTTTCATCCCTTCTCTGTCATGAATGCCACAGGCACAGGTGCATCCTGTGACACATGTACTCAGTATTGGAACTCCCTAGTGGTTGTTGAGCAAAGTTGATTGGTCAATCTGCCACCTATACCAAGTGGCATAGGGCGCAGATTGAATGTAGCCTGCCAATTGGGTTGTAATGACTGTGGAACTGCCTTCACGTGTGTATGTGTACACTTACACATACATCAAAGCAAGCAGCGTTGCAGCTGCTTGTTTAGCTGTATTGCATGCTGTTCATGTTCACAATACAGGTGTATGGGGAAAGGGTTGTTTTTGAACGTTTTCACATGTACATATACAAGCAGCTTCAACGTTGTGTAGTGCAACATTGCGACTACTCACTTATGTGTTTGTGAAAGTGTTCATTTACACATGTGTCTTCTGTAGCTTTTTTGTTGACTGACTAATATGTAGTTGATTGATGTTATTGCTGTCGAGATTTCTGCATTGCGCACGTGATGTTCAACTGGCATAATCCTGAAAGTGCACTGTTGTGCAGTCTGTGTACGCCCAGGCCCACTTAGCTAATATGGTGGGGCTTGGCCGTGGAGATTTTACACAAGGAATGATGGAATAGGGCACATTCATAGCACAATGTGCTCAATCAGGCCCTGAGGGGTGTTGTGGAGGCTTCATGTCCTGCAGCTCGGACCGTACTGGGTGTTATGGTTTCTCATGCCTGGTTGCAAGCCGTTGCTTTGCTTGAGACATTCACTATACCTACATGGCCCATGACACCCGGTACGGGCCAAGCTGCAGATGGATGGAGCTATATTGGGGATGATGGTTTAGTGATATTACGTGTGTCATTGTGTGCTTGGATTCACTTGCAGCAGCGGTCAATTTGCAGTTCAGACATGCTTATGGTATGTGCCATCTCTTTGTCACCATCTGTCTTTTCTGCCTGTGACATGTGCCTGACCGAGGTGGTGTCTGATGGAGGTGATATACTACAGTTTGTACTGTATGTTTTGCCATTTAGATACATCCATTTTGGCTTTTGGGATGTGTTTGCATATCAAGGCCACTGGATGCATGCCAGGTTCTCATTTGTGTGTGACATGTCTGTTTCATGTGTTGGCTGTCAATGTGATGTCTATGTGTGTGTGGGTTATGTGCTTCTGACATGTGTACTCATGTTTGTTTTTTTCCCCTTTTCAGATGTTGACGCAATGGAGCCAGAGGAGGGTGTTGTCATGCCAGGCACAGAGTTGCTATCACACCAGAAACCTGGCACGAGTGGGGGTTGTGGGGTGGTAGACCACGAGAACCCACTTGTGTTCCAGACCATTGTGTCTAGGGCTGGCAATGAGTCTAGCCCGGATAATCACTCTGACGACAATGTCGAGTTGGATGTGCGTGAGGTCCATTCGTCAACGGTGAGTGATTCTGATGTGGATGCTCTTCTGTCCGTGACACCTGCACTGAGGGGCCAGACGGTGGTGGGACTTCCGCCTGTGGTGTATCTGGACCCACGGTCACACTCCACACCAGTTGCTGATGTGCCTGGGGCATCACGTCAACGGAGGAATGTAGTCCTGCAGCCGCGGGCGGTGCCAAACCAAGAAGGACGCCGGCTCCTTGGGCCCCAAAGGTGTCAAGCCCAGCAACATGGTGGCCATGTGCCACTGGGGTATACTGAGTGGGAGCAAGCCATGGTTGCCAATTCTGACCAACAGGGGGCAGCAATTGATAATATTGCTCAGAGCATGAATCGTGTGGCCCAATCCGTGCTCCCCCCTGCTAGGCAGGTGGATCTCCGGCAGCGGGCAACACAGTCCATGGCCTGCTCGCTCAAGCTGGGCATGGCGGCCTCAGACAGTGCACGCCGGGCTGAAATGTTGTCTCTGCGTCAAGCCATTGCTGCTCACGCAGAGGCACTCAGGGAGGCCCTGAGGGAAGACCATGCTTCCCTCCAAGCTACTCTGGGTGTGCTCTTGATGACCCAGAGGAAGCGGGCAGAGGAGAGGTTGGAGCAGCTGGAGAATGCCATCTCGGCTGAGCTACGTGCTTGCCGGGAGGTTTACCAGATGTCCAACCAGGCTATGCAGGAAGAACTCTGTGTTACACGTGTTACCTTGCAAGAGGAAGCACGCGTATCACGCGAGGTTCTGCATGCTGACCTATGTGTCATCGCCGCACAGAACCAGGCTCACCCATCCCACAGACTTGCTGCCAAGGAGGGGCAAGCTGCGCATAGGCGTGGTCAGGGTACTGTGCCACGTCAACCTTTTGAGTCAGAGGGTGAGGAGGACGACGACTTATCTCCCGCACAGGTCGGGCTGTGCAGGCGCTGAGCCCATGGAGGTTTTTTTTTATCTCAACATCATCGCGTATGGGTGTTGAGGTGCACCCTGTACCTTCCCCCTCTTGTGTAGCCATTTTTCAATTTTATAGTTAGTTTAATTAGTCAATATACTTTAAAATTGCTTGTTTATTGTGCATTCATGTGACGGTGTGGTGCTTTGTGGCTTTTGAAAGCATCCACTGTCTGTTCCAGCTGGGCCCTTCAAGCTTGTCTCGGGTATGTGTTTGCAGCTTCGGGTCCTGGCTCACATACGCCACTCCTGCTTCTCCTATCCATGGGCTCGCAAGGATGGTTCAGTGTTACAACCATTTACACAAGGGCATTGGACTTTCGTCATATCTGTGGCCTGTCTGCTGCTGTACTATTTGTGTTAACACCCCTAGTGGGGATTAAGTAGGTTTTCTCCACGGCATGTCTGCAATCAATTTTGGTGAGTACATTATTGATATGTCCATTTATTGATGTTGATTGTGATGTATGTTCTTTTCTTGCCTGTATATGTGCTTGATGCTCTTCATGCTGTAGACAGTAGCCTGCACCCTTTGGCTGTCAAAGTCACACTGCTGGTAGGAGGAGATCGGATGTAGGTCTCAAACATCGCCCAGTGACAACCAGCATGAAGACACACACACAGGGAACTTTCCAGACTTATTTATAGCTTTTATGCCTTTCTGCAGGAAAATTAGCCTCCAGACTACCTTTCCCAGCAGGCACAGGGGCCAAGAACTACAGAAACCTGGCCATGTTGGGTGGTGCACACGTGCGCATGTGTGCGCAAGCAGAAGCACAGGGCTTGTGCTCAGACGTCCGACAGAAGCAGACGTGTTTCCAGGAGCTCAAAGCAAGGTGAGCAGCACGCAGGGCCACACCCCAGCCGACCTTCCTCCAGGCCCCTTGCACATGTATGCTAAGTAGTGCCAGTGCTGGGGAGCTTGGCCAGGCATTGGGGAAGAAGCGCACAGTATAGCTAAGAAGCTTTTGAGGAACAAATGCCAAGTAGCTTTACAAGTTGTCAGGGGCACACGCTGGGGCCGTCGTCCCATATCCTCAAGTCCCCCCTGCTCCATAGAAGCTGAGTTATTAGCACAGTAGCGTTCTTAGCCAGAAACTAATATAGCACACGGGGGCACCCAGCGACGCACAGAATCGAGTGCAGTGCATATCATTTGCATATGCAAATTGCCACTTGCACTACCTATTGAAATCCGTGGCTGGCATAACACGACTTGTACTGAAGTCGCACCTCGTCAACTGCGTCTTGCAGCTCACCCAAGGACCATTCTATCATGTCTGATTCATAACACATTGGTCTTCCATTTACCACTGGGCCACGTGCGCCTGCCTTACTGCATTGACAGTGTATGAACCATCAAGGGGGCAAGCAAAAGTATACGAACAAAGTAGCAGACAAGAGTGTTTGTTTGTGGAGAAGTCACTTAGTTTGAGGCATGAATGTTGTTGTGTGTGTTTGGTGAAAACACACACAGAATAGTAACTAACGCTCTCGTTGCAGCATTGAACTACTCCTGTTACTGGACCTGAGAGTGCGCAGGCAGGAGGCCAGCACTCACGCCAGAGATAAGTCTCTCTTTGGCTTGCATTTGACCCATTTTGTACAATGTGCATGAAGAACATGGCTTCTCTGATTGAGTATGTGTTATTGTCAATAGTTGCATTTTGTATTTTGCCTACTTTCCCTTGCCCATCCAATTCCCCTCTCCTGCCCCTCTTTCTGGTTATCCTGAATACCAATGCCTATCCAAACAACAGATCCCTGACCCTCTTTCCCCACCGGGGTCTCGGAGGCCTGTGTAAGCTTTACCTTACAGGCACCCAGACCATGGAAGGGGTGGTTGGTTTGTGCCACTCCTGCACCTGGAGACCGGAGCTGTGACACTACCCATCAGTTGTTGCATTCTCATTGTATATTTTGTACTGAAAATGCTACCCATCTTGTTGAACCATTGTTGAATTGTGCTACCTTGGTTGTTCTATCATTCAGCTTGGACATGTGCGTGGACATTTTCTGCGACTTCAAGTCATCTACTTCCAGGGTGATTTGGTGGCTACAGACTTTTTCCCTGGTTTGGGGGTTTGGCTCCTTAGAGTTCTCTGCGATTTGGTATTTTTACCAGTCCAGGTGGCCTCTGAGGGGGCTGGACCCTAATTACATGCAAGGTAGAACATGGAGACCAAGGGGTAGGGGGATCCTGAAGCCAGGTAGACTAGAAGGAAGAAGGCTACAGACCCCAGACACAGTTCTTCAGAAGATCATGGTGATGTGTAAATGAGGGAGGGTCTTTTGTTATTGGACAGTAAGCTTGGGCTACAGTGTTTGGCCACTCTCTGACGTTGTCATTGTGGGGTACTATGTACATGATGTGTTCGGCTGGTCAATGGCTGTTCCTGTGTTGTGTTTACTTTTCAGGTGTCGGGGGATTGTTGTGGTTTGACATGCTGGGGTGTACACATGGGCAATGTTCACATGTGATGTGTACAGGGCACTGAGGGTCACTTGATTTCACATGCATATATTGAGTGCATGTCCCTACTGACACACACACTTACACAATGATCCACCACACGTACAACCACCCTTCCATGCCCACACGGGCACACAGATTGCCTTCTCTGGCACGCTATGTCCCTGCAGCGTATGATCAATTACCATTTGGGGATCGTGTACATGTATCAATAGGTTATATTTGTTGCTTGTCCTTTTTATGTGATGCTCACAGTGTATCCCCAACACAATGGCTGCTCACTTGCTGTGTGCAGAGCAGTGTGTTGCAGGAGATACACACAGCACAAGGGTTAGGGATTAGCAGATTTGGCTTGTCCAATGTGCATGAGAAAAAGCATTCAGTCTTTTGTTGATGCTACCACTGGTGGCAAGAATTTGTGTATGACTTTGTATGTGTGGGAGGTTGTTGGACAGTCATTTCATCTGATTCCATGTCAGGCGGGCCGCTTTCCATTTATCACATATCACTTCGTATGTAATTGGTCATGTGTTGGGCTTTTGCTGTTCCATGCAATGTCATGGTGTGGCAGACAAGGGTGATGTAGGTGGGAGGGTTTGGGTGACATACCAATGATTGTCATGGCCTGTTTTGCAGGGCATGTTCCTTTTGGTCACACAGGATTGGTTATTTTTAAGTAGCTATAGATGCAAACAATGTAGCACTTCTGTGGCAACATTCTCAGGGTGGTAAGGTTGTGACAGTTGACTGTCTCTTTGTCATCATCGATTGTCAACTGGTATGTGCCAGGCCTGTGTGCACTCCGCAGGGTGGGAGTTTAGGTGAAAAATGAGGGCACAAGCTGGGTCCGGGCTGCCTCGCCACTTGCCCTTTCCCCTCCCATGGGCACTGCCTGTGGATGTGGTTGGGGATGTGGGGGCACCACCATGTCCACCGGTACGTCCCGCTGTGTTGCAACATTGTGCAGGACACTTTCTGCCAAAATGATCCTGCACACTACTGGTGGTGCATATAGTAGCTTGTCGCCAGAGCGGTCAAGGGAGCGGAAGCGTGACTTGATCACTCCGAATGTGCGCTCCACTATGCCCCAGGTTGCAATATAGGCAGCGTTGTATCTTACCTGGGGTGGTGTGGTGGAGTTCCGGATTGGCGTCATCATGTGGTTGCTCAGAGGGTAGGCACTGTCCCCTGGGGAGGTGATAATGGTTGTGATTAGTTGGGTTTGTGTATTTGTCGGTGTGTGACATGCATGCATGTTCACAGGCATTTGTACTCACCTAGGAGCCATGTGTCACCATGCTTCCCAGCTTCCAGGGCCCGGTTCAGGGTGGATATTCGGTAAATGAAACTGTCATGGGTAAACCAAGAATAGTTTGCATAGACAGAGGTGATGATTCCCTTGGCATCGCATACAACCTGCATGTTGATGGAATGCCAGTGCTTGCGGTTTCGATAGATGTGCTCAGTGAAACTAGGTGGAGGTAGGGCCACATGGGTGCAATCTATGGCACCGAGCACTTTGGGGAAGTGTGCCACCCTGTAAATGTCCTGGACCACGGCCTGCCTTTCTGTGGGTGTTCTTGGCATGTATAAGTGCGTGCAGACTGAGGGGCGCGCATTCATGATTGCCAACACCTGGTGTAGGCAGCGTGACTGCGTGGCCTGTGAGACACCCCCGACTATGGCAGTTGTCCGCTGAAATGACCCAGTGGCCAAAAAATGCAGGACATTGAGCCCCTTCTCCAAGGGGCTCAATGCTTGGGAGCACAGGGTGGGTGATGTAAGGTCATCTTCCCACTCCCTGACCAGATCTAGGATGATACGAGGTGGAAACCTATACCTGCCAAAGACCTGGTCATCAGGCATCCCACAAAGGATGGTCTTGGGCAAGAAAATGCAGGGCCTGGCTATTCTCCTCCTCCTGTGGTGTCCCACGATCAGTGCTGCGACAAATGGGGCATTCATCGTAGCTGTATATACATGTTTGTTGTTTGCGCGCACTTTTATACTGCGCGCGGTGACGCTTCCGCCTGCCTTCGAGTGGCGGATGTGTTCACACCTGTGCGCGTCTTTTGGGGTGTGCGGGTTTCCCATATTCGATCCCATGAATACATGTTGTTCGTCTGCGTGTGGGCGTTCCGTGTATTTCTCTGCAGTACTTCCCCAGTTACGCCTTCTTTTTCACACGTTGTTCCCCATTCCGCGTGTTTCACCCCGTGCCCCCCCCGTTTTGGTGTGTGCGCCGATGTTGAGCGCTTTCGCTGTGCGCATCGCGCACAGCTTTCGGGATGTTGCTGTGACGTGTGCGACCGTGCGTGCCACGCTCGGATTTGGCGCACATAACAGAGTAAACATGCGCAGGCCCTTCCATGCTTTTTCACGCTTGCGCCACGATTTTCGGCGCACATTTGTTCCATGAATCGGCCCCTAAAGCTCTAATTAGAGCGTGCCAAAATTTGGAAATATTGGCGAAAAATCCTCTTAAAGTAAAAAAAAAGAGTTGGAAACCTTGGACTGGATAGAAACAACTGTGAAAACAAGATCATCAATTCCAAAAAACACTTTTCTGTTGGTCGACAAGAAAATGGGAACCCTCCCAGGTACCTAGAAAAATTCCCGGAAGAATAAATCAGGAACAACTTTCTCAGAGCAAGACTAAACCTGTTGCCCTCAGGGGAAATATTGGAAAAACGAAACCAATCTGATCGGGCAGTGCAATATTGTGAGGGATGTGTGATCCCAAAAAACCAGTCCCTGAGACATCTACTGCTCGAATGCAAAGGAACATGGCATCGAAAAGTAAAAATACTAGGAAGATTCGTAAAAGGACCTGACTGGCTATCGTCAGAAAATACCTGGCATAGAATAATAGCAGGACACAAAACACAGCTCACAGCAGCAGTGGTAAAATTCTTTCAATCAATACACTTGATGGACTGCGACAGTTCAACCAAAAAGAAGGACTAAAGAAAACAAATCGAGATTAGTACCATAGGATATTTAACGCATAGACAGAAAATAGGGTCTTGCAATAAGAAATGAACTAGAATTGGAAACATTCATTATATTGAGGGGGAGAGGGACATTTAAATAGAACTGGGTGAAATGGATATCTCAGTATGGAAAATATTGTAAACCTTAAACAAACAAATGCCCTAATGAACTGTGAAAGAGAAAGGAAGAAGGTTTGGACTCCAGAAGTTTTTAATTTGCACCATTTTATGTTATGTTCTCCCCTCTGCATTTCCCCTTTCTGTCTCCTAATCCTTTTAATAGTTTTTCTGTTTTCTTTCTTATGTATCTTATTGTTTTATTTTAATGTAACATGAGAAAAGAAAACGAATTGTAAAATTTTATTTCAGAAAGGAGAACATCAAATTGTAAAGGTTTTTCTTTTTATCTATTGTATGTAGATTGCAAACCAAATACAATTAAAAAAAATGTATCCATGCTGAATAAGGTGAAGAGCAATTGCTGTTTCTATCTGGGTGTTGATAGGCTGAGAGTATAGTCATACACTGTGTAAGCACCTATATGGCGGTTGTTCAGAGGGATTATAGAGCTTCAGCAGGGTTTTGAGGCACTTGAAGGAGTTTAATCTATTAGCTGTTGACTTTTTTATGTTTAGTGTGCTGTTCTAGCCAATAGTTGTGCCCTTTTGTGTGAGTGCTTGTTCGCTTTGTGATAGTGAGCTGTGTTAGTTTCCCCTTATGACTTGTGTTCTTGTCTGTTCTTATGTATTTCTCCTTTTGTGTCCATTATAAAATAAACAAAGGTCCTACGCCATAATAAATCTCCCCTAAAGAAAATTGAAATCAGGTTTACACTTTCCCAGTTCCCCGTTTCAGTGTTTATAATATTGTACTTTTTATAGTATTTTAAAAGTGTTGCATTTGCATATTTCTGTAGTGGAGTAGTTTAATAGCTCTTCTAGTGGTAAGAATGTGCAATTATTTGTTCATTTAAGGTTGCACTCCAGTTATTTCTGATCATCTCAGGGCTACTATTTAATACACTCTGTCTGGTTCTCTGTTTGTGCACATGGTTCTCAGCATCACCATTGTGGAATTTGTCATGAGGTGCCTGCGCAACCTGGATGGGAAGGAAAAGAAGGGGTAGGAGCTATGTTCTTACTCACAGGAGAACAATTTCCTCATGGTGGATGGAGGTTCATGGGATCAGGGGATACAGCACTGCCAATCCTGCTAGTAAGTGGTTTGGTACTGAAGCATTGAGGAAGGCATCAGAAGGGTGGAAGGAGGCAAGTCCATTTTAGGAGACCCCATTGGTGACAAGTTGCACACATTCAGGGGTTACATGGCCTTTTGAGAAGGAAGGCATAGCCTCTAGTGGATGCTCCCTCCAAGGCTAGGCCAGTGAAGAGAGGATGTCAAGTTCCTCTTATGAAAGGAGGGGACAGTTGTAGCAGAAAACCTAGACAAGATATTTGGGACGGTTCCTGTCTGGGTGGGAGGCTCAGAAGAGGAATTTGTCTCCACAATGCATTTCATGGTTGTCACTGATGAGGGGGAGGGCCATCAGGCAGTGTCTTAAAGCGAGGACACGCCTGTGGATGAGCTGCTGCAGGTGGTGGCATACATTAGAGGGATGAGGGTGAGCACGTAGGGAAGGAGGTGGTGTTGGAAGAATCCACTCATGGTGTGGTGATGGGAGAAAACCACACTCAGGAAAAGCCCCATGCAAACAAAAACCTCAATGCCTCGTACACAGAATGCAATGTCGTGTGAGTATGGATATAGTTTGCCCTTCTATCATGGAAGACCATCAGGGGGAGTAGCCTGAGTTCTTAGGCACAGTGGACTTCTGTGGGAAGATGGTGAATTGGAGGCAGAAGGGAAGGGGTCATGCCCTAGGTACGACGACCATGTGGAGCCAGATGTGCCAATGGTACAAGAAGGTGTACCAGGTGTGGAGGTCCTCTGCTCCAATGAGGCAACTAGTGACCACAAAGCCACAATGTCTCCTTCAAGTAGTGCTGACGAGGAGGCAGAGTTTTCTAGCATGATGCATCATGGCACAGACATCAGGCATGCTATGTCAAAAACCTTGCACCTCACCAGCCTCCCAAATCCATGCTTGTGGTTATGACAGATGTGCCCAGCAACTGGCAGTTGGGGTAATGCACCAAACATATTTGCAGCATTCTGCTTGGGTAGTAGCCCCCATACTAGATAATGAGGCCTGAGGGAACCTATTGGCTTCAATAGACATAGTGCCTCATTACAAGTTTTCTGGTCCGGTAACAACCGCAGACCTTGACAGATGCACCAGCACCATTAATGAATGGTGCCGGTGCATCCAGCCTCCCCATTCAGATTGAGTCCAATGGGACTCGAATGGGAATGGGGAGTAATTTTTTTATGGCCCCCACAATAGGGAATTACTGAGACTGCCAGGGCTGTAATGCCCCGGTAAGTCCTCATTGTGGGACGGCAGAAAGAAAATGACTCTGGATGCAGCTGTGCCAGTATTTACCACAGAGTCCATTAGCAGTGTGAACGGGACCAAAGGAGGCTGGAAGTCGGTGACCTGTGGGGGCCTGGGTGGCCCCATCACTCTTCCCTACTACAGGGCGTTGTGCAGGGGGAAGCCATAATGCAGTCATGGGTGCAGGATGAGCCTCAAAGCTGTGCCCTGTTAAGAGCCAGAGAAACCAGATCAGTGGCTACACCTTGCAAAAGAGCCTGAGAACTTTAGGAGGGGCTGGCTGAGCCCTATGAATTAACCAGAGTACCATAGAGAGTGGATTTACCCTGTTAAAGAGCCTGAGAAGTTTGGTGGCTGGCTACGTCATGTTAAAGAGCCTGAGAATATATGACATGATATGATAAGTAATTCATAACGGGCCTGTACACCTGTTCTAAGCGTGACAAGACACAGGAGAGAAGACAGAGGGAACACAAGACAAATTATCTTACTAGGCCTTGTGTCATTCAGATTGTGCAAGTCTGATAAAACAAAGTTCAGGGGAAAGGGAGGGTGGAAGTGCAAGGGAGAGGGAATGGGGAAGTGCAATAAAGCAGCATTGCTCTGAGTATGTGCAGACAGGGTGCAAGGAGGCAGAGACTGTAGAAGGAGGAGGAACCTGATACCAAGTGAGACTCTGAGGGTAGCCAGCAACCAGTCAGCACAGTAGTCAGTTAGGTCAGCAGCGGAGGGAGAAAGAGAATGCAGAGGAAAAAAGAGAGATATTGATCTGCTTCTGGAACTTCAGGTGGTCTGGCTCATGTTTGAGAGGGCTACGAAGGCCATTCCAGACGGGGGCACCTGCAGAGGAGAGAGATCTACCCCCTCCTCACTCACTGTGTGACCCTCAGAGAGTTGGAGGTAGCTGAGCAAAGGGCTCAAGAAGGCAGGCATTGTGGTAGAGAGAGTTGGATGAAGTGCAGGCCCCGGCCCTAGAAATCCTTGTGGACGATGCTGAGGGTCTTGAACTTGATCCTTGTAGCAACCGGGAGCCAGTGGAGAGATTTCAGTGCTGGAGAGATATGGTCCCTGCGCTTGAGGCCAAGGATAAGTCTTGCAGTCCTGTTCTGGATTATTTTCAGAGGGCAGCGAGTAGATGAAGGCAGACTGAGAAAGAAGCTGTTGCAGTAGTCCAGCCTGGAGGGCGCTGGGGACAGTCAGCTTCTGGGGAAAGTGAAAAAAGGAAGGATACCTCTGAGGAGGTGCAGCTGGTAGTGGGCCTTCTTTGCAAGGTCCATTATGTGAGGAGTGAAGGAGAGAGTGGAGTCGAAGATGCCGCCAAGGTTTTTTGCTTTACAGGAAGGTGAGGCAAGAGGGCCCAATGAGGGTGGCCAGAGTGAGAGATTGAAAGCGGGAGCAGGGGTCCCAAAGAGAGGGATCTCTGTCTTACTGGCATTAAGGCAGTGATCATTGGAGGTGCACCAATCCTGAATCACGGATAGACAGTCAGGAATGAGCAAGAGAGGAGACTGAGGGGAGCCTGAAAGAGGGCTGAGTGTCATCTGCATAACACTGAAAGTAAGAGGAGTAGGTAAAGATCAGGTGGGCCAAATGGGCCACATAGACATTGAAGAGCCAGTGTGAGAGGGTAGAGCCCTGGGGAACACCACAAGTGGAGAGAGAGGTGGTGGATAGAAAGGACCTGATTTGGACTTGGGAGAGTCGGTGCAGGAGCAAGGAGTTCAACCAATCGAGCACCTGATCTGTGATGCCTAGGTTCTTACAGAGTCGATTGATCAGGATGGCATGATTGACCTTGACAAAAGCAGAGGAAAGGTCAAAGAGGATGACAACAGAAGGCAGGCTGGAGTCAAGATTAGAGTCAGGTGTTCAGGAGAGCAGTTTCTATGCCTATGGCTGCTCTGAAGCCAGACTAATGGTCATGGAGACAACCAACAGATTCAGTGTGGAGGGTAAGGTCGGATATGGCCAGCTTTTCCAGGAGTTTTCCCAGGAAAGAAGTGATAGAGATCAGGTGATAGTTTGCAGGACAGGTAGGATCGGCTGAAGGCTTTTTAAGGAGGGGGTACACAAGTGAGTGCTTCAGGAGAGAGGGGAAAGATCCAGTGGCTAAAGAATGATTGCAGAAATCAGCCAAGGCTGGTGTAAGGGTGACAATCTGGTCCTTGATAGTTCTGAAGGAGCAGGCAAGTACTGGTTTGGACGACACTTTCATACATTGGACTTGTCTAGAAACGTTGTTGGGTGTTGTCAGAGAGGAAGAGGATAAATGCGAAGGAGAGGCAGCACAAGGGGGGCCGAGAGAGGTAGATGGAGAGAAAAAGTTATCGCGAGGATAGGATGTCCTGAATTTTAATCGTGAAGTGAGAAGCCAGAGCTGTGCAGACGGCCTGGGAGGGAACGGGAGAGGTGCAGAAGGATTGGCCAGCTCCTTCGTGAGAAGCTGTGTCCTGCAAGAGTACCCCAGAATATTATGTTATGTGTGTGCCCAGTGAAAGAGATTAACCTTGTTAGGTGTCTATTTCTGAGGGGTCAGAAATGAGAGGCAGACACAAATTTGTAACATTTTCAACATCCAACATCTTTTTAAAACAATGAGGGCCTTATTTTCCCTATCCAAAAGAAAGATTCCGTACCTAGGAAACTAAAACTAAAAATAATTCTGTGTCTTGTCATCAAAATTATACTAATCCTCCTTGTTTCCAAAAGATATCTGTCCCTCACACTATAAATTAACACTGAAAGGTGGGTGGTGAGTGTTTATGTTTTGATTGAATACAAAGTGTGCACAAATCAAAATATGAAAATTCAACAAATAGTCTCTGCATCTAGGGTCTGGTTCCCTTCCCCCATATTAATACAGGGAGCACAGCTAGAGTGTCTCTCTCTGTCAATGAGCCTTTAAGAATAGATGAAAATGTCTCTTCCTTATGAGTCTTTCTTCAGGCTGGAATGTCTCTTTCTTAATGAGTCTTTCATCAGGATGGCAAAACATGTATTTCCTTCTTTAATAAAGTTTTGAATATCCTGGTACACTTTCCTGCCAGGAATTCTCCCTCTGGGACTTTCAGATCCCCTGGTATACTCTGCTGCCAGGTATCTTTTCCCAAAAGGATTGTCTGCCTGATGGTTCTTTTCCCCGGGACTTTCCACATTGTTCTCAACTCCTTTCTTCTTGGTATAACACATTCCTCTTCACTGCTTACACCTCTTTAACTTGTAGCAATGCTTGTTCTAATCTTCTCCAAACTGTCCTCTCATATAAGGAGACTTGTACAAATTCTGCCCTTTAACTTCCTCCTAAATGTTTACATTAACACACTAGCTTGTGGCAATGAATGTACCATCCTTCCCCGAATTGATCTCTCACATAAGGGGACTTTTATAAACATTTCCTTTCAATTTCCTCCATAATGTTCATCTGTTGCAGATAATATTTACTCCAGCTTTCCCCATATGGCTCTCCTTCACATGAAGATTTGTATAAGTTCTGTCTCTTCAGTTTACTTGCTCTGTATTCAAAAGATTAATTTATTTGTCCATATGCCTGTCCAAACACCCCGGGGCCCTCAGCACTTTTGGGAACACTCACCGGTGTGATTGGTGTCTTTGGACCATGACATGCTGCAGCGAATGGCTTCCCCGGCTTCGCTGACCTTCATTTGGTTCTCATTCGTGTGTTGGTGAAAGTGTAGGTTTTTCACTAGGCTGCATTTACACCTGCTTTGCAATTGCTGTTGCACTCCTGGCAGTCCCCCTGCAGCGTCTACAGCACCTCTCCCACTCTCACATCTCTCTGGGTAGGTGGGCTTCCAAGAAGAGGCTGGTAACTATTTTTTATGTGTTTGCTATGTACTGAACAGTTCACCTCTTCACATCTGTTTCTGCTGCCTGTACCGCCTCCTGCTCCGTTCACCCTGCAGCTAGCTTTCTCCTCTCCCCAACCACAGCAGGTTTAACCTTAAATGTCTCACGCAGCTGAGTTCTCTTATGACAACTAGTCCGCTCGTTTTGATCAATATTTCTTTAATTCCTCATTAACTCATTCCTCATCTCAGTACTTGAGGCTTTACGGGAGATGAAGTCCATTGGACGTTTAGGCTCTTTAAGGTTGTATTCTTTCAAAAAATGAGGACCATGGAAATAGGAGATGTGAAATGTGTGAATGACAGTATTTGGTTCAGATTTGCAGTATGCCATTAGTATGTTCGAGGCTATAGTCTCAAAAGGAGGGAAACAATATTGTGTTCTATGTAAAAAGGCCTAACACATTGCTGTGTGGTGGCATTCTGTGGCAGACATGAGACCCTTGGTGGATGGCTGTGCACTATCAGAGAACCTGAGAACATTTGGCGTGATCATGAGGCAATACAAGGATGACAAACATTACTTGCACAATATTCAATGACATGTGTATGACAGCAACTAGCGTGGGCCTCTCAGTCACAGTCAGCTGTAACTCCACAGCTGACCATTTCCCAACCATGTGCACCACAAAACAGCCCTGCACCTCTTTTATGTGACTGAAATGCACAAATCATCATCATCTCAGCTGTGCACATCTCAGCTGGTGTGTTGGCTATGGGTAGATATCATTACATATTCTGCAGTAATAAAGTGACTGTTCATTTTGTGAAATATCAGTTGTTGTGAGGATTTCCCTTGTGGGGAGTTACAATAGTCCCAACCACTCTAAAAACTCTCTCAGACTGCACGCTGTCTGGGAGGTTGTGATTCTACAGTATCCTCTGCATGGACCATTGACGATTAACTAAACAGAGAATTTGCTGTACCAATAATATAATGGGTCATCGTTTCTTACAGGAGTTGAAGGTTCCGGTAGATAGCACCTAGCTAGTTGGTAGATAGCACCTAGCTAGTTGGTAGATAGCACCTAGCTAGTTGATTGTCCATCGTATGTTCCTGTCTATGAACCTTCAGTCGTCACAATTCCAAGTCACTGAAGATGGTGTACCAAACATTTCTCTCCAGGCAAGCTGCGCCCACACTGCTCACAAATCTTTCCACAGGTGTCAGTGATGTACTGCCAATTGATGTCATGATTTGTGAGATTGACATCCCTAGTGTACTTGGCAATATTGTGGCTGGTTGCTGGTTTTCCAGCTGCCTGCATTCTTCCTACAAATGATGTTGCAAGTGCTGCAGCAAATCATGTTATATGGGCGTTGCATTCTACCAACTGGTTTCACTCTCCCACAGATAGCTCAACGGCAGCGTGCTCTCCTTTGAAGCAAAATGACACGGAGCAACACAGGTTCGATTCCCTGGGTCCATGCTTAGTAACCTCTGAGTAGTAAGAACCTAATATATCATAGCATTACTTTGACACACTGCATTTTGGTACTCAACACTACACTGAACACAATACCCAGAAACACGACCATACGCATTTGAAATAGTCATTATCCCACAGATGACACCACACTCCATATCCCTCACAGATATCTCACACAAGTTGGGTAGTCATAGCAGGATACATATAGACCATACCACAATGGACTAAGGGCCAAAAAGCAAGTAGCATCCTACCCGCACATAGAGCCTGTTCACATAGGGTCTACACGGAGCAACGCAAAAGCTTGCTAGAGGGCTTGCACGTGGCCCAGGGATCAAAAGGAAGTGTGCGCACATTTCTCCTGAAAGCATGACAGAGCCAGCTATGTAGCAATGACCAATGAAGCAACTGGGGGAGACAAGGAGCAGGGAGCAGGCGGGATCTGCCCTGAAGAAGTCGCTCCCAAAAATAAACACGAGGCCATGACTCACGGGAAAAGCAAACCGGCGTTTTTATCTTTTTGTTTCTGTTTTATGGAGACGTTGGTAAGTGGGAATGCAGCTGAGTAAACCGTAAGCGGGTTTTTCAGTGAGTAAATAACGGCAATACATACTGAGTGCGTGATGTATGCGACTTCGGTTTGTGCAGGACTGAACCATTCTAGACTGTTTCCTTTCTGACGACCAAGACATGTTATTACAGCTATGAGCTTGGACGTTAGAATATCACAATTGTATTATTTTATTTTTTTAATTAAAGGTTTTATCATTTTTTTGGGGTCGCACACTCCGAAATGTTAACATAATGTTCATTGCACAGGTTTTCCAAAAATGCACTTTTCAGATGTTGTGTTCTTTAAGATACTAACCAAACGCCTTTTGCGTTTAAGCGATAAGCAAAGCCTACACACCTTAGTACAGGACGTTTAGTCAGATTAAATCATGGACATTGCATTTAAACATGTATTCCATAGTTTTGCACTGTGGTTGGGGGCTCACCATGGACATCCGGTGGCCCCCCTCATTGAGTGCCATGGTTACTGACACTCAACAGGCCCAGTGCCTGTGCGGGGTTAGGGTCTGCCCTGGGCACCGGGAGGCCCCATGGTGCTTTGGGACACCAGAACCATTGGGGGTTGTGGGGGCACAGCCTGCCATGCCCCTGACCATGTGGACCTCTGCCACCGTCCTGGCACGTGAGTCCCATGGCATCGGGCCTGCAGGCCTGTACCTCCACGTGTAGGCCTGCAGCCTACATTATGAAATGAGACACAGACTCAGAACCTCCTCTTCTCGAGTCTGCAGCCGTTCTAACGCACGTGCCTGCAGGGCTCCCTTTTATTAGCTTGGGCCATGACGGGCCCATCTTAAAAGGGCAATGCAAGTGGAAGGGACACATCCCCTTAAAGGGGCAATACACAGAGGAGGGTTCACCACCTCACATCCCTCCTTGTCCATAAAAAACAAACAAACTATATAACACTGTAACTGATTTTTTCCCTCTCCTGTTACAGAACAATACTACTTCAAAGTCATGGGACGAGCTACCCACAGTATATGCTCATGACACACATATGGTCTCACATTCTTATATACACATCACCTACCAACCCATTCTCTCAGGTGACGGTCACAGGGGTACGTCCTCGGTGGATGGTTGGCATTTGAACCGCACAGTACAACCCTTTATTAACCTGGGGTACGGACCGGCCACCACTGCATGACGCAAACGGCCAGCCACTGGTACCATATAGAGCACCCCTACCAAATGCAGGAGCACAGCTTCACATCACTGTCCTTTATTGAGACCACTTTAAGCCTGTAAATGCTATGCAGATTCCCCGCATCAAGACACATGTTTACTGAGTCCACTTTAAGCAAGGGCAGGACTGCAGGAGACCAGTTCAACTGTTCTCAGTGTCCATTCCAGAGTCACTTCCCCGAAACCAGGTCCGTTGATGGTACAGTTTAAAACTGGCAAAGCAGCACCTGACGGGTGATGCCAGTTGCCACATCGGCATATGCCCTTGATAGTGTGGGCAGTCCGTGCAGGAGTCACAACCCCCCCAGTCCAGGTCCCTTGATGTTGAGGGCCATCTGTGCAGGAATCTCTTCTCAGGATCCCAGTCCATTGATGGTGCTGTTCAAATACCAGCAAAGCCTCACCTGGCATGCTCCAGGGGCCACATCAGCCTAGTTCTTTGACTTTAGGGCAGTGCAGCGAGGTGCAGCTTGCTGGGCGCTCAGGCTGCTCGACGTCCTGCTTACTGGGTCCGGGTGGTGGGGCATTCCTCACTCCCCTCCTTGGCAATGGTCCTGCAGTCCGCGACGTGCTGTCTCCAGTGGCACGTGAGGGCGCACAAGCACTCCTGAGGAGCTGCAACCCTTACTTTACCCTTGCGGCAGGTGTCAGGGCCGTCCATGTTCATTGGTCAGATCACAGCTATATGTTGAACTCAGGGGGGCCGGTATGTACCTCCCCCAAGCCCACGTTTGCCTGGTCCATGCGGGAAGTGGTTAGTGGCAAGAAGCCAGGGTGTAATCAGTGGCAGGTAGTCAGGGCCACAAGCTCCCTGGTCGTCAGACTGTCCCATAGGGGACACTATCGGCATGGTGTTGAGGCCACGTGTAGGGCAGGCAATATGTTCTCCACGTCAGGGTGTTCTGTTTCCAGATGGCACTGCTCCGGGGTGATTACCTTCATCCTTGTTGTGCCACGCGTCCTGAAACATCGAGCAAGCAAATATCATTTTTCACTGCCCTGTGATCAATTCCCATGCTAATTATCTAAAACATTGGAGGATATAAGCAATGCAACAGATGATATGCAGGTTGCTGGAGTATCACATCAACCAGTTTCCTGAAGACTTAGATGGTCAGTGACATAATGGTAGAGATCCTGGAGGCCCCACACTTCCAAATAAACAAAGATAAACCCCTTCACCTCAAGCTACTCACAGCCCTCCACTAGATCCTTCCAAAACACAATGGTGCAGCACACAGATTATTGAAACACATTTCCACACAATTTGCAGCATAGGTCATGCTCACATTGTCATGTCATGTGGATAAGCACACTTCTTACACAGTAATAAAGTGAATCTCGAGTGAATACTGGGTGTCGTTAAAGGTGTCTCTACCATGGTTGGCCTTGTGTAATGCATGCACACAACCGTGATTCTCCGTAAAACAGGAAGCAGGTGTTTAGAAAAAGGAAATTACATCACACCAAAATGTACAAATAGTGTGTGATGCAGATCTATTCAGGGCACATTGCCCCGCTCAGTTTCGTTGAACAACACAATATGATGTGATCCTGAGTTACAGTCACTGAGTATGCCTCATGTAGGTGTGGAGCACCAACATCACACACACTCCAACGCCATCACAAAGCATGTGACTAAGTGCACTCAATGTGTTTATAATAATGCCACATATATTTAAAAGGCACCAATATTAAAACTAAAATCAAAAATAATGTCCCAGATACATACTGGTAATTAATATCTGACATTGTGATCACAAGTGGGTTTGTTACAGAATTAGATTGGGTATAGACCCTCAATGCTGAGCTGCAGTACAATCTATGCAAGGTGTTGTGTGGTGTGCTGCTATGTTGCATGTTGGAAAAAATGGCAACATGCATCAACGAAGCCATCTCAACTCAGGACAACATTGGGCCAGACAGTGATCACGTTAAGGTTGAAAGAGCACACATATCTAACTATTTTGTTATGTTCGTTTTGCCGTGTCTCATATCTCAATGATTAGTAATAGAAAAACAGGGTGCAAAATAGACTAATAGATATGTTCCAAATCACTGAAGTAGTTTTGGAGTTTTGCAAAACACACTCCCACGTTTCCAACAACCAGCCGTCTTCACATGTCTGCAAGTGTGCACTTGCAACCTTATGTCTATCACAGTAATAAAGCACATGCACTCAGTACACATACTAATCAGACGACTGAGACCCAATGCATAAAGTGTCTTCTCCAGGGCAACACAACACCTGCCCAAAACGCCCATATTCAATCTACCACAACCGTACCATGTGTTTATATCACTCTACATGTTAACCCAAGATAATCCACTACGTAGGCAATGCATATATTTACACACAACACTAACATGCTGCACACGCTACGACACTCTAAATCACAGACAAAACAAATGCCAGGCACACCAGGACACCCTACCATTAGTTTTATTTGCAATCCCGCTCAAACTGATGGCTGGCAAACTCAAAATCCCTGCCCAAACACAGCGTGAAAAAAAGCAAGCATATTTGGTAATAAGCATGTACTGCAACAGGCGGCAGCATGAGCCTGACTTTGATGTCCTCTTGGACTGATGAGGATGAAACTTAACTTTGGTTCTGTGCTATCTATGAAGTGTTTATCTGTCTACAATACATTAAGAGTTTGTTTCTTGCGAAAGTAGATGGTCCTAGTGACTGAGTGCCCTGGGGTTTGAAAGGGGTGGAAACTATGAGGCAACTATTGCTGTGAAGACGAGAAGCTACGTATGTGTTTTAAGCAAAACTGTGGATTCAGGCAAGTGAGGATTTCATAGATAAGGCATCCATTTTGCTAGAATTGTTCAATAGAATGGTGTTTTACAAGAGAGGGCGGAACTTGGCGGTGGATCTTTGAAGCGATAACACATGCAGCATTCTTACAAGATCATTTTTTTTGGAGCTCTGTTCCACAACAACTGTACATTCAAAATAATACAGGAAAATAATCCTAACCATTCCTAAATGCAGGATTCATGGAGAGCCACATATTATGGACATAGATCTGATTAAAATGGTCTTGGCGCACATCAAGGGATATTTCAAATAGGCGACTATACCAATGAATAAGAAGCGCAAATCAATGGTTTGAAGTACTTTCTCGATAGATTAGGTGCAATACCACATTTTGTTGAATTCAACAGCAATTAATTTGTGATCCTGTATCAAAACATGCCAGTCTCAATTTGAATGCCCAAACAGCCATTTTGTGGGGAGGGAGATCCTGCGGGGAGTGAGTTTTGTCAGTCTTTTGGCCATGCAATGCTACACTTTAGCTTGTGTGCCTCATCACATGGAACCGTATGCACATAGTTTTTGTTTTTTATAGATGAAGGGTAGGGTACAGTTAATTTCTGTCTAGATAAATAAAGGCTCTCAGCCAGGGTGTGATGACATGAAAGATTAAAATATATTGCCATATCAAAACATTTTATCCTGAGGTCGTCTTCAGTGGTCAATAAAATACCTTGAATGTTACTAAATTGAACTACCACAACCACTAAATCCATTCTAAAGTCTGCCAGGTCTAGATCGCTCAATGTAATTAGTCTGAGAGAGGGAATTTCATGGAATAGTGATAATAAGTGTTCCTGTTTTAACACAATCCAGGCTTCTATTGATTCCATTTTAAGGCTCTCCCTTTGTTGTTTTGCTTTTCGATTTTATTCTATCTTTTTTGCTCCTTTTGGATTGATTATTTTTATATAGAAGAGTTATGATGTGTCCATTTCATTAGCAGTCTGCTGTGAAATTACATATATATTTAATATGTTAGAATTTTCCTTTAACCGTCATTATAATAATCCGAATGTATTATTTAATGCATCAATCGAGATGTGCAAATCACGTCTTTACTGACTGGATGCTAAAAGATTGTTGATCCATCAGTAAAAATCTAACTAAATTGGTGTTCATTTATCTGCAAACTCTGTGGTCTGTGTGGGGAACCAGAAGAAGAAGTTGGACTAAGCAGTGACATTTTAAGGGGTTTGTATTCAAATAATTAGAAAAGCGCCTACCTAACCCTATCATTATGAAAGAAGTTACCTGCCTAGCAAAACTAAAACTAATGGTGCTCGTCAAAGTCTGAAAAGCAATAGTCCTTAGTCCAAATCCTAATATCTAATTGGCTCTAATACCTGGGGAAAAAACAACAAAAAGAAAGAGGCTTGAGCAATGGTTTCAGTTCTTGGCTTCGGTCTGGCCCAAACACTTGGACCTCTTTTCCAAGAAGAGGGATTTGAAAGTTTGTCATATTTGGATTTCTTTCTAAAAAGTTCATCAATAGTTAATTTCACAGTCCTCAGCTGCTCTGCAGGTCCTGTATGCCAAGTTTCAGGTTTTAACTGTATTCCAGGAACAACAAGGTTTGGCTAATATAACGCAACCATTTTTCACTAGGTGCTCGGCAGTATCCTTGTCATGCTTTTAAAATTAAACCCTTCATGTTCTCTTTCCTCCCAGTTTTGCATGTTTCTAGGACTCCTCAAATCATCTGGCCCTCTGATTGCCTTGCTTTATCTGGGCATCGGCAGTGCATCTGCCCGTTTAGGTTTTCCTGGCTACCTTAACCCTTGTGGCTTCTCCAGCTCGTATTGTTAATGTTTGCCCCTCTCAATAGCATCACCCTTTTGGGAGCAGTCGCTTCGCTTACTCTGCCGAGCTTGACAGTTGTTGCACTTCTTCAGCATGGTGTCTGCTTATTCGGGTTTTCCGGGCTCCCGTAACCCTTACAGCTTTCCCAGCTTGTGATACTACAATTCACCCCTCTCAATGGCATTACATCTTTGAGAGCGGTCACTTCCCTTCCTCTGCCCAGCTCGGCTGGGACGGCGCCTCTTATGTAGAGATTGGGTATCCAACTTCTTTCCTGCGGTATGGGCTCAGCTTCTGTTGAGGGGCCCTAGGCCCATGATGGCTTGCACATGGTCCTACCACCAGGTTAGACAGTTGCTTTCCTGTCTCTGTCTCTCTCCTGACCTTGGCTTCTCAGTCGGTCGGGATTCTGGCCTTGTGATGTATTGCTAGTGAGTCACTCACTCTTCCCTCTACCACTGGCTCTGCAGTATAGTGTGGCTCTGCCCGTCCAAGACATCTCCCCATCAGAAGCTCACCTCTGTGTAGGATTCTCTCTCATCCATTCTAAGTTCCTTGTTTTTTTCTGTCCATCGTCACAAATAAAAATGGCATGTCATTTCTCTTCGACTGCAGAGTTCAGGGGGGTTCCAGCATTACCTGAAGCCAAATAAATAGAAGAAATGTCACTGTTTGGTGAATCCAAAACAGTTTTAACAACAGTCGTTATGATTCTCATGTAGGCAGATAATGAGTTCTACATAGGGTGTTCCTTGCAAGAATGGGAGACCTTGTTCCCAAGAGGGGAGTCACTCCAAGAGATCCCACTTGCCCAGACCCTTAGGTAGGGTCTTTCCGAGCTGGCTTATCTCCCTAGCCTCAAAGGGGGTTGTTCCCCCTTGGAGAGGAGAGACAAATTGCACAGATTTGTCTCATCCGATTATTTCAATAAATTGTGTGTTAGTTTTTTTTAAAAAATTACATTTTCAACTCTGTTCATGTTTCAACATGAACTGATCTGATTTAAAAACATAAGAAAAATTAAGGACTTAAGTCAGTGATGGGCCCTGGTTTAAGGATGTATTTTAGGGCTGGTTGGCCCTCTGGTTTGGGAGTGGCCTCAGCGCAGGGATGCGCAGCAGAGCAGGAATGGACTTTGGGGTAGAGATGGGCATCAGTCAGGAATGGGCTTAGGAAAATGGATGGGCCTTGATAGATGGGCCCTATGTGAGGAGCAGAGATAATGTAGTACTTGACAGAAATGAAAAGACAACACTGAGAAAGATGGTTGGTGAGGTTAATGTTGATGTTTTAGAAAAGCGGAAATGTGTCTCAAGTAAAGTGTGACAAATATGTCATATTCAAATAGTTGTGATGCTATTACTGAATGACAACAAGAATAATGCCAAATGGCATTATATGTCTGTTATGATATTCTTGGACCTATATCCACATAATGTCCAGGCGGGTGTGGATTATTTTATAGAGGCACTTTGTTCAATCAGTAGTGCACTTTCTAGTTTCTCATGCATGATATTTATCATTATGTTCATATTTTCCATTTCTCCAAACTCATCTCATCTACAAAGTATGTATTTAACTGGGTTTGATGAATATTTGCTGACAATTATTCAATTCAGATGCAATCATATAATAGGATTTTGCTCATTATTTGATCTACATTTCATGAAGAGAAGATGAATTGTAAGAACAAATTCTGTTATGATCCTTATGGATTCGTTTCTCTGTGAGATGTAATTTAAGTAATTAAATTAAAGTGTTTTTCAGTCCTCTGGTTGATCCTGCCCAAATCCATCACGGTCTGGCCAATTGAGCTGCCTCCTAACGCGATTATTTCACAGTAGATTTTGAAACTCTTCTCTTTTTATTTAATACATGCACATATCCTTCCCATTTGATTTACAAAGTCCATACCAAAGTTGATAAATCAAAAGGTTTATGTTAATTTCTGCTTATTTATTATGGGAGGTACTGACTACACGTGAAGGAGTTCTGGTGCTTCGCTCAGGGTGGTGTAATATATTAGCTTTTATAATCATATCCATCACTGACCGTTAAAGAAAAAAACTTCAGGTAAACACTTAATATGTAAAAAATGTAAAAAGTATAGGACGTTGGTCACCGCTCTATAATTAAGGGAAAATGGAGTTAGGTAGAAAACCAAATTGCTGATAACCTTTAACTCTTACAACGGGTTTGGCTGACATTGTCAAATTGCGACCCTCCGACCCCCACACACTGGAACAATTCTGAACGATTCCTTGAAAAATAAAAAGGCCTAGACCCCATTCATTTTCCCATAGACAAAAAAAGGTCAATTTGTGCTGAACCGCACAGCCAAAACCTCTGGATAGAGTTGGATCAGGTCAGAAACAATTTGAGCATGAAACGTTGACTTGCGATCCTTTTGTGGTTTGCGGTTATTCCATCCTGTAGTTTTTAAATATTTGATGGAGAAGGGGGTGCCCCTTCTCCCAAATAAATAGCTATATCTCGGGTAGATTTAGAAAAATGTGGATGTTTACAAATGAAATAGACATGTGAGAGATAGCCGCAGTTATACCCCAGGATATATCCGAGGATATCGGACAATGAAACAAAAAAAAAAGGCTTTTGCAGGTCAAAAACATGGTAATTGAGCAGAATGGCATGGATGACCGTGTCAAAGGCAGAGTACTACAGGGATCCTTTGTTTCGCCCACCCTGTACAGCATGTTCACCAAGCCCTTTTTCGATGATTTGGGCCATCTCGGTATCACCTACACTAACTATGCAGATGATACCCAGATTCTCCTTGCACTTTCCAGAGATTACGACATGGATTTGTCCTTGGTGAACAGGGTTTACCTCATCATCCAGGCATGGATGGCAACACATGGATGGGAGCTTGACTCAACCAGATCACATCATGGAACACAGTCAACGGAAAGCTGCATCACTCTGCAGCAGGCTATATGTAGGTGAAGCACTCACAATTCATTACAATCAGGTTTCAATGGTATCAGAGCTCGTCATGACCCACAAGAAATCTCAGGAATAGGGGACCCTTTCAGAGACAATACAGAGAATGGCCATTTTCAGCCAGCTAGGCTCTTCCTCGATAGAATTGTGTTATCCCTGGGATAGCATTATAGATCATACACATGTGGATGAGAAAGTTATGAACATTGTCATGCTGGAGTTCTCCAAACACTAATTCACCTTTGTTTATGAAGTTGAGACTTTCAATGTCATGAGCTGGGTCTGCATTGACGACAATTAATATGTTAAGTACATTTTATTGACAAGAAATACTAGGCAATTTGCAATCAACAGTTTCAACAAATATGCAGATATCTAATTAATTTGATATTATATATAAGGCACATGATAGCGGTGCCAATTCTATTACATGTATTTCACCTTTTATATATAGATTTACCCTAGGCTATCATCCAAAACTGTAGGAATATTTTATTTAAATTAGAATCTAGATGGGTAGTGAAAGTTGCCTTTCAGCCCCTTCTGACACTACCCATGTATTACTGATATTGATTCGATTCAAAGCACCATGCAGTGTATATTGGCTCATGCTATTGAATTAATGTCAAGAAAACAAAGTCTGCTTCTTGCTATTCTAATTATCAGTTTTTTCGTAGTTTATGGAGGAGTGGAGCTGGGAAAGGATTGTTCAATGTTTTATTCGGGCGCAACACGTTTGGGGGAATTGTCCACTGTACAGGTGAAGAAGGATTGTTTGGGTCTAAATACTTTTATTTAAATAAGAAAACAAGAGTAAACCTATGTGTCCCTATTCCTAAGAGGGGTTTCCCTGCCTCAACTAAAGATTAGGGGCCTGATTCACAAAAGCATTTTATTATGGTGCAATCCCATAGGAAAATGCTCTCTGCATCAGGCCTTAGGTGTCTGTCAGGATGTCTTGTCAACTCAAAATTGTCCACTGTCCTTTGTCAAGAAAAACATACTTATGTCTCTTGCACTAGAAAATAGAGAATAATGCAGTACTGTTCTGGTCCCAGGAGAACAACTCCCTTCTTCTGGGTTATGTTTCCTGGTTTGTTGGGAATAGTTATCAAATCTTACAACAGTCTTGTGTCTCACATGTTGTCTTAGGGAATGTCTCCCTTCCCCTGATAATAACGTTCCACACAATACTTTCTTGGTGGGACAGGAAAAGGACTCCCTTTTCCTGATGTCCATTTCTCAGCTAGCCTTGGCAATGACTCCCTTCCCCAGGACTTTTGGACCTTAGTGATGGTCCTCGTTGCCAGAAGAACGACTCCCTTCTCCTAATATCTTGTGATCAGTTCCTTACAACCAGGGGGAATGACTCCCTTCCCCTGGTCTTCCTTTTATTAGGCTTCACACCCAACTCTAAGTGTTAGGCAGATCCGCAACCCTGGCTTCTATTCTTCCTTGAACTGGTCCACTTGGTACATTTCCCTGCCAAGTACTGCCAACAGGAACATTACATGTATTACCTTCTTGCCTTGGGTCCCAGACCCTGGATTCTCTTCTTCGCACTTGCCTACTTGGTTCACTCCCTTTCTAGGTACTGCCACGAGGAAGATGACTCCTATCTTGTGTAGGGTCCCTGGCCCTCATTTGGCTGTCAATGCGTTGCTCCCTGCCACTGTTGTGCGGGACTCTCCCTCTCAAGTTCTCTTTATGATACCTGGGGTTCTCAACCCTTCCCTGATTGACAACAGGATTTGTTACACCATTGGAATGAGGAGGAGAAGGTTTTCAGGCTTTCTGCCCCTGCCGTGCCACCCAAGTATTACGGTTGCAAAGGGGCCTAGAGACTACTGCATGCTCCCACTTGGTAAGATGCCCGCATGCCCTATGGGTCTCCTGTGATACCCTTTACTGTGTTAGGGGTTTGGGCACGTCACTGGGGCTTCCTGCAATGGCCGACGGTCTGTTCAGCTTCTCCAGCATCTTGATTTCCCTGCGGTTTGTGAGGGAATTCCCAGGTGCCTTCTGCGTTCCTTCCCCCTCTCAACACTGCTCTACAGCGGTCTATTCCGGCAGACCACCCGAACATCAGAGGCAGAGGACTGCCAGCGTCTTTGGAGGTCTCTCCCTCCAGATCAGCAAACCAGGTTTGAAACTCCCATGTTCGGTGTGCAACACACTTGCCGTCTATTGTGTCCGTCCCAGAATCAGTGTTTAATCCAGTGTCAATTATTTATAGAATGTTGTCAGCTGTGTGTGCGCTTATTGTATAAGTCCTTCGTCTCTTTCACAGGTTTCTTCTTCAATGCTCTATGGGGATTACCTAGGTTCCTGTTGTTCTTCTTCATCTCAGTACTTTCCAGAGCCTTATAACAGTACATAGATCTACTGTCTACAAAGAGGTAAGCAAAGGAAGGAGAGGCTAGTGCATATGGGTGTGTGATGTTCTCATGAGGGCTGTACCCTAGATGGTCATCCTTGTCCCTAGAGGGGGAGTCCCTCCACATGAGATCCTCACACCGTATACCATCTGCAGGCAGACTATTAGGCCTCATGAGAGAGGGCTCGCCCTCGGAGAGAAGTGGCAGCATCTAGTGAATCGTACACCACCCACCCCCAATCAGGTGCACACCATTTTCATGTATTTAATAAACCCACAATTGAACCCAAATTTAACAATATGGGTTACCTACATCATGCCTCTCCTTTCAGTACAAGAAATATACAGCATTGCACAGAAGGTCTGTTTATTATCAAATAGAAACATTTGAATCAGTTTAAATATAAACAAATTATGCATCTATGAAATTCAATTCCAATTTTGATAGTAACCTCAATGAATAAAGATCAATACACTGGTTGCATCGCTTTGCAGTGTTTCATTTACTTTAATAGACTTTTGTAAACACACACAGCACTATCTATGCATTTGGTTTACCCTGAGTGCTCATGCAGTATGAACTGCAAATTCAATGAGTACTCCAGTCACAGCTTTCATTTAACAGAACAAAATTGAATCATAATATACTGGCCTTTCTAAGCCACTCTACTTCCCCTTTATTGAAAATAGATACCCATTCATCTATCAATGGATATGTCAGAATTTCAAATAGCATTTTAGAAATTCAATTGCAAGACGAGCTACTTAACATTTTAGAATGTGAATCTCTTGCAAAATGAAAGTATATGTTTGCTAGACTTCCTTCAGTAGTGTTTCAATTGTATTATAATGTAAAAGTGTACATTTGTCATTTCCAATTAGCAACTCAAAGATGGGAATTGGGTAGCAGTTGATAACACTTTCCCGCTTTTGCTTGAGTGGATCGTTGTGCTCCTAGTCTGCACTTGGCCATTGAACCGAGACGTAGTCATAGAACCCCCAATACACACACCAGTTGTGTCTATTCTATCAACTCTAAAGATTCCACCTCTGAAATAATTACTAATTTCCCAGCATGTGTACAGTCAAATTATATACGCCCACCCCCAAGTGTTTTCAAATAACTTGGGTTGGGATAGAATCTAGTCCGCTTTGGATTTTTGTTCCCTCTGAATGATATTTCCCCTTGACATTATGCTTACATAAGAATGTGTTTTGGCTGCCTCCCAGCAGGTGAGCCCTCGCTTATGGACTGGTTCAACTGTCCCCCTCTGGGAACAGGTGGGCATCAGTCAGCAAGATGGGATCAACTTCCCTCCACAGTCTGGTTGCCTTCTTTCTGTTTTGGGCATGTTTGTTGCCTTTTCCACAGAAGAAGGCCTGGATTTTATTTTGGATGTATTTATTTATTCATTTCTATTACGCTGGTAACTCGCTAGTCTCGGGGCGCAATGACATGGACACAAGGGACAAACAAATATTGAACGAAACAAAAGCAGAGTGCTTACTGAAGTATGTCTGAGAAGTCTGGGGGGGGGGGGTTAGTTGAAGATGTGTCTCTTCACCAACATGAGGAAGCGTAGGTAGTTAGCTTCTTTTCTTATGTTGATGGGAAGGTTGTTCCATAGCCCTGCTGTGATAATGGGAAAATATGTTCCCAGTCCTAGCTTGAGTTTGTGTGTGGCTACTGCAATCATGTTTTAATCTGCTGATCTTAACCTACGGATAGGTGCATATGTGTGAATTTTAGATTTCAAGTACCCCGGTGCTTTCCCATGTATGCATCTGTGGGCTAGAGTGAGAGCCTTGAATTGAATTCTATTTTCAACTTTGAGCCAATGAAGCTCTTTCCTGGAGTTGCTGATATGATCTGATTTGTATTTGTTTTTAATGATCCTGACCCCATTGTTCTGTATGATCTTGTAGACTTAGAGGCTTTTTTTGTTTTCCCCTACCATCAGGGCATTGCCGTAATCAAGGTGGGATAGTATTGTTGCCCTTGCCACTGTGGCACAATTGCCCTCCGATAAGTACGGCCTGATGGCTTTGAGAAGTCTGAGATAGTAATTGCATGTTTTATTTATGTATAGTGTCTGTGCTTCGGCCCCTAGTAATGCTTCCATCATCATGCCTAATGTTTTAACTTTGTCCAGAACCTTAATTTGAGTGTTTTTTATTTGGAAAGAGCTGTATTCTGGTGGAAGGGAGTTTCTAGTGGGATCCGTAGGCCATTAACTCGGTCTTCTTGCCGTTTAGGCACATCCAACTTGTGTCCATCCACTGTTTTATGATGGAGTAGATCATGAGTAGGTTATCATTATCTTTCTTGTAGTCCCACCAGAGTTCAATCCCCAGCTGAGTATCATCAGCATAATTTGTAAAGAAAATATTTGTGTGATCTAATAGACGACAAAGGAATCTAAGATACAGATTGAACAGTAGGGGGGACATACTTGCACCTTGTGGGACACTGCAGAAAATGTCTCTTTCTATGGAGAATGTATCTGCCCAGTGAACCCATGATGTCCTGTTTTTAAGAATGACATTATCCACCCTTTTGCTGCTGATGAGCAGTGAGCAGTTTTAGCCAGTGCAGTTTCGAGCAGATTATGATCTAATAAATGGAATGCTACACTGAGATCTAGTAAGATAAGAAGTCCTGCTTTCCCTCTATCCATGATGCTCAGCATTTTCGTCTGAAGGTCTATCATGGCAGTCTCAGTACTATGTGCCGGTCTAAATCCTGACCGTTGGGGATGGAGGGATTCAGATGCCTCTACGTGCGCCTGTAGTTGTGAGGTAGCTATCCTATCCATGATCTTTAATAGGAAATTACAGTTGGTAATTGGCCTAAGGTTACCAGGGTCTCTTGGGTGTAAACCTGGTTTCTTAACCAAGGGCGTTAGCGTGACCCTTTAAATGTCCCGTGGGACTGACTGATCCCCAAAGGAGGTATTGACGATTCTTGCTAGTATAGGTGCAAAGACATCTGAGTGTTCTAGTATCATTTTATGTGGTAAAATGTTTTCGGCACACAAGGTTGGTTTCATAGAGGCAAGTGTTTTTTTCTTGTCCTCTGAGGTGATGTTAGAAGATTTGAAGGCTTTGATGTTCTCAATGGCCTCTTCTGGGGGCAGGTTTGAGTTTTTAGATTTATTTATTTGAGATTTTGTGATTGTATCTCTCGCTTTTTCGATTTTCTGGAAGAAAGCTTTTTGTGTATTATCACATTCCTGTTGAGACAGGGTGAAGGGGGGTGAGATTGCCTTAGGTTTCTCGATGGATTTTAGAATGTTGAATAATTTGTCTGTTGCATTATCTGCTGATGTGATTTGATTGTTGTAATAGTGTTGTTTTGCCTCAATAATCTCTTTCTTGTATCTTGACTCTAAATTCTTCCATTTTCCTTCATTCTCTGCAGTGTTTATTTTTTCTCCATATATTTTCTAGTTTTTCTCTTTGTCTCTTTTTGTTGCAACAGTTCCTTCGTAAACCATGTGTGAGGTTTAATGTTGGATCTGAGTGTTTAGTTTGGAGGGGGTGTTCTGGTCTGCCAGTTCTTTAAGGTGGTCAAGTAGATTAGTCATTATTATGTCAGAGGAGTCCTCTTCTTTGATGTTATCATTGATATCCTTTAGACAGGATTCAAGGTGTTCCCTATTTATGTTTATAAAATTCCTTTGGGCTACTTTCATCGGCGGGTTTGGAATTTTATCTCTAGTTGATGGAGGGGTGATCAGGAAGGTAAAACTAAAATGATCAGACCAGATACAAGGTTCTGTAATCATGTGTATCTAGGTTGTTGGTCACTACCCAGTCTAGTTGATGCCCGTTTACCATTGTGGGTTCTCTATTGGTGATGTGGAAATCTATATTTTTCAGTAGGATTTCTAAGTTAATAGCGTCTGTGTCTGCCCGGATTCCCATACCATCTGTTGAGATCGCCAACAACCAGCATGGCAGAGTTTGGACCTTTAAGGAGGTTAGTGGGTAAATTCTTCATTAAAGTCTGGAGTAGTAGAACGTGGTCTATAAACTACTATCAGATTTAGGCAGTGTTTTCGGTCGAAGAGTGTTTTAAATGGAAGGTTACTTCTGGAAAGTGGCTCCATCTACACTGATGCAGTGTCTGCGCTTAGAGCTGGGACTTCTGTCATTAAAAGGCCACCAGTTAAGTAGAAGAGGAAAGCTTTTTATCAAAGCTAAGTTCACCCCTAAATGCCAGCTGCTGGCTGCAGGCTCTAGGGACGGATGTATTGGTGGAAACAAGGCGGTATGCGATATGGATGAATCTTAAACTTCAAGTGTACCTCTCTTACAGTGTGCTGCTGGTAATCCAGATATGGGAGCAAAATAGAGCAATCTAGTCACTTCTTTGTTCTGTTGTCATCAATTCATAAGAATTATAAAGTGACATGAAAAGGTTAATTATGCACCCAAGGTTAAAGTACAAATGCATGAGATGAATATATAGAATAACAATGGAAATAAAAACCAGACAAAAATAGGGTGGGGAAAGGGAGTGGAGAAAGCAAGGGGTAATATTGGAGAGAGGTAGATACAAAACACTTCATTAGTGAAGGCTACCTCTCTCCAATATTACCCCTTGCTACTCTCATGCATTTGTACCTTAACCTTGGGTGCATAATTAACCTTTTCATGTCACTGTAATTTTGATATTTACACATGTTTATCAAAGTGATTATCCTCTTCTGTTTTCATATGTTTTATGACTATATGGTGCTACGACAGACCATTACCCTGATTTGAAAAAGGTAATTGGAGGACTGAAACACGTGTCATCTTTTTAAGGGCATTTTTGAGTATTAAACGTTATTTGCAAATATCTGGCGCAGTCTCTTTCCGGGTTATTCACACCTCACATTGATTCTCAAGGGGTCTTTTACTTGGCTAAACCCTGCACCTGGTGAGACGCGACTCAATGCACTGAATTAAGCTACTTGAATTTCTTTCATTGCAATAAGATGTCGCCAAGTTAGACCAAACCATTTAAGCCAAGACTTTTTGATGAACTTATTCACCATGATAGGCTAGATTTGGAATCTAAAATATAATAAAAAGCTGTTACTAACATTTCTAAAACTACCAGCAGAGCTAGCATGACATTTAGAAATGCCTAAAAGTACTAGAGATTTATGTTTACTCAGCTACATATCATGGTGGTGCAACAATGCTCCCCTTGCATTAATACTTCAGTAATCACATAGTACCAATGTGTTGGAGAAGGCCACTCATCCATTGACACGCCAGGTTTGCTTTGATCTTGTCTTACAAACTCACAGGCTAAAATGTTAGAAAATAATTAACAATCAGTGTTAATTAGTGCGATGCCTCCATTACTTTTAGTGTCCAGTCAACTAAAAAACTACCGATTTAAATTTATTTTCAATTGTATGCGTATGCCCCATTGGACTCACAATTAAAAACTAATTGTAATTCTACACAAATATTGTATCACTCCAACAAATATAAGGGACAGTGTGAAGTATTGCCATCTGGAATGGGTGCAAAGCCCTGGCTTTTGATATTGTTATTAATACATAAAATGTTGTGGGTAATTCCATCTCCAAAAGGGTAATCTGCTAACCATATTCCCCTTTTTGTCAACTCCATGCCAAAAGCATAGTGTACTTGTGTAGTACTCCATCAGTAGCATGAACTGCAGTGCCTGCTCTACTCATGTCATGGAGCAGGCAGGTTCGAAGGTCATGAGATGCCTAGTCGATAGCCGCATTGATAGCCAAGTCTCTGCAGCTCAGGGGTGGCATTTAAGATATGCCCCCTGAACCAAAACTATGATGACCGTAAGCAACCCATGCTGGTGACAGGTTAATGTGTAAAATAAAGCTATGCCTGAGTTAGGCATAGTGCATGGCAGTACTTATGATAAGAGCTGCCATATCCCAATTGATATTGCACATGTGTCAGCTCCTGTGAGTCCCCTCTGCTGTGGAAGGCAATGTGTATTCTGGTCATCTGTGTAAAGGCACCCACATGGCAGGACAGGAATCTCAACAAACGTGAGTTGCAGCCTGCACACAGCATCTGAAAAATGACACATGCAGGGAAATGTGAGATCTTAGTAGCCCCTCTACAGCAAGAGTATATTTCCAACATTATATGAAAAGGCACAAAAATAAATACTTTCAATATCTCTTTGTAAGGGCAGGTAATACTCTCGACCTGAGACAGCCACACAGCAGGCAGCTGTCCAGGGCCCAGGCCTACAAGGAGCACACCAATTCAAAAGGAGTAGCTTCACACCAAAGGGCTTTATCTCTAAGGCCTTTGTTCTTAGCACAAAGGGAAAAGGATGGGAATAGAAAAGGCATGAGTGCTCTGATCAATGGAAGGAGACTTCCACCTTCTTGTTTCTCTCTGCCTCTCTTTCTCTTTCCTGCCCCTCCATTGGCGCACCTTAAGTGTGACATCAGAACTGCAAAGTCCACTACGTTCTAGAGCAGGTATTGCACCACTAAGGCAGGCTAGCTTTAGATCAATCACCTGTGGACTGCTGCCTATAAAATAAGGGGTTGTGAGAGGTTGCGATCTGCCCTGGCTTTTTTTTATTAGTTTTAGTACATACCATGATTAGTGTGCTTCTTTCACCAAAGAGATAATTTGCTAATCTGATCCCCCTTTCATGGAACTGCATGCCAAAAGCATAGTGCACTTGTGCCATGCTGCATCAATAGCCTGATTCACAATACCCTCTCTACTTGTGGCGCAGACCAGGCTCACAGTTCACAATATGCTCACTCGATTGCTGCATCGACAGCAAAGTCACTGCAGCAGAGAGGCAACATTTAAGATATGCCCCCTGTACCCAAAATATGATGATCATGAGTACCCCATGCTGGTGGCAGGGTAATCTATAAGAATAAGCTATGCCTGAGTCTGGGCATAGTTCATCGTGAAACTGAATAATGACCGCCACATCCCAATTTATACTGCACGTTTCAGCTCCTGTGAGTCAGCTCTGATGTGGAAGGAATGTGTATTTGGGTCAGACGGTTCAATCCTGCCACATGGCAGGACAGAACCCCAGATGGCCCAGACTCTCTTTGATTCTCTTTGGGGGGTGGGTGCCACCGGGCCCTGAGAGGTAGCCGCAGAGTAGACAGCTGTCCCGGTCCCAGGTGTAAAAAGGGGCCCACCCATTCAGGAGAAAGAGTCTCAGATCAGGGTACTGCATATCTGAAGATCTCTGTTGCCAGTTGGATCGAAGGGGGCGGGAGTAGGTTAGGCAGGTGTGCTCTGAACACCAGAAGAAGCCTTCCACCATCATGTTTCTCACTTTCTGTCTTTCCATTTCCTGTCTCCTACGCTTCCTCTAGAGAAAAGCACTTTGGGTGTAAGATCGACAGAACAAAGTCCACTCCAGCCAGGATCTTAGATTAGTCCCGTGAAGCAGGCAAGCTTTAGACCAATAACCTGAGGCCAAGTGCCCTTATAAAAAGGGGGCTTGCACCCCTTCGGCAGAATTCCTTCAGTTCCTCAAGGGTCCTTTAAGGATGAAGAGACGTTCTGAACATTCTCACCTGGACTTGCTTTAGTACAGTTCTACTGTCCAGTGCTCCACCAGAGTTGAAGAAGGAGCCTTCCAAGACAGAAGGATGATCTGTCCCCTAATTACTTCCAGTGAACATTGGGGGTGACCAGTGCTGAGGACCAGGACCAAACATTCTGCATCGTATTTTCTGTGCCAGAAGAGCAGACCCTGAACTGGAGCATCCTGTCCTTGAGTCCTTTGTGAAGGCCTCACAGCAACTGGAGGGCCAGATGACCTGAAGCTCACTGTTCTCGTGCACCAAACCGGTCGCTCCATGTTCTCTGCAGCCTGGACAATAGGGAAGGTGCTAGTGCCAATGTCTGCTTTCCTCCAACAAACCAAACTTTTGCACTGCATATAAACCAGCTCGACACTGCATCTAGTCCTAGCAGCGCAGGTCTCATACTAGGCCCAAAGCATTTGCTCAATGCCGGAACCCAAACCAAATCTCTGGAGGATCACTCACTGACTCTAACTGGGGGTTACAACCACAGATTTGACCAGCTAGCCCAGGAACCACTGCCTCATTGATGCCACATTGAAGCACCCTCGATCACCACTTCAAAGACAATTGCCCACGGACTCAAACCACTAATGTATCACTCGCTGACCTCTCCCAGTGGCCAAAGCATGATTCAGCCTGGCTAACTTTGGAGTGTTTTTGGAACCACCATAACTGCATCACTGAACCACCGCCAATCGACTGCACAGAACACCCGCATTTGATCCTACTCGATACCCGCTTGCATCCACAGCCTTCACAATCCTATGTGCCCAACTGAGCCTGATCAGCTCACATCAACATTTAATCCTGGGTCTCATGCATCAGCACGCCACAAAATGAATCCATGTACTGTGACAGTCGAATTCCCCCACGGTCCACTGGGTTCATAGAGGCCGGCCAGGCCATGATTGCTCCTGTTTTCAAACTAATATTGTTGTTTTGGTAGTACCTCACCTACCACCCCTGGAACTACGCTCAGAGTGCTACTTTCTCCAGGCTGTTGCATCTTCTCTGTTCTTTCATTTGAGGTGGGTTTTTGTACAGTAATCTCTTTTTCATTCTACTTCCAGATGGTGTGTTTTACTAAAATGTTTAAATTTGTATAGAAACCTTGATTGGACATTGCCTTTAGTTTGGTTTGTGTTACTGTGCTGTTTGGGTCACTATTGTTTCACCTTCACACCTCTCTTGAGAGTGCAAGGTTCCCTCGGTCCACGTTACTTCAAAAGACAAAGGAGGAATATCTCTTGTTTGTCCCTGGTTTACCTTAATGATTGTGATGTGTTTTGGTTTGTAGAAGTGTGAGGGCTGAGTGTGTCATTTTACCTCTACTCATCCTTGTACCCTCACGAGGCAGAATCCAATTAGTCATAGCGTTCTCCCACCCCTTCTGCAGATTCTCTCTCAGATTTGCCCAGATCCTCTGCGATCCTCTTAAGACATGACAATTCACCTGCGAAGAATTCACGGACTTCCTTCAGGAAAGTTGTACTTTCCAAAGCCTTCAGCTGAGGTGAAGAATGAGCTGTTCAAAGCAGAAGGAAGATTCTGTCCATGACCCAATTCCAGGATGTATCAGGTGTGACCTTTTGCTCTGGACCAGCACTTACCACTCTGCACCAGAATCTCCTAAAGCTAAGAGAGCAGACCCTGAATGAAATCATCCTGTGTTCAAGTCCAACTGAGGGAGCTCAGAGCAGCCGGAGGGCCAGACCAGCAGATGCTCCCTGTTCTACTGCATTGAACTGGTCGTTCCATGCTCACTGCACCTTGAACAAGAGGGACGGCTTTGGAGCTAGTGTTTGCACCACTCCACCAATTCGAACTTGCTTGCACTTGCTGCATTGTGCCCTAGCTAAGCCAACACCTGCTAGGCCTGAATTGACTGCTCTAAGTCGGGACTCCATCTGAATCACTGGTGAGTCACATGCCAACTCTGAGCAGGGGTAACAACCATGACTCATCGACACCTTCGAGCAGCTAAAGCCAGACTCGGACCGGCCACACTGCGTCCTGGGATGCTCCGACCTGCATCGTTCAGAGCCCCCCTTCTACCGCACAGAGCAACTGCATTCGCCCCTTGTCGACACCCGCCTGCTGCTTGGGCCTCCACAATTTAATGTGCCCGAACTGAGCTTGATCCGCTCACATCATCATTAGACACCAGGTCAGACTCTGTCAGCCCACCAAGAACTGAATCGAGGTGCTGTTGACCCTGAGCTGCCCCCTTATTCCGCTTGTGCCCCAGAGAATGGTTAGGTCATGATCGTTCCTGTTTTCAGCAGCCACAGATCCTTTTTGTGGCTAGTAACTGACCTACCACCTATGGAACTACACTCAGAGTGCCTGATCCCTCAGTCTTTCACATCTTTTCTGTTCTTCCTTTGGGGTGGGTTTTTGTACAGCATTTTCTATTAGTTCTATTGTAGATGGTATGTTTTATTAAATTATATATATATATATTTTTATAGAACCTAGATTGGACATTTCCTTTATTTTGGACTGTGTTGCTGTGTTGTTTGGAAGCATATCCTCCCCTTAGACCATATTACCACAAAAGCGAGAGAGGTACATCTCTCAACTGTCCCTGTTTTATCTTTATAATTGCATTGGGTTTTAATTTGCAGAAGTATTTGTATTTGTATTTTATTGAATTTATATAGCCCTTTACTCCAAAGTGCTTTACATAAGAACAAGTGAACATACAGCAAGCATATGATGACAATTGAACCACAACCAGATAACAGCATAAAGAACAATTTACAGTATTGTAGCGGTGAGGAGGGTGTGGGAGGGAGAGGAGGGAGGTGAGCAAGGGAGTGGTAGGTGTTAGAGGAGGTAAGGACAGGGGGAAAGAGCAGGAATGTGAGGGAAGAAGAGCGGAGAAGGTGAGACAAGAATCAAGCGCGGGGAAGGGAAGAAGGGGATCGGAGGGATGGAGAGGGTAAGGAAGAGGAGGAGTATGCGGTAAGGGGAAGGGAGGTGGTAGGGAAGGTGGGGTTTTAGGGAGGTGAGTGAAAGAAGTTACATTTTAGAGAAGAGTGAAAGGAAGGGTAGGAGGGAGAAGAGCGGATGTGAAGTGGCAGGCCGTTCCAGTGGAAAGGAGCAAGGAGTTGGAAGTGTGAGGGCTGAGTGGGCCTTTTTACCCCAACTCATCATGGTACTCATGCAGAGCAGAATTCAATTCATCACAGACAGCATCACGTTATGCTATTATAGCAATGAAAAAAAAACAGAAAAAAGGACGTTATTGAATGCACAATATCTAAAAGAGAAATCACAAATTTCAAAATGAGCTTCTTATATTTACTGAAAATATCCCATGAGAAGAATGACCCCCAACTTTGATTTTTGACCCAGACACTTAATTATGAAGAACATTTCCCATTTGGGTTCATGGGAATGAGACGAGTTAGGGCCGGAGGTCATGTTGAACATGCAGAATCAGCCTCTGTGTATAAAGGGAGCCCCTAGGGACACGCTACTTGAGAGGAGGCAGTTAAGCCATTCACAATAATTTCCCAACTTTAAGGTGAAGTATTAAACATCTTCCGGTCGAAATGTTCACAATGGTTATGGGCGAGTTCTGCTACCTGACTGGCTACAGTGCAATTCCTCAATCAGTAAGATGCATTTATGTTACTGGGATAGCTTTTCGTACATCTGTGAACATTAGGATGTGTTTATGTAAACACTGTGGCTTTTATACAAATACGTGTATGATGCCTTTTTAATATGTCATTTAACAGGTCCAGTTTGTGTTTTTACTGAACGATGGGATTCTCATTTCACTTCTCCGGGGATGCTATGAAACGACATTGCTCCTGATTGGCGCCTTACACGCAAGCAATGCATGAAGATGAGCTCCTCTTCATTAAAGACAGTTTTGTCACAATTTGGGTAGATAGCACACGTGTTAAGCATTCTCCTCCAACCATGGGGTCAGCCTGCTCTTATCCTATTGACAGAGTGCTTCACCCTATTGGGCTTAATGCACTAAGGGTCTAATTTACAAAGTAGCTTTCAATGAGATTTGGCCATTGTAATACTTTTTTACACATCAGGCCGTAAGTATTATATTGGGTAACAATAAAAGTGATAATTCTAGCCCTCGCAAGTTGGAAGAATCTGGCACGAAGAGCTGTGTAAAACAGTGTTAATATTTCGTTTTCCTTGATCACGCTGAGCACAGAAATACAGAATTTCAGAAGGTGGTGTCTGGGTGCTTAGCTACAAGCCTGTTCCAGACTAGAGCTCTGTGGTTGCTATATGATAAGTATGGCCTGAACATGTTTTTTTTCCCGTATCACCTTGCATCAGCTGAATTTCGTCGATTTGACTACGTCCAACTCTTTAGAAATTAGACCTCATAAACTATAAATAAACTATAAATAGCACAGATAGTTGGAGTTCATTTCTACGCTTTGGCAGTATTCTGAGAGACAAGAGGTTGTAGAAGGCAGAAAGAGATTTCAGGAAGTATGGGGCTCATTACGAGGTTGGCAGTAACCCACCAGTGTGACCGACGGATTGCCAACCCCATAACAACGAATCCGGCGCCTGACTTCCCAGTGCCACTGGAACATTACAAGACCCGGTGGCGCGGGAAGCTAGGCGCCGGTTTTTGTAGCTCTATTCCCATATAGACCCATAAGTAAGGTTACCGGCACCCTTTTTTCTGGACCGCCACACTCATAATGATACCTATGTTTCTTTAATTGACTCTAAGCCACACACATGCACTGAGGAAAAAATGACCAGTGCCTGGCTTGGGAGGAGCAGCACGTGAGGCTTCGATTTCCCCACAAAGTTGAATGTTGTCAAGTTCCTGGTTGGGGCAGAGTGCCTGTTCCTTTGAGACTACAGATTCTTCAGCAGTTGTACGGTTGTGCCCGCCGAGAGGTTGATAATGGGTAGTTGATTGGTGATAGGCTCATCATTGGGTTCTCAGTGTTGGCTCTCTTCGGAGTGTGGATTACACTTTCAGGGAGTGCCTTGAACCCTCCTCACCCCCAAAAGGGTAATTGCACCATTCCTTATAGATTGTTCCATTTCCTGTTTTTATAAATGAATAAAGCACTTTGTGTGTTTTTTTTTATTCCTTTCCGCCTCATAGTCAGGTTGGCGTGCTGGGCCATTTTTTGCTCTCGCAGCGCTGTTGCAAGGTTTATTTTTTTATTTTTTTTTTATTTATTACATTTGTAAAGTGCACAGCAGCCCTTGGGCATTGAGGCACTGTTACTCGAGGGGAGCTAGTTACAGGGAGAGGGCACATGGGGAGAAACATTTGTACATTGAGAAAAAAGAACAAGTATACATTAGGATACATACAATATACATATGAACATAGGTGAATAACATTTATGTGGGATCACATTTATGTGGTGAGCAGGTAGATTATGGTTGTAGATAATGGCGTGTTTCAGGTGAAGAGCACTGTTTTCATGGCTTTGCAAAATGTCATGAGGGAGGCCTCGCCTCGTATAGAGGAAGGTAGGGCATTCCAATGTGATGGTGCTAGGTAGGGGAAGCTGGAGCCGCCTGCTCTAATTCTTCTTACCATCGGCACACAGAGCATGTTGGCGTAGGGTGTCCTAATTGGCCTTGTGGAGGAACAGGGGTGAATCCTTTGTGAGAGGTAATCGGGTGCAGAGTGGTAGATGCACTTGTTTGTCAGTGTTAGGGTTTTGAATAAGATTCTCTCTTTTATTGGAAGCCAGTGGGCTGCTCTCCTGGCGGCAATAATGTGCTCTCTTTTCGCAATGCCTTGAGCTGCGCGGAGTGCATTGTTCTGGATGACTTGTAGTCTGTCCAGGTTTTTGTTGGAGGTTCCCAAGAAGAGGACGTTGCGGTAGTCTAGCCTTGATCCAGTGATGGCTCTGGCTATGTTGGTGCAGTTCAGGTTGCTTATCTGATTCCATAGTCTGATTCTCTTGGAGCAAAGCTGGTGTATGAGACCATTCCTTATTTTTCTGATGCTTTCTTGCATGTCTTTTCAGCATATGCTATGCTTTGTGTAGTACAGTGGGTTCAAGATCCTAAGTCCTTTGGGTAGTTGATTCTATTTCATGCAAGCAGTCAAATAAATGGTGCAGTCCAGTTGTACTTCTTTCCTCTTTATTTGGAAGATGTGACATTGGTGCATTTTGGTATCCAATATACTGTGAAAGAAACGGTTTGGGTGCTGTGTTAGTCCAATTTTAAATTCAAGCACAATCCACGTTTTGATACCTTTTATTTTGAGAAACTGAGATTGTTATACTAAGATGGTAGTTCAAAGTCTCAGAGACCTCTTAATCATGGTGTGGTCCCACGATACACAATAGTAGGTACAAACGGAACTGAACATTCATTTTACATGGAAAAAAAGAAAAGGGATTCTCCCACTTTCAACGCTACTGGCTGCAGGAAAAAGTAGGAAAGGTATTCAGTCCTGCATTGCCCTTTATTGAAAGGGCCATACATTGGAAATGAAACAGACGCATGCTGAAACACTGAGGTGGCAGTTCTCCTTGCTGAGAAATTACATTTCAAGCAGGGAAATGTTCCAATGTTTTACATTTCTGGTTATGTTGATTTGGTTGTCTTGAAGGTCAAAGTACATCTGAAAAATATTACTGCACAGGGATGGTGTAAAACATTATTGTTTTTTTACACAGGGCTCCACTCTTTAGACACTTCATGCTTACACGTTTAGACACATTAATTGACATGAACATGCAGCTGTATGATACTGATGTAACACTTCAGGTATGGATTAAATGACAATTTAGTTGCTTTCACATAAATAAAATAAAGACATTTGAAACTGCTGCATCATGTTAGACTATCAAAACATATTTAAGGTAGTCAAAGTGAAGTGTTTTCAAGAATGGTGCATTTTGTTATATTACCCATATCACAAAGAAAACATGGAGCATCTTTAGATATGTATGCACTGTTCACGCATTCATCCTCACAGAAAGTAATCCTGCCCTTTATTGCGAATGGGTGCCGCTTATTAAACAAGGAAAGCTGAACTATGATTCTTCACATCTGTACCACCGATAGAAAACAGTATGATGAAACAAAAGCAAGGATAACAATTCCAATGGACAATTGTAGAGAAGGTGAAAAAACAATTAGAGACAGTGATCTAACCGCTACCAAAACGGATATAATGGGACTTCATGCAAAATTACAATCAGTGGTCAAGTGTAGGAAAAGAAGTAGTGGAACGATGTTCCCTGATGGCCTGCCCTCGTTCCCCACAAACTCCATTGCCACGCCCCTTCCCACGTGGAATCCAAACCCCCAAACAAACACACCTGCTGTTAAAGGGAATATTCAGTCAGTTCGCTGAAGTGCAAGTTTAAACTTATTCCTACACTTAAACCATTCTGGTTTCTTTTTCAAATAAAAGTATAGGAAAAGTAAAACTTAAATAAAATAAAAAGTAGAGGAGCACCACGTAGAGAGTTTAAAATAATAACAGCACCTATTCAACTTCTTGGGAGCCAGCTATAGAATGTTGCAATTGTATTGTTGAGCAGATTCTAGTTAGAACATAGATAGTTTCAACTGCTCAGAAAATGTGATTGTATGCAGTGCCAGCTGCTCACTTTGTGTTTGCCCCAGATGGGTCGGTGCATTCAAATGAACAGCATATTTGATAAGTATCTTTATGCATCCACCATAGCTGACCAGGAGGATTGTGCATGTGGAAAAGAATACAAAGCCAACACCTTATGATATTATGAGTCCCTTATGTACACAACAGCCAAATTAGCACTTAATGGTGATGTCATTCGTTACTTATCAACACTAATGCATCCATGGATAAAATGGTTATAATTAATACAATTCTGAAGAAATATAGATGAGCGAGCTGGCACTATAATCATCACAGGATATTTAGTATTCAAAAATACATAATCACTACAATATCAGGGAATATACAACAAATGTCCAGATTCAGCTAATGCACGTATAAATATATATATATATATATAAAAAGAATATATATATATGTATTTTAATAACACACTTTATGCCAGACCTCAGCCTCTAATTGCAGGACCGTGCGTCAAGCATGTGCTGCTTGGTGCTGTGTTGTTTCCAAAACGAGCACCTAGATGGAGCACATCTGTTATTCCCCAAGAGTCATGTTCTGAAATTGCAACACCATTAGACAAAAGCAAGATGTCAGCATCCAGCAAGCATCACATACTGCGCCATAGAGAATAAGTAGAATGGATGCGCTAAGAATAAAAAGAGAATGCAAAGCATGATGCAGCAAGAATGGATCTCAACATCAGTTTACTATGAATTCCAGATAAAGTAAAACACATGATGTCCAGGGGGATTGAGGTGGCATTCCCCCATTGGCCAATTTCCTGGCTATATAATGGCTCTGAAAATCTGTATAGCCTGAAAATCATTCAATAGGAAACCCTGCCCTCCCCCGAGGCTTGCTGGAGGCATGGTTGTCTGTGTAATGCCTCCACACATCATTGGTGCGCTGCGCCGACAGTCATGCGGAAAGTGCTGCCTGGCTCTGAGTGCAGTGCTCCCATCACGAGAGGGAGCACCGCGCTGATAGCCATGCAGCCATTGCCACATGGCTGTCAGTGCAGGCTCCCTCTCAGCACTGAATGCCAATCTTAGAGAAACCATGGATCTCAGTGCAGCACTCCCATGATGTGTGGGAGCATGTCACTGATAGAAATGCCATGTGGCTCCCTCTCTTCACAGTAGCACTGTGCTCATAGCTTTGCTCTCCTCCTTTCCTGGGCCATACCTGAAAGACATGGCCCAGGCACCTAAAACACCTACTCCCTCCCAAGCTTCTTACCTGCTTAGGCTGGTGGGGTGCTGGAAGCTCCCTGCCAGTGCCCCTCACTTCCCTACCCACGTGACAAGCCCAGACTGCGCACGTGAAATACCCCTGCTCCGTATTGGCTACAGTCTTCTCTGGGCTGCAACTGGCAGACATGTCCCAGCTTCTTCCAAGCTTGCCCCTCCCCCCTCGCATGTTATTGGTGGGAGCTAGCCAGTTCCAGCAACCACACCAACATGATTGCTGTTTATCTTTCATTTTTTTAAGGGACATAATAACTTTATATACCACTCAGACCATTCCATACCATATCTCTGCACTCCGGCCATCTTCAGGACCCATAACTCCTGGTGCAGCCCTGCGGCTATCTCTATTAAACTTAAAAATAAGAACTGTAGTAAATATTAAAGACAAATGAAGACTGATGTAGTGTTTCGCTTATTACTAAAAGGGTGAACCTACGAGATGCAAGTAGTTACCTGCTCACTTGAGAGATAGCACCCAACAAATGGCATGGATTTAGTCACATCTTTGTTCTGTAGGATTATACATTTACAAGAAATGCTGAGGTCACTTAAAAATTAAAATCTCTGCAGTCATGAAAAACAGTGCCCTTTTTTCATTGAATAGTTGATAGTCCCAATCTACAAACAGGAAATGTCGATGAAGGTCAAGGTATCTCATCATTAATTACTATGCTGCTTATAAATCACAGACCTTTATTCCTAAAATATGAAAAGGCCCAGTTTGTCAGAAATGTTCCATTTTCTCTTTCATTTTTCAACAGCAAGTGAAATCTTGGTTCGCTCCTGCAAGAATATATGCATAAAAGATTAGTGACATTGTTATGTACGCATATTAAAACCAGTGCTGATTATACAAGGATGTGTATGTGTGATATTTTAAAATAGGGAATACATTACTGTGTAAATATAAGTTATCAATGGTTTTCTCACATGGTTAGAAAAATGTACATTTTGCTGTTTTCTTTCTGACTTTACACTTGTCCATCCCAGACTTTCACCCCAGCCCCGCTGGATGCTTCCCAAAATATGTGGATGGGCCTTCTGGAGTGAACAGGGTTTGTTTCGCTTTAATCATGAAAATCCAAAGAAAAGAACCATTACCATCCTTAATACCACTAACAAAGGAGTGGAGCTGCAGAATCCACAGCTATTGAGTCCCCACAATTCCATACAAGTGTCACGTGAAGACAGTGAAATCCTGCAAGATTAAGGGAATGCTGCGAAATGTCTCCAAAAAGTGTGGACAATTAAAAGGCCCCACCCAAAATTAATTTGTGCCATTTGTTCAATTGGACTTACATAAATGAATCTCTAGTCTGCTTGCTCAGCATTGCCTGGCTCCTAGAAAAGAAGGAAGAAGCTTGCAAGGGAAGAAAGTATAAAACAAAAAGTGTCTAAACTTAAAGACACTCCCGTCCCCTGCACACCTTACAAGCTGAAATAAATCAGTCAAATTTCATAACATTTGCACTTTTATATATAGAAAGAATTGTCAATTTAGAACATAGGTAACAAAATATCTTCATAAAAGTACAGAAAAAAGCTATCAACTGACTTCCAATATGGCCAACATGAAAAACAAATCAAACCAGACAAAGAAATAAGCTCCCAATTTTGAACTGCAGCTTCAAGCTCTACGCGTTTCGGGGACTATCCCCTTCTTCAGGAGCAAAAATATCTGCAAGTATAGATATATATACAATTAGAGGACATCTCACATATCATTAAAAGTTTGGACAAACTAAACACATTAAATAAAGAGAATACATTAAATAATTATGTACACATAAATCGAACCACAATTCTACATAGCATACACAAGTGGTTGTATATTCACAGTGGTACAACTGGTATGGCTCCAAATGTAAATCTCAAAATGCATTAAAACCTAAAACACTTATTCGTATGTACCTCACAGTGGGAATGTTGTCAAAGAAAATAGAGTCTCTGTCTGTGCATCTGTCTGTGCACGACGTACACATAACCAGGATCCCTGCGAATACTCCTGCCGTCCTCAACAAGTGAAATGTGATTGCCGAACTCTGGAATACCAAAGTATATCTATCAGCTCCAATTACACGTAATTAAATCACACAAACCTTAATGACTAAACAACTAGTTCAAAAAACACCTATTACTCATTGGCAACTAATCTGTGCAGCTCAACGATCACCAAAATCCACAACCTTGTGCCACCACCTCATCTTTGTGCCAACACATCAACTTAACACAGAAAGTTAAAAAGCCCAAATCCTCAAAGAAAACCCAAAATTTAAAATGTGCAACTCTTCCAACATATATTATTTACCTAAGGCAAATCAATAGCCAATCCAATCCAAATTCAGGACTTCCAGTACTCCGCATCCAATGTAAAGCATCCTGCTGATTATAGATATGTATAATGCAACTAAAAAACAAACACAAAATATACCATTTACAAACTAACACCACCTTTCCAATACAAACATAAATAAATATAAACACATCCACACAGCTTAAACTTACTTCCAGAAGCGCACCTCTTCACCTCAGATTCAACGGCTCCTCTCCAATTTACACGTAACAGATCCCAACCCACAACACACTTCCTGGCTCATTTTATACTGTTTCCTGGTAGTCACATGATAAAGTCACGTGACCCGCCGGCACTGAATACTAAAAGAATGCACAAAACTCCCTGCAACCTGCCAAATACACAGCTAATGCTAACTAAGCACACAGGTACTGAGTGAGTAAATCAAACAAAATAAAAAAGACACCAAAGATAAATGTGTGTGTAGTTAAAAAGGAGATAGACATAGAAGAAAGACTGCATTTTTGAAAAAATAAAAAAATAATAAATAAGTGCCTTAAAACTATTGCTGTCCATCAACCATACTTAACTACGCAGCAAATTCAGAAATAACCAAGTAAACTAGTTATGTACTAAAGATAAATGTGTATGTATTTAAAAAGAAGATAGACATAGAAGAAAGACTACATTTTTGAAAAAATTGAAAAAATAATGAATAAGTGCCTTAAAACAATTGCTGTCCATCAACCATACCTAACTACGCAGCAAGTTCAGAAATAACCAAGTAAACTAGTTATGTACTAATTACCCAAACCCAATAACTACTATTCCATACACCTCTAATGGAACAACCAGTATGTAACACCCGGAAAACACAAATCCCTCCATGTGACCTCAAACTCATATCAATTTATGCATTATGAACTACGCAGCAAATTCAGAGATAACCAAGTAACCTAGTTATGTACTCATTACACAAATCCAATAACTACTCTTCCATACACCTCTAATGGAACAACCAGTATGTAACACCCGGAAAACACAAATCACTCCATGTGACCTCAAACACATATGAATTTATGCATTATGAACGACTTAAACCATTCACCAACCATACCTCGACACCTACACAAAACAATTCAAAGAGAACTCTTCATTGAGCCCTCTTGGAGATAAAGTCCCCAAGAGGTCAATCCAAAACATCTCTCTCTGAGCTAATATTCTCAAAAAGTCACCTCCTCTGGGTGGTTTCTTCACCACTTCCAAAACATTAAACCTCAATTGTGCAATAGTATGTCTAGACATATTAAAATGCCTAGCAACTGAAGATTTCTCATTTTTACACCGTATTTGAGATTTATGTTCAGTCCATCTTTCACGTGCGGATCTGGCTGTCTGTCCAATATACATTAATCCACACGGGCACTTAATGCTGTAAATCACCCCTGTGGATCTACATGTGGCAAAATCTCTAAGAGTGATTTTTTTGCCCGTCTGCGGGTGAAGAATGTATTCTCCTTTAGCCACATTGTTACAATGACTACACGACAAACAAGGAAATGTTCCCTTTTTTTTAGTCACCAATGTCATCTGAATTTCCTTCGGGCCTCTTTCGGCTCTCACAACCCTATCTCTCAGGTTCCTACCTCTTCTATACACCATCATTGGTGGAGATGGAAACAATCCCAGAAGTATAGGATCATGATGGAGAATCGACCAGTGTTTATGTATGATTCTTTTAACATGCCAACTTTGTCGAGAGAATTTGGAAATATGCAAAATTGAATCAGACTCCTTCTTCACCTTAGGTGTAAGTAATTGCTCCCTTGTAATCGGGAGCGCTCTGTTCTGGGCCTCATTCAAAAGTTGTACTGGATACCCTCTTTCAGAGAATTTTTTAGAGAGCGACTCACATTCAACTTTAAATTCATCAGTATCCATAACTATTCTCTTAATTCGCAATATCTGACTATATGGCAGACTAGCAATCATTGGCTTTGGATGAAAACTCGCAAAATGCAATAAATTATTAACATCAGTTGGTTTATGAAAGAGTGATGTTTTGACCTGATTATTAACAATTTCTAACTGAACGTCCAAAAAGTGTAACTTGGGGTCACCAGTTTCCAAAGTAAATTTTATCCGTGAATGAACAGTATTTAAATACTCAAGAAACACTTTGAGTTCACCTTTGGAGCCACACCACACACCAAAAATGTCATCGATGTACCTTTTCCAAACAATTATCTTACTGGACCATTCAACATTGTCTAGTACAAATTGTTTTTCAAACCAGTACATGTAGATATTAGCATATGCAGGGGCCATCGCTGACCCCATTGATGTTCCAGAAATTTGTGCAAAATATGAGTCTTGGTACCTAAAGTAACTTTTGTGTAAAATAATCGTAATCAACTCAATCACCAACTGTGGATCACATTCTACATTCACAGACTGTAATAGTAACCACTCTACTGCCTCAATTCCCTCCTGGTGGGGAATCGAGGTGTACAGGCTACATACATCCATAGAAAACAAAATACATTCTGAGGATAGACAAACAATTTCATTTATGTTCAATAAAAAATCAGTTGTATCCCTTAAGTAGGTAGGTATCAACTTCACCAAGGGTTGTAAGATCTTATCAACATATTTAGACAGTGGATCTAAAATACTGTCTGTTCCTGCTACTATGGGTCTCAAGGGAGGATGCGTTGTGCTTTTGTGTATCTTTGGAAGACCATATAGTACTGGTATGATTGGATGTTTATTGAGGAGAAAAGACCTTGTTTTAATCGAGATCCACTCATTATCCAAAGCTCTGTTCACACAGGCTTCAATCACTGATTTAATCTGTATAGTAGGATCACGATCCAATCGCAGATACGTGGAATTGTCATTAAGCATCATTTGACATTGGGTGTGATAGAAAGCAGAGTCCATGACTACTACTGCCCCACCCTTATCTGCTGGTTTTATCGTTAGATCTAAATATTTAGCCAAGGCCTCAATATCTTTAAGTTGAGACTCTTTAAGATTAACTGGAGTTTTTGAATTGAATTTAATTTTCTTCAAATCATTTTCCACCTTGAATTTAAACATATTGATCACTGGATTTTCTATAGGAGGGTCAAACGTACTCTTAGGTTTAATTTCCAAAACATCCTCCATTTCATCAACTGTTCTGTCAAAAGTTTGCATAGAGAAAAACAATTTCAGTTTGATTTTCCGCAACAACAGATGTAAATTAATTTTTTCTTCAAACAGACTAGAATTACTTGCTGGAACAAATGACAGTCCCTTATTCAAAATATCCAACTGATTAACGGTGAGGGTTTTACTTGAAATATTCACTACTATGGATTCTCTCACTTGGTTTTCTTTTTGGACCTTGTTCCCACGTCGGGTCTTTTTTCTAAAAAAGGAACCCTCTGTGGAGAACGTGGCAATATCGGTACAGTTAAAGCAGGTTCGCCTGAATCTGCACTGTCAGCCAGAATACGAGTTGGCAAGCTTCTACCTGGTATGGGGTCACCAATACTCCCCTCACTAGTGTTATCTGAGCCTGATGATTTAGATGGTGGTTTAGGAAACCTACTCCTATTTCTTTGAGCATAAAATTCCTGCCACGAGTATACAATATCGTTGTAATAGTCAAAAGTGTCTCTCCTAAATTTACGCAATTTACGCTGTTCAATATCTTGTTTGTATGAAGCGAGCTTCAGATTGATATCCTCCAAAATGCACTTAAGGTCTTGTTCAGTCTTCAACTTTAAAAGTTGATGAGTCAGATCAGTAATTTCTTTCTGAATAGAATCTAAGGAATTAGCGAGTTCCTGTATGGTCAAGAGGATGAGGTCCAATGAACATTTATTCAATATCTGGTCCCATTTAATAATGAACTCCTTGTTCTCCTTACATAGAGTTGGCCTCAGATATACTCTGAGGCCTCTAGGAATTCGTTGAGATTTATGATATTCAACCAAAGTTGAAGCATGAAGCTTCTGAGAAATCTCACGTCTAATGACGCGTTCTAATCTAGAAATCAAACGATCCGGACTGTCCTGTGTGTCTGTAAGTTTTTCAGTTTGACCAATTAGAGCCAAGATCTGCTTGGCTTCCTCGTTAGTAAATGCCAAAGTAGTGGCATGTTTATCAGTAATCTCATTGATTTTTGAAAATGACATAATATAGTGGGTGCTACCAATGATCAGTGTCACACATAAAGGGCAACTACCAAATTACAAAAAGAAGTATCTATCAGAGCACACCTAATTACTCAAAAACTAAATAACTATTTAGAGAGATTTTATTACAATTCTGGGTGCTGGGGAGGAATACACGCCCTGACACTGGAGCATGTGTTAAACATAAAACAAAAAGTGTCTAAACTTAAAGACACTCCCGTCCCCTGCACACCTTACAAGCTGAAATAAATCAGTCAAATTTCATAACATTTGCACTTTTATATATAGAAAGAATTGTCAATTTAGAACATAGGTAACAAAATATCTTCATAAAAGTACAGAAAAAAGCTATCAACTGACTTCCAATATGGCCAACATGAAAAACAAATCAAACCAGACAAAGAAATAAGCTCCCAATTTTGAACTGCAGCTTCAAGCTCTACGCGTTTCGGGGACTATCCCCTTCTTCAGGAGCAAAAATATCTGCAAGTATAGATATATATACAATTAGAGGACATCTCACATATCATTAAAAGTTTGGACAAACTAAACACATTAAATAAAGAGAATACATTAAATAATTATGTACACATAAATCGAACCACAATTCTACATAGCATACACAAGTGGTTGTATATTCACAGTGGTACAACTGGTATGGCTCCAAATGTAAATCTCAAAATGCATTAAAACCTAAAACACTTATTCGTATGTACCTCACAGTGGGAATGTTGTCAAAGAAAATAGAGTCTCTGTCTGTGCATCTGTCTGTGCACGACGTACACATAACCAGGATCCCTGCGAATACTCCTGCCGTCCTCAACAAGTGAAATGTGATTGCCGAACTCTGGAATACCAAAGTATATCTATCAGCTCCAATTACACGTAATTAAATCACCAAACCTTAATGACTAAACAACTAGTTCAAAAAACACCTATTACTCATTGGCAACTAATCTGTGCAGCTCAACGATCACCAAAATCCACAACCTTGTGCCACCACCTCATCTTTGTGCCAACACATCAACTTAACACAGAAAGTTAAAAAGCCCAAATCCTCAAAGAAAACCCAAAATTTAAAATGTGCAACTCTTCCAACATATATTATTTACCTAAGGCAAATCAATAGCCAATCCAATCCAAATTCAGGACTTCCAGTACTCCGCATCCAATGTAAAGCATCCTGCTGATTATAGATATGTATAATGCAACTAAAAAACAAACACAAAATATACCATTTACAAACTAACACCACCTTTCCAATACAAACATAAATAAATATAAACACATCCACACAGCTTAAACTTACTTCCAGAAGCGCACCTCTTCACCTCAGATTCAACGGCTCCTCTCCAATTTACACGTAACAGATCCCAACCCACAACACACTTCCTGGCTCATTTTATACTGTTTCCTGGTAGTCACATGATAAAGTCACGTGACCCGCCGGCACTGAATACTAAAAGAATGCACAAAACTCCCTGCAACCTGCCAAATACACAGCTAATGCTAACTAAGCACACAGGTACTGAGTGAGTAAATCAAACAAAATAAAAAAGACACCAAAGATAAATGTGTGTGTAGTTAAAAAGGAGATAGACATAGAAGAAAGACTGCATTTTTGAAAAAATAAAAAAATAATAAATAAGTGCCTTAAAACTATTGCTGTCCATCAACCATACTTAACTACGCAGCAAATTCAGAAATAACCAAGTAAACTAGTTATGTACTAAAGATAAATGTGTATGTATTTAAAAAGAAGATAGACATAGAAGAAAGACTACATTTTTGAAAAAATTGAAAAAATAATGAATAAGTACCTTAAAACAATTGCTGTCCATCAACCATACCTAACTACGCAGCAAGTTCAGAAATAACCAAGTAAACTAGTTATGTACTAATTACCCAAACCCAATAACTACTATTCCATACACCTCTAATGGAACAACCAGTATGTAACACCCGGAAAACACAAATCCCTCCATGTGACCTCAAACTCATATCAATTTATGCATTATGAACTACGCGGCAAATTCAGAGATAACCAAGTAACCTAGTTATGTACTCATTACACAAATCCAATAACTACTCTTCCATACACCTCTAATGGAACAACCAGTATGTAACACCCGGAAAACACAAATCACTCCATGTGACCTCAAACACATATGAATTTATGCATTATGAACGACTTAAACCATTCACCAACCATACCTCGACACCTACACAAAACAATTCAAAGAGAACTCTTCATTGAGCCCTCTTGGAGATAAAGTCCCCAAGAGGTCAATCCAAAACATCTCTCTCTGAGCTAATATTCTCAAAAAGTCACCTCCTCTGGGTGGTTTCTTCACCACTTCCAAAACATTAAACCTCAATTGTGCAATAGTATGTCTAGACATATTAAAATGCCTAGCAACTGAAGATTTCTCATTTTTACACCGTATTTGAGATTTATGTTCAGTCCATCTTTCACGTGCGGATCTGGCTGTCTGTCCAATATACATTAATCCACACGGGCACTTAATGCTGTAAATCACCCCTGTGGATCTACATGTGGCAAAATCTCTAAGAGTGATTTTTTTGCCCGTCTGCGGGTGAAGAATGTATTCTCCTTTAGCCACATTGTTACAATGACTACACGACAAACAAGGAAATGTTCCCTTTTTTTTAGTCACCAATGTCATCTGAATTTCCTTCGGGCCTCTTTCGGCTCTCACAACCCTATCTCTCAGGTTCCTACCTCTTCTATACACCATCATTGGTGGAGATGGAAACAATCCCAGAAGTATAGGATCATGATGGAGAATCGACCAGTGTTTATGTATGATTCTTTTAACATGCCAACTTTGTCGAGAGAATTTGGAAATATGCAAATTGAATCAGACTCCTTCTTCACCTTAGGTGTAAGCAATTGCTCCCTTGTAATCGGGAGCGCTCTGTTCTGGGCCTCATTCAAAAGTTGTACTGGATACCCTCTTTCAGAGAATTTTTTAGAGAGCGACTCACATTCAACTTTAAATTCATCAGTATCCATAACTATTCTCTTAATTCGCAATATCTGACTATATGGCAGACTAGCAATCATTGGCTTTGGATGAAAACTCGCAAAATGCAATAAATTATTAACATCAGTTGGTTTATGAAAGAGTGATGTTTTGACCTGATTATTAACAATTTCTAACTGAACGTCCAAAAAGTGTAACTTGGGGTCACCAATTTCCAAAGTAAATTTTATCCGTGAATGAACAGTATTTAAATACTCAAGAAACACTTTGAGTTCACCTTTGGAGCCACACCACACACCAAAAATGTCATCGATGTACCTTTTCCAAACAATTATCTTACTGGACCATTCAACATTGTCTAGTACAAATTGTTTTTCAAACCAGTACATGTAGATATTAGCATATGCAGGGGCCATCGCTGACCCCATTGATGTTCCAGAAATTTGTGCAAAATATGAGTCTTGGTACCTAAAGTAACTGTTGTGTAAAATAATCGTAATCAACTCAATCACCAACTGTGGATCACATTCTACATTCACAGACTGTAATAGTAACCACTCTACTGCCTCAATTCCCTCCTGGTGTGGAATCGAGGTGTACAGGCTACATACATCCATAGAAAACAAAATACATTCTGAGGATAGACAAACAATTTCATTTATGTTCAATAAAAAATCAGTTGTATCCCTTAAGTAGGTAGGTATCAACTTCACCAAGGGTTGTAAGATCTTATCAACATATTTAGACAGTGGATCTAAAATACTGTCTGTTCCTGCTACTATGGGTCTCAAGGGAGGATGCGTTGTGCTTTTGTGTATCTTTGGAAGACCATATAGTACTGGTATGATTGGATGTTTATTGAGGAGAAAAGACCTTGTTTTAATCGAGATCCACTCATTATCCAAAGCTCTGTTCACACAGGCTTCAATCACTGATTTAATCTGTATAGTAGGATCACGATCCAATCGCAGATACGTGGAATTGTCATTAAGCATCATTTGACATTGGGTGTGATAGAAAGCAGAGTCCATGACTACTACTGCCCCACCCTAATCTGCTGGTTTTATCGTTAGATCTAAATCTTTAGCCAAGGCCTCAATATCTTTAAGTTGAGACTCTTTAAGATTAACTGGAGTTTTTGAATTGAATTTAATTTTCTTCAAATCATTTTCCACCTTGAATTTAAACATATTGATCACTGGATTTTCTATAGGAGGGTCAAACGTACTCTTAGGTTTAATTTCCAAAACATCCTCCATTTCATCAACTGTTCTGTCAAAAGTTTGCATAGAGAAAAACAATTTCAGTTTGATTTTCCGCAACAACAGATGTAAATTAATTTTTTCTTCAAACAGACTAGAATTACTTGCTGGAACAAATGACAGTCCCTTATTCAAAATATCCAACTGATTAACGGTGAGAGTTTTACTTGAAATATTCACTACTATGGATTCTCTCACTTGGTTTTCTTTTTGGACCTTGTTCCCACGTCGGGTCTTTTTTCTAAAAAAGGAACCCTCTGCGGAGAACGTGGCAATATCAGTACAGTTAAAGCAGGTTCGCCTGAATCTGCACTGTCAGCCAGAATACGAGTTGGCAAGCTTCTACCTGGTATGGGGTCACCAATACTCCCCTCACTAGTGTTATCTGAGCCTGATGATTTAGATGGTGGTTTAGGAAACCTACTCCTATTTCTTTGAGCATAAAATTCCTGCCACGAGTATACAATATCGTTGTAATAGTCAAAAGTGTCTCTCCTAAATTTACGCAATTTACGCTGTTCAATATCTTGTTTGTATGAAGCGAGCTTCAGATTGATATCCTCCAAAATGCACTTAAGGTCTTGTTCAGTCTTCAACTTTAAAAGTTGATGAGTCAGATCAGTAATTTCTTTCTGAATAGAATCTAAGGAATTAGCGAGTTCCTGTATGGTCAAGAGGATGAGGTCCAATGAACATTTATTCAATATCTGGTCCCATTTAATAATGAACTCCTTGTTCTCCTTACATAGAGTTGGCCTCAGATATACTCTGAGGCCTCTAGGAATTCGTTGAGATTTATGATATTCAACCAAAGTTGAAGCATGAAGCTTCTGAGAAATCTCACGTCTAATGACGCGTTCTAATCTAGAAATCAAACGATCCGGACTGTCCTGTGTGTCTGTAAGTTTTTCAGTTTGACCAATTAGAGCCAAGATCTGCTTGGCTTCCTCGTTAGTAAATGCCAAAGTAGTGGCATGTTTATCAGTAATCTCATTGATTTTCGAAAATGACATAATATAGTGGGTGCTACCAATGATCAGTGTCACACATAAAGGGCAACTACCAAATTACAAAAAGAAGTATCTATCAGATAGAGGTGTATGGAAGAGTAGTTATTGGATTTGTGTAATGAGTACATAACTAGGTTACTTGGTTATCTCTGAATTTGCCGCGTAGTTCATAATGCATAAATTGATATGAGTTTGAGGTCACATGGAGGGATTTGTGTTTTCCGGGTATTACATACTGGTTGTTCCATTAGAGGTGTATGGAATAGTAGTTATTGGGTTTGGGTAATTAGTACATAACTAGTTTACTTGGTTATTTCTGAACTTGCTGCGTAGTTAGGTATGGTTGATGGACAGCAATTGTTTTAAGGCACTTATTCATTATTTTTTCAATTTTTTCAAAAATGTAGTCTTTCTTCTATGTCTATCTTCTTTTTAAATACATACACATTTATCTTTAGTACATAACTAGTTTACTTGGTTATTTCTGAATTTGCTGCGTAGTTAAGTATGGTTGATGGACAGCAATAGTTTTAAGGCACTTATTTATTATTTTTTTATTTTTTCAAAAATGCAGTCTTTCTTCTATGTCTATCTCCTTTTTAACTACACACACATTTATCTTTGGTGTCTTTTTTATTTTGTTTGATTTACTCACTCAGTACCTGTGTGCTTAGTTAGCATTAGCTGTGTATTTGGCAGGTTGCAGGGAGTTTTGTGCATTCTTTTAGTATTCAGTGCCGGCGGGTCACGTGACTTTATCATGTGACTACCAGGAAACAGTATAAAATGAGCCAGGAAGTGTGTTGTGGGTTGGGATCTGTTACGTGTAAATTGGAGAGGAGCCGTTGAATCTGAGGTGAAGAGGTGCGCTTCTGGAAGTAAGTTTAAGCTGTGTGGATGTGTTTATATTTATTTATGTTTGTATTGGAAAGGTGGTGTTAGTTTGTAAATGGTATATTTTGTGTTTGTTTTTTAGTTGCATTATACATATCTATAATCAGCAGGATGCTTTACATTGGATGCGGAGTACTGGAAGTCCTGAATTTGGATTGGATTGGCTATTGATTTGCCTTAGGTAAATAATATATGTTGGAAGAGTTGCACATTTTAAATTTTGGGTTTTCTTTGAGGATTTGGGCTTTTTAACTTTCTGTGTTAAGTTGATGTGTTGGCACAAAGATGAGGTGGTGGCACAAGGTTGTGGATTTTGGTGATCGTTGAGCTGCACAGATTAGTTGCCAATGAGTAATAGGTGTTTTTTGAACTAGTTGTTTAGTCATTAAGGTTTGGTGATTTAATTACGTGTAATTGGAGCTGATAGATATACTTTGGTATTCCAGAGTTCGGCAATCACATTTCACTTGTTGAGGACGGCAGGAGTATTCGCAGGGATCCTGGTTATGTGTACGTCGTGCACAGACAGATGCACAGACAGAGACTCTATTTTCTTTGACAACATTCCCACTGTGAGGTACATACGAATAAGTGTTTTAGGTTTTAATGCATTTTGAGATTTACATTTGGAGCCATACCAGTTGTACCACTGTGAATATACAACCACTTGTGTATGCTATGTAGAATTGTGGTTCGATTTATGTGTACATAATTATTTAATGTATTCTCTTTATTTAATGTGTTTAGTTTGTCCAAACTTTTAATGATATGTGAGATGTCCTCTAATTGTATATATATCTATACTTGCAGATATTTTTGCTCCTGAAGAAGGGGATAGTCCCCGAAACGCGTAGAGCTTGAAGCTGCAGTTCAAAATTGGGAGCTTATTTCTTTGTCTGGTTTGATTTGTTTTTCATGCTGGCCATATTGGAAGTCAGTTGATAGCTTTTTTCTGTACTTTTATGAAGATATTTTGTTACCTATGTTCTAAATTGACAATTCTTTCTATATATAAAAGTGCAAATGTTATGAAATTTGACTGATTTATTTCAGCTTGTAAGGTGTGCAGGGGACGGGAGTGTCTTTAAGTTTAGACACTTTTTGTTTTATGTTTAACACATGCTCCAGTGTCAGGGCGTGTATTCCTCCCCAGCACCCAGAATTGTAATAAAATCTCTCTAAATAGTTATTTAGTTTTTGAGTAATTAGGTGTGCTCTGATAGATACTTCTTTTTGTAATTTGGTAGTTGCCCTTTATGTGTGACACTGATCATTGGTAGCACCCACTATATTATGTCATTTTCGAAAATCAATGAGATTACTGATAAACATGCCACTACTTTGGCATTTACTAACGAGGAAGCCAAGCAGATCTTGGCTCTAATTGGTCAAACTGAAAAACTTACAGACACACAGGACAGTCCGGATCGTTTGATTTCTAGATTAGAACGCGTCATTAGACGTGAGATTTCTCAGAAGCTTCATGCTTCAACTTTGGTTGAATATCATAAATCTCAACGAATTCCTAGAGGCCTCAGAGTATATCTGAGGCCAACTCTATGTAAGGAGAACAAGGAGTTCATTATTAAATGGGACCAGATATTGAATAAATGTTCATTGGACCTCATCCTCTTGACCATACAGGAACTCGCTAATTCCTTAGATTCTATTCAGAAAGAAATTACTGATCTGACTCATCAACTTTTAAAGTTGAAGACTGAACAAGACCTTAAGTGCATTTTGGAGGATATCAATCTGAAGCTCGCTTCATACAAACAAGATATTGAACAGCGTAAATTGCGTAAATTTAGGAGAGACACTTTTGACTATTACAACGATATTGTATACTCGTGGCAGGAATTTTATGCTCAAAGAAATAGGAGTAGGTTTCCTAAACCACCATCTAAATCATCAGGCTCAGATAACACTAGTGAGGGGAGTATTGGTGACCCCATACCAGGTAGAAGCTTGCCAACTCGTATTCTGGCTGACAGTGCAGATTCAGGCGAACCTGCTTTAACTGTACCGATATTGCTACGTTCTCCGCAGAGGGTTCCTTTTTTAGAAAAAAGACCCGACGTGGGAACAAGGTCCAAAAAGAAAACCAAGTGAGAGAATCCATAGTAGTGAATATTTCAAGTAAAACTCTCACCGTTAATCAGTTGGATATTTTGAATAAGGGACTGTCATTTGTTCCAGCAAGTAATTCTAGTCTGTTTGAAGAAAAAATTAATTTACATCTGTTGTTGCGGAAAATCAAACTGAAATTGTTTTTCTCTATGCAAACATTTGACAGAACAGTTGATGAAATGGAGGATGTTTTGGAAATTAAACCTAAGAGTACGTTTGACCCTCCTATAGAAAATCCAGTGATCAATATGTTTAAATTCAAGGTGGAAAATGATTTGAAGAAAATTAAATTAAATTCAAAAACTCCAGTTAATCTTAAAGAGTCTCAACTTAAAGATATTGAGGCCTTGGCTAAAGATTTAGATCTAACGATAAAACCAGCAGATAAGGGTGGGGCAGTAGTAGTCATGGACTCTGCTTTCTATCACACCCAATGTCAAATGATGCTTAATGACAATTCCACGTATCTGCGATTGGATCGTGATCCTACTATACAGATTAAATCAGTGATTGAAGCCTGTGTGAACAGAGCTTTGGATAATGAGTGGATCTCGATTAAAACAAGGTCTTTTCTCCTCAATAAACATCCAATCATACCAGTACTATATGGTCTTCCAAAGATACACAAAAGCACAACGCATCCTCCCTTGAGACCCATAGTAGCAGGAACAGACAGTATTTTAGATCCACTGTCTAAATATGTTGATAAGATCTTACAACCCTTGGTGAAGTTGATACCTACCTACTTAAGGGATACAACTGATTTTTTATTGAACATAAATGAAATTGTTTGTCTATCCTCAGAATGTATTTTGTTTTCTATGGATGTATGTAGCCTGTACACCTCGATTCCCCACCAGGAGGGAATTGAGGCAGTAGAGTGGTTACTATTACAGTCTGTGAATGTAGAATGTGATCCACAGTTGGTGATTGAGTTGATTACGATTATTTTACACAACAGTTACTTTAGGTACCAAGACTCATATTTTGCACAAATTTCTGGAACATCAATGGGGTCAGCGATGGCCCCTGCATATGCTAATATCTACATGTACTGGTTTGAAAAACAATTTGTACTAGACAATGTTGAATGGTCCAGTAAGATAATTGTTTGGAAAAGGTACATCGATGACATTTTTGGTGTGTGGTGTGGCTCCAAAGGTGAACTCAAAGTGTTTCTTGAGTATTTAAATACTGTTCATTCACGGATAAAATTTACTTTGGAAATTGGTGACCCCAAGTTACACTTTTTGGACGTTCAGTTAGAAATTGTTAATAATCAGGTCAAAACATCACTCTTTCATAAACCAACTGATGTTAATAATTTATTGCATTTTGCGAGTTTTCATCCAAAGCCAATGATTGCTAGTCTGCCATATAGTCAGATATTGCGAATTAAGAGAATAGTTATGGATACTGATGAATTTAAAGTTGAATGTGAGTCGCTCTCTAAAAAATTCTCTGAAAGAGGGTATCCAGTACAACTTTTGAATGAGGCCCAGAACAGAGCGCTCCCGATTACAAGGGAGCAATTGCTTACACCTAAGGTGAAGAAGGAGTCTGATTCAATTTTGCATATTTCCAAATTCTCTCGACAAAGTTGGCATGTTAAAAGAATCATACATAAACACTGGTCGATTCTCCATCATGATCCTATACTTCTGGGATTGTTTCCATCTCCACCAATGATGGTGTATAGAAGAGGTAGGAACCTGAGAGATAGGGTTGTGAGAGCCGAAAGAGGCCCGAAGGAAATTCAGATGACATTGGTGACTAAAAAAAAGGGAACATTTCCTTGTTTGTCGTGTAGTCATTGTAACAATGTGGCTAAAGGAGAATACATTCTTCACCCGCAGACGGGCAAAAAAATCACTCTTAGAGATTTTGCCACATGTAGATCCACAGGGGTGATTTACAGCATTAAGTGCCCGTGTGGATTAATGTATATTGGACAGACAGCCAGATCCGCACGTGAAAGATGGACTGAACATAAATCTCAAATACGGTGTAAAAATGAGAAATCTTCAGTTGCTAGGCATTTTAATATGTCTAGACATACTATTGCACAATTGAGGTTTAATGTTTTGGAAGTGGTGAAGAAACCACCCAGAGGAGGTGACTTTTTGAGAATATTAGCTCAGAGAGAGATGTTTTGGATTGACCTCTTGGGGACTTTATCTCCAAGAGGGCTCAATGAAGAGTTCTCTTTGAATTGTTTTGTGTAGGTGTCGAGGTATGGTTGGTGAATGGTTTAAGTCGTTCATAATGCATAAATTCATATGTGTTTGAGGTCACATGGAGTGATTTGTGTTTTCCGGGTGTTACATACTGGTTGTTCCATTAGAGGTGTATGGAAGAGTAGTTATTGGATTTGTGTAATGAGTACATAACTAGGTTACTTGGTTATCTCTGAATTTGCCGCGTAGTTCATAATGCATAAATTGATATGAGTTTGAGGTCACATGGAGGGATTTGTGTTTTCCGGGTGTTACATACTGGTTGTTCCATTAGAGGTGTATGGAATAGTAGTTATTGGGTTTGGGTAATTAGTACATAACTAGTTTACTTGGTTATTTCTGAACTTGCTGCGTAGTTAGGTATGGTTGATGGACAGTAATTGTTTTAAGGCACTTATTCATTATTTTTTCAATTTTTTCAAAAATGTAGTCTTTCTTCTATGTCTATCTTCTTTTTAAATACATACACATTTATCTTTAGTACATAACTAGTTTACTTGGTTATTTCTGAATTTGCTGCGTAGTTAAGTATGGTTGATGGACAGCAATAGTTTTAAGGCACTTATTTATTATTTTTTTATTTTTTCAAAAATGCAGTCTTTCTTCTATGTCTATCTCCTTTTTAACTACACACACATTTATCTTTGGTGTCTTTTTTATTTTGTTTGATTTACTCACTCAGTTCCTGTGTGCTTAGTTAGCATTAGCTGTGTATTTGGCAGGTTGCAGGGAGTTTTGTGCATTCTTTTAGTATTCAGTGCCGGCGGGTCACGTGACTTTATCATGTGACTACCAGGAAACAGTATAAAATGAGCCAAGAAGTGTGTTGTGGGTTGGGATCTGTTACGTGTAAATTGGAGAGGAGCCGTTGAATCTGAGGTGAAGAGGTGCGCTTCTGGAAGTAAGTTTAAGCTGTGTGGATGTGTTTATATTTATTTATGTTTGTATTGGAAAGGTGGTGTTAGTTTGTAAATGGTATATTTTGTGTTTGTTTTTTAGTTGCATTATACATATCTATAATCAGCAGGATGCTTTACATTGGATGTACATTGGAGTACTGGAAGTCCTGAATTTGGATTGGATTGGCTATTGATTTGCCTTAGGTAAATAATATATGTTGGAAGAGTTGCACATTTTAAATTTTGGGTTTTCTTTGAGGATTTGGGCTTTTTAACTTTCTGTGTTAAGTTGATGTGTTGGCACAAAGATGAGGTGGTGGCACAAGGTTGTGGATTTTGGTGATCGTTGAGCTGCACAGATTAGTTGCCAATGAGTAATAGGTGTTTTTTGAACTAGTTGTTTAGTCATTAAGGTTTGGTGATTTAATTACGTGTAATTGGAGCTGATAGATATACTTTGGTATTCCAGAGTTCGGCAATCACATTTCACTTGTTGAGGACGGCAGGAGTATTCGCAGGGATCCTGGTTATGTGTACGTCGTGCACAGACAGATGCACAGACAGAGACTCTATTTTCTTTGACAACATTCCGACTGTGAGGTACATACGAATAAGTGTTTTAGGTTTTAATGCATTTTGAGATTTACATTTGGAGCCATACCAGTTGTACCACTGTGAATATACAACCACTTGTGTATGCTATGTAGAATTGTGGTTCGATTTATGTGTACATAATTATTTAATGTATTCTCTTTATTTAATGTGTTTAGTTTGTCCAAACTTTTAATGATATGTGAGATGTCCTCTAATTGTATATATATCTATACTTGCAGATATTTTTGCTCCTGAAGAAGGGGATAGTCCCCGAAACGCGTAGAGCTTGAAGCTGCAGTTCAAAATTGGGAGCTTATTTCTTTGTCTGGTTTGATTTGTTTTTCATGCTGGCCATATTGGAAGTCAGTTGATAGCTTTTTTCTGTACTTTTATGAAGATATTTTGTTACCTATGTTCTAAATTGACAATTCTTTCTATATATAAAAGTGCAAATGTTATGAAATTTGACTGATTTATTTCAGCTTGTAAGGTGTGCAGGGGACGGGAGTGTCTTTAAGTTTAGACACTTTTGTTTTATGTTTAACACATGCTCCAGTGTCAGGGCGTGTATTCCTCCCCAGCACCCAGAATTGTAATAAAATCTCTCTAAATAGTTATTTAGTTTTTGAGTAATTAGGTGTGCTCTGATAGATACTTCTCTAAGGGAAGAAAGTACACAGTTGAAATTCACAAGGTAACAACAGAACTGCACAGGGAACCTACATGAATGTCCATTCTTTGGCCCAGATTTAAAACCTTCAAGAGAAGATAGAATATGGTTATTATTGACATTACCCAAGGAATTTTGGTAAATAGAGAGACAGTAAAGCCGTGTTGAAATTCTCAAGTGCCTCACAACGAGAAGAGTATGAGGTGTGAGGTTTATCTACCATGTACGTCACAAGGCCATTCAGAAGCCCTTGCTAGTGCAGACCACAATGGGGAAAGAAAGGTGTGATCCATTGGAGGTGGAGATTAATAAGGAAGGTACTAGGACATAAGGGGGAACCAGGCACTCAAGTTTACATTCACAGGACATCCAGGGGAAGGAGGACATAAATAAAAGATACCCAAGTACACCTCCCAGAAACCCCCAAACCACAAAATAACATTCACCCCTTTCAAGCCACTCCTCTAACTGTAACCAAGGTCAGACGGAAATCTGGGCTGCAGTACCATGACCCCTCCAGAAGCGGCTGTACCTTTAAACATTAATATGGTCTTTATTGAATATCTACCAGCCCAATTACAGATGATTCAGAATGCATAAACCCTCCAATTTTCAGAAGGCTGTCATTTTATGACAGGGCGGAGGGAGGCAGGTAGAACACACGCTGCATGACTGGGAAGTTATATATTATCCTGCAATCATACTTCCTGTTAAACATGCAATGTAAAATGTGTTATGGTCTGCGCCACACTAACTGTACTCCATAATCCATGATTATTTTTTTCTTGTTGATATGTTTTTTTTCTGTTGAAAATTGAAAAATGTATGAAAAAAAGATAGCTTTCATTTTTCTACAATCCACCTTTACTAAGGGAGGTTTGGCAACCAATGTGAACCCCTGCAAAAGCTTCATTTGCTCCTAGTGTAACATAGGGTTGACTTTAAAAACTGTGCATTTCTAGCACATACCCATCTTGAAATTAGAGCAGAGATTAAGGGGGACTTCTGCTCTGCCCTGTCAAACAAACCCGTGCAACTATTTTGCAACAGAACAGGACATGAATACAAATGCTTCTAGTGAAATCTCCTAAACTGTGGATCAATCTCTCAAGAAGCAACCGTCCAACCAACTATTTAAGATTTAGAAAAGCAAGGAAAACAATTCCATAATGTCTTCCATCCATAACCATTCTTTGTGCCTGGTTATAATAATGAATCAATGTGTGTGATGCACGTAATTCGGCCCTTTCCGATAACTAGAATGCACATGTACCAAACCGTTTGAACAATACCCATTTTTGGCTGTTTTCCGACCTTCAGTTGTCTCTTCATACCTTTACCCTTGGGGTTAGGCCGTGACTCTGCTAAGAAGGTAACAGATTACAAGAATAAAAAAAAAAATGCATACACATTACATCATCCCCTCCTTTGTTTTCTGTTTGAGCATTGCTTTCATGCACACTTCATCCTGCAATCTGAGAGATACTGCAACAGTGACTCCAGGATGAGATGCCTTGCACTCCTGACAAACCTAATGCTATTGTCACCCTTTGCCTGCCCTCAGAATGCGTATCCCATGAAAAATACCCCGTAGCAAACATGAAGATGTAAAATACATGAATAATACATAAAAAGTAATGGCATTACTAATAATGAAGAACTAGAAAATAAAGATTCAGAAATATGGAAATGTGCCCTCATTTCAAAAATATATTTCGGGTGAATTGTGTCCTCCACCATATTCCTCATTTTAGATGTATTCCATCCAGCTTTAGCTGATTCGTAAAAAAAATCGGCAGAGGGCACTGTGCATCGATGTCATCCTCGAAGGCCTCCAGCACGGGTGAAATCATCGGGTATACAAGAAGCACGCGCGGCGCCCGTTGGCTTCAGTTCCGTTTTTCCACGTTGCATGTTGCTTCGGAGATTCAGCGCGCCTCGAGTTCTGTGACGCAATGAATGATATTGATATATATCGATATGGTCTTGTCATCGACATCGACTACAACCCTGCGATCAGGTTTCAAAAACTGTAAATCTTGTGGTTCGAAAATGTCTATCATGGACCCGCACCGAGAATGTCTGTGGTGTCTCGGGGAAGGGCACAACATGGAGGCCTGTATGAAATGTCAGGCGATGACGGGGAAGGCCTTGCGAGAGAGGAAGGGAAACTTACAGGTAGGTCATAAATCCGACCGAAAAAGCCTCTAGCATCGAGTCGAGGTCCCGTGAGGAGAAGTCTCCTCGACGCTAAAGGCATCGATCCAGGTCCCGAAGCAATTGCCATCGCTCGTCGCCTTTGACGAAAAAATCGAAGAAAAGACGCCACAGGTCCCCTCCACCTCGTCCTCAGACGAATCCCCAAAAAGAATGAAATGTCCCACAAAACATTCTTCCTCCGAAGAGTGGGAAGCATTCAGAGTTAAAATGATGGAGGTGTTTGAGAAAGCGAAGCCTCGGTCCACGCCTTCTTCGGAAGCTGGCTGGGAGCTTCATCACTCCATTACTCGCGCACCCGGGTGATCGAAGAAGGAAGGATCAAGAACCTTCCAGGACGGCGAGCGAAAAAGACTGCTCGAGTCAAATCGACCACTCGAGGTCACTGACGCCGTCTGAAACCCAACGCACCTCCAAGTGCAAATATTCGAAGAGTGCCTCGACACCTTTGAAGCCGGCTCCGTCGACGACCACTATTTCATTGACGCCATCAACGCCTTTGTTGACGTCGACCCCAAAGCCCTCGGCACTAAAGGTTCCAAAGGCTCCAGTTCAGCCAACTTTGCCAGAAAAAGAAAAAGAGAAGGCTGAAAAGCCTGTAATGCGTTCAGGTTCCACTAACACACCTCTCCCAGCTCTCCCAGAAAAGGTTTTTAAACCTCTTCCTAGGAAGGAATTTTTCAAGTCCCTCAGCAACAGGAGAAATCTGATGAGGAAAATGTACCTTTTGGACTGGAATATGGTACTCCAAATGTTCCAGAATGCTGATTTCTGAAGAAAGCAGGATGAAGGACCTGGTGGAATCCTTACATAATGCAAGTCGCATTGATACATCTCCTGAAACAGATTTTGGCAGGCCAGAATGTGGGTGCAGGCCAGTCCCTTATACCATCAACTAATGACAAAAGTGGTTGATTATTTAGGATGGGCTAGACCACCAACCCAATTCATCCAGGATGATTTGACCGATATATTGGACCATGGTCCCACCAAAGATCCAATCCTACACTTCCATGTAGCCTTGCAAAATAGGGTGGCCAAACATTGGGAGACTCTGGATTCTATTCCTCCAGTGAATAAATCCCTTACTTCAAAATACTGCCTTGCCAGCAGCGACCCCCGGCTATTTGTCTTAACATCCCACTCCCAAGAGTCTGGTGGTCCAGACAGCCACAGCGTCAAATAAAATGGCGTACCCTTCCGGACAGGGATGACAAGCGTCTGGATGGCTGGGCGCGCAAGGTATTTTCATCTGGGAGTATGGCGTTAAAATCAGCCAACTCCACATGTGCCTTGGCAAAGTTTTGATACACTCTGTGGGAGTGCATTGCAATGGCGGCGGAGCACATACCAGAGGGGGACCAAAGGGAAGGATTCCTAGCCATTGTTAGAGATGGAAAGGAGGCCATGCAGGAATCCCTTCAATCTGGATTGGACACTGCAGATAGTGTGAGCAGGTCCATGGGTACTAGCACAGTAGTGCACGGATTTGCGTGGTTACGGAAGTCGGGTTTCGCACCAGAGATACAGAACCGCCTTCTGAACATGCCCTTTGACGGGTCTCACCTTTTTGGCAGCAAGGCTGACGAGAGCCTTGAGAAGTTGCAGACCTCAAAAGCAGCTGCCAAGTCTTTAGGAGCTGCTATTAGGCAACCTCACCCTTTTTGTGTAGGACAATCTTGGAGGGGACGATCGTATTATTACTACTCCTCATATGGAAAGGCGAGAGGAATGGCCAGTCAAAGGAGCCAGAAAAAGGCCATTCGCGGTGGACGAGGAAAACGTGCAAAGCCAACTCCAGCTGCAGCCTCTTTGCCATCAGTGGCTGCAGCAACCGCCACAAAACCGCTTTGAAGACTTGCATCACAAGACACCAGTGGGAGGCAGGCTGTCACAGCATCTGCAAGAATGGCGAGCCATTACTTCAGATGTTTGGGCTCTAGAAATAATAGCCCAAGGTTACTGCCTTCCGTTTCTAATGCGACCTCAAAGCAATCCACCAGGGAGATACCCTTTGAAGTTTTCAGACCCGCTCCTGCAGCAGGAAGTTCTATCCCAGCTGGAGAAAGGTGCTATAGAACCAGTACCTGCAGCGGAGAGAAACAAGGGATGGTACTCACCTTATTTTTTGATCCCCAAAAAGGACAGATGCCTGAGACCCATCTTGGACTTGAGAGGCGTGAACAAGCTCCTCAGGAAGGACAAGTTCAAGATGGTTACTCTTTCTCAGATCCTTCAGGCCCTTCAACTTCAGGACTGGTTGGTGTCATTGGACCTCCAGGACGCTTATTTTCATGTGCCAATTCATCTCAAGCACAGAAAATATCTGAGGTTCGTAGTTGGCGACTCAGTTTCGAGTCCTGCCATTCGGATGGACATCTGCCCGAGGGTCTTCAACAAGTTAATGGTAGTGGTGGCAGAGCACCTCAGGAGAGGGGGGAATTCACATGTACCCCAACCTGGACAATTGGTTGATCAGGGCACTTTCTGCAGAACAAGCACTGGATCATCTGAAAGTCACCTGCCACTTCCTCCACAGACTGGGCTTCTCCCTCAATTTTAAGACGTCACAAATGGCACCTTCCCACAGCTCAAGTACATAGGGGGCTGTATTAGACACATCCTTGGGAAAGAGCTTGCCTCCCAAGTCGAGGGCTCAAGACATTCTTCTGATGGTTTCCAAATTCCAAAATGCCCAAAATCTCCAGGCCTACGACTTCTTAAGGTTACTTGGCCTCATGGCATCCTGCATCTTCCTAGTGCCAGAGGCACGCCTGAGGATGAGATCCCTTCAATGGGCTCTAAAGACTCAACGGTCCCAGTTCTCAGGTCAAATGACAGATTTTGTTCAGATTCTCAACAAAGTTCGGCAGGATCTCCTGTGGTGGTCTTGCACAGAGAATATCAACCAATGGCCGGAGATTACATTAGTGACGGACGCCTCACTCATGGAGTGGGGAGCTCATGCCAATGATCTGACAATCAACGGTCACTGGTCTCCATCGGCGTCCAAACTACACATCAACCTTTTAGAACTGAGAGCAATCAGACTAGCGCTGAAGGCTTTTCTACCATCTGTCAGGGGAAAAAATGTCTTGATAATGACGGACAACACAGTAGCCATGCATTATCTAAACAAAGAGGAGGTGTAGGGTCACTACCTCTGTGCAGAGAGGCAATGCAGCTCTGATATTGGGCAATTCAAGAAGGAATCTCCTTAACGGCAGTTCATCTAGCCGGGGAGGAGAATATGACGGCAGAGCACGGTGTCCCATGAGTGGGAACTGGCTCAGGAAGTCATTCAAGATATCTTGGCCCTTTGGGGAATCCCTCAAGTAGAACTATTTGCGACCAGAATCAACCGGAAGTGCGAAAGGTATTGCTCAAGTGAATTTCCCCCGAGAGGAGCCCTTGGGGATGCGTTCGTTGTGGAGTGAAACTTCCCACTATTATACGCGTTCCCTCTGATTCCGGTCATTCCTCAGGTCATCAGGAGACTGATACGGTTCGGAAACTGCATGATCCTAATTGCCCCGGATTGGTCCAGGAGAACGTGGTACCCAGACTTTCTAGACATGTCCATCTGTCCCCCGGTATGTCTTCCTCAGAGAGAGGACCTTCTCTCACAAATAGAAGGTCAGGTTCTCCATCCAGAGGTCAGGATTCTCAACCTTCACCTGGGTATCTGAAAGGCTAAGATACAAGGATTGGGACCTTCCAGATGACATCATGGAGGTGTTGCTTTCGGCAAGAAGACCAGCAATAAATCTCTGTACCGTTGCCATTGGAAAAAGTTTTGCAACTGGCGCAGAGAAAAGAATGTTGATCCTTTTCTATGTTCTATTCTGGAAGAACTGTCCTTCCTCTTGTCCCTAGCACATAGAGGTCTAAATGTTGGGACCATTAAAGGTTATCTTGCAGCGCTTTCCATTTTCAAGTGCTCGTCGGAAGAATGCTCCTAGTACAATTCTTGAAAGGACTCACTAATGTGTTTCCTCCTTATCCTTTCCAAGTTCCAATTTGGGATCTTAATCTGGTTCTAAAATTCCTAATGTGTGCCCCTTTTGAACCCTTGCACACTTGTCCATTAAGATTACTGACATGGAAAACTGCTTGCCTAGTTGCTTTAATTTCTGCAAGAAGAGTGAGCGAATTGCAGGCACTGTCTTCTGGGCCACCCTATACTGTGTTCCATAGGGTCAGAATGGTATTAAGGGTTAAACCATCATTTTTACCTAAAGTTGTGTCCGATTTTCATTTAAATCAGAAAATTGTTCTACCCGCATTCTACCCTCCACCTCAACCTAGTAAGGAGGAGGAAAGATTGCACAGGTTGGACCCGAGAAGAGCTCTAAGCTTTTACATTCTAGGCTTTCCAAGCTTAGAGTGGATAATCAACTTTTCATTGGTTACACCGGAAGGAAATTGGGTCAATCGGTGTCAAAACAAACCATATCAAGTTGGATTGTGCTTTGCATTTCAGAATGCTACAGATTAGCAGAGAAAGACCCACCAGAAGGCTTCAGGGCCCATTCCACCAGAGGCATCACCTCTTCGACAGCCCTTCAAAGAGGTGTTCCGATAAAATCCATTTGTGAAGCAGCAACTTGGTCTTCGCTGCATACTTTTTCAAAATGCTATAATCTGGATGCTTCCCATTCTAAGGAGCTGAATTTTTGTAAAGCAGTACTTATTCAGCCATTTAAGGGTATCAAAAAAAAAACAACAAAAATAAAATCTACTCCTTCCTCCAGAGAATTGTCCATACTGCTTTGGTAGTCTATCTAAAATGAGGAATACATTGGAGGACACAATCCACTCGAAGAACAAGTTACTTACCAACTGGTAACATTCTTTCGAATGGATGTTCCTCCAACGTATTCCTCATCGCCCTCCCAGCCTACCCCTCTGTAGATTTTTCCGAGTTATTGCCAACTCTCGCAAGGCTGATACCTGACTACCGGCACAATCTACACAGCAGAACAATATGAGGGGGGAAAAACAGAACTGTGGCCAACGGGCGCCACGCGTGCTACTTGTTTACCCGATGACGTCACCCTCGACGGAGGCCTTCGAGGGACCATTGACTCGACGACATCGACGCACGGCACCCTCTGCCGAAAAATGTTTCCGAAGCAGCTAAAGCTGGATGGAATACATCTAAGATGAGGAATACGTTGGAGAACATCCAATCGAAAGAATGTTACCAGTTGGTAAGTAACTTGTTCTTCTGTGCAAAGCACTATGTTTTAAAAAGGGCAATATCCATGGTATACAGGCATGTTCAAATCGCCTCCCTGCTGCAGCATGTTTTAAACAACTCACATGGAGCGGTTGGGAGCGGTGCTCCTCTACTTTTTTAAATTAATTTTTACAGCTCCTGTACTTTTATTTTAAAAAGAAATGGTTCCGGAACAGTTTCGTTTTAAAATAACAGTGTAGGAAGACGTTGAAACTTGCACTTTCAGTGCACTGCACTGCACATTCCTTTAAACAGGAGGCAAATGTGTTTGGGGGTTTGTATTGTGTGGTGGAGGGGGCAGGGCAATGAGGTTTGTGAGGAGCGGGGCAGGCTAGCAGGGAACATTGTTCCTCTACTTCTTTTTTTACACTTCGACCACTGCATGATATAGATATTTTCACCGTTTTTTCATGTTTTATGCAGGTTCATTGTGGGCACTTTTTACAAATGGATGTCTTTCTCTTGTCTCCGACTAGTTAAACAGAACAGCCTGTTGCATGCTTGTAATGCACTAAATGTAATACACGTTTTGCTCGGAGACATGTATATATAAGCCCTATTTTCCGTGGAGTTCACTGAAATCCTGGTGGTTTGGTTCCTTGGGCGGAAGGGGTAAGGGGTCCAGCTCAAAGGGCCTGATTTACAACACCTTTTTCAATGAGGTTTTCTCATTTTTTTTAATTCAGGCCTCAAGTCTTCGCCGTCCACACACACGTTCTTTTAAATGATATGGCACAATTCAGCAAATAGTGCATGGAAATAACTTCTCCAAAATGAGCACACGTCGTTATTTAAGGCCCATTTTCAGCTGTGCCGTTTCAAAGAACACCTTAGGTTGTGGTTTACAATTCATTTCCCATTCATCATGATGTAGTCCTTGTTTCCAGAGTAGTAGACAATGTAAGTGGACAAGGCACACTGTAGAACATGGCAAAGGCTTCCCAACAGCAGGGAACACAATCTACAAATATATCTGCGAATCTACTCACTATAACGTTTCACCCGTCCTAGTCCTACCCCAGGCCGGACGATGTCACATTTAATACATGCCGATAGATGATGCCATTGGCACTTTGGGCTGAACTGTTGTTAGGAGTAACGACCTGGTGCTGCACTAGATGATATCTGTAATGTGGACATATTGCAGATATGCTATTAAAGAAGGGCACACGTTTAGCTATTAGAGTGATCTGCTAATGAACAACACCACATTAATAATACAAATGTAATAATTTTGCATTTATATAGCGCTACGAACCCTCAGGTATCTGAGCGCTGCTTATTATTATCATTTATCGAACTCGGAAGGATAAAAGGCTGAGTTTGCCCCGCCGGGATTCGAAACTGCGATCGCTCTACTCGCTGTGCCACTTGACCAGCATTATTCAACATATGAGAAGCATGGCCATGATTAAGGACACTGCATCCAGCAAACCATGCAAGCCGCAAAAAGGCCTATAGTTTGTGCGAGTGTGCAAATCACTGGTGGCTGTGAGGTCAGTAAAACAAAGGGCACATGTGCAGGTTGCCGTGCGTGCACAAGATGATCCCTGGTGATCGTTTTTCACTTTGCTCCTGCAACGTGCTGTCTGCACCATTCTACAATTCTGCCTTTAAAACACACAGATGCGTAGGAAATCGTGAATTCAGCAAAGTGTTTTTTTTTTTTTAGATATTATTATTATTTATTTTGCATAGGTAACGTCTAACAAACAATTCCAGGATCTAGTGCTTGGGTGATTCATAGAAAGATAGTCAAATAGTCAACTCTTGGCAATTGCTTTTCAAAGACATTAGCCCACCAATGTTTACAAGAAAAACAATTGTTAAAGAATGATGGTATAAAACTCGATAAGGAATACTTTCTCTAAAATATCTTTCATCATTTAAAATAACATTTTTATTAGTAAGAACCAGCCTTCAAAATAGACCACAAAATGAAGTTTATATCTGCGTTGTAATTTGCACAACGACTCCACATGGACAGAAATGAAGCCTTTGCTAGTTTTAGATGTGTTATTACAATAATCGCTGTTTTTAAATTGACAATCTTTCCAATAGCAGTCTCACAACCAGTGAGGTGTCAATCTTTGGATAGAAGACCCACACATTAATGGCTGGTGTAATGCTTCTCCTGTTGCAGTCCTAGAAGCTTACTGTATCTAGAGCTCCGGTTCTCTCTAGGCTAGACTACTGCAACCGCCTTTTTTAAAATCTGCCTGATTCTACTCTCTGCCCTCTGCAACTCTTCCAGAACAGGACTGCAAGACTTGTCCTTGGCCTCAAGCCCTGGGATCGTATCTCTCCAAACCTGAAATCTCTTCATTGGCTCCTAGTGGCTGCAGGGGTTAAATACAAGACCCTCTGCATTGCCCACAAGGTTTTCTGGGGCCTGGGTCCAAAAATACCTTCAACTCTCCCTCCGTAAATAGCTTCCCACTCGAGCTCTTCGCTCCTCCACCTCCAACTCCCTCAGGGTCAGTTGATTCTCCAAGAAACAATTTAGGGGTAGATCTCTTTCCTCTGCCGGGGCCTCCCTCTGGAAATGCCTTCCTGCCACTCTGAAACTTGAGGAGAACCATCTCCGGTTACAGTAGCACCTCAAGACGTTCCTCTTTGCTTCTGCCTTCGCTCTTCGTCTACCCTGCTGATCTGTCTACATAGGCTCCATGCTCCTGGCTACCCTCTGATTTCAGGCCCATGTCCCTGCCCACCCAGCCACACACCCACATTGCCTCCTGGCAGCCCTTGCACTTGGTTCTGTATCTGTAACCCTACAGTCCCCTTACCTAAACTTATCAGACACCCCTTGTCTGCACTTTAAACCTCGCACTTGCCATCCGGCTGGCTGCACTACCAGTTACTGTTTGTTTTTATACCTTGATAAGCACTTTCCACATTGCCCCTCTCCCTTGCACATTCCCCTTCCTTCTCCCCTGCATTTGTGCATTCTCATTGTCACTGGGCCTAGTAAGATCGTTGTTTTGTCCTCCCTTGTTCCCCTCCCTTGCCTCGTCATGCTCTAAAACACGTGTGTATGAGCGTGATACAAATAGAATTTCAATATCAATATATCAAAAGGAATATCAATATCTACTAAGGGAAGCATGAATCATGAGCAGTTAGCACATTTCTTAACTTGTCTACCTCATGCTCCAAATAAACCTAGTTGTATAATGTGCAATATGCTAACACTTTCTATTTACTGAATTCAATGTATGTGGCTAACCTGGATTCAAAGTGTGGTTAGGTTTCTGCTAGTCTAAAATTTAGAATATGAGATATAGTAGGATAGCTGCAGAGTTTGGGTTGCAGAGATGTTGCCCCTAACTCCTGGGCATATAAAGTGAGAAATACTTTCCTCCCAGAGTATTGCACTTGTCCTATTACAATATCAGAATATACTTCAAGTAAACAGTCTCCAATTTGTAATATGTCACTTTTTAATAGATGCGCTCAGCTGACACGTGTTTCGACCACTGGTCATCTTCAAGGCTTAGAACATGCGCTTACATACTGCAAAATACACTTCTAAAGTTTAAATCCAACATGGTTTTTACATTTTTATCAAATGATGAACCAATAGTTACACATATACAATTGATACAAAAGGTCCCATCAGATTTTTCAAGAGGAGGTTTACGCAACAGTTAAGCACAATCCAGAAAGCAAAGTTATAGATATCGTCAATATTCAGTACCCAACATAATTGTATTTCGACATGACACATAATAGAAATCAAATTTAAAAGTGGTGAAAAAGAAGAAAAAAGTCAGGAAATTATGCCATATTGAAGAACACATTTTGTTTTCGTAAAAGTAAAAATATTCAAGACAATTAACTTAAATTTAGAGCTACAGAGAGAAAGAGACAAAACAATGGATTTGCCAATACTCCACTATGCATCATTAACTAGTCAGCTTATCCTAAAGTAACATCACCAAAGCCTTATTGTGATTAGCACATTCAATAATCAGCAGTGCATAATCTGAGCATAGTAGTGCACCAAACCACCTCTGAAGCAGAAGATGATCATGCATGGGTAGCCAGTTTCATAAACCCGATTAATCTTCCCATTCTGGGATAATATCATGGTCGGTCTTCACCAGGATCTAGGATGTAGTAAGTGTATGTATTGCAACCAGTTCAACTCGCCCTATTTCTTCTCAAAGCACTAATTCTTAGGATTAGTAATTGTCGTATATCCTAGTTTGGAATGCCAGGCTCTCTCAACCTTTGCTTTCACTTTGTGACTACGTGTACACTTTGGGGCTCATTAAAAGTTAGGTGGCAGTGGTAAAAAAATATTAAAACGATATTTGGAAATACTGATTATTTTATTGCTAAAGCTAATTATGGGTTTTGGAATCCAGATTCAAATATTCTGTCTTCTTTTTTGGAGGTATTACATGCAAAAGTGACATCATGGCATGCAAAATTGCAAATACATGGCTTTAGCAAGTGCTGGAATTGAATACAATGAGCACTGTCCATATATGTCAGGAGGAAAAACGATAGAGAAATAGATTAACACCTTGGAGTAGGCATACACCAAATATATGACTATATATACAGTGTCCAATGGATGATAATCTCGTTAAAGTATAGATTTCTTTGATGTTAACATCTTGTGAAAAAGAAGCAAAACTGATTTTGGCTGACTCAATTCAGCTCAGGCAAAATAATAATTAAAACATCCTGGTTCCCATACTGGGATTTTGATGACGCATCCTAGATATAAATGTAGAAATCTATCCAATTTGTATAATTTCCTTTTTTAACAATAAAGAAAGAAACATGTTGTGTTCAAAGATTCTGTGTTCATGTAATGATTACTTATTAAGTATAAGCATTAACCTATATGAATTACAAATTGTTTAAATCTAGCTTTTTTCTTGCTTATTAATAGGCTTCAGTGGATGTGCGTTTTGTGGCATGGAGACTCACCACATGCATTATCATCGTTGATACTCAATGAAGTCAATGCAACTTCAGATTGGGGAGTAACAATAACCCTGGGCCAACCCTAGGTCTACCTGTTAAATTAAAATTACTGTGACAGCATTCAGTAGCATAAATTGAGTTTGTTAGTATTATCCGCTGCAAACCTCACAATTAGTCCCTTTATGCATGTTTCGCTCCCCCATAGCAATTATAAATGGATTGACCTCTAGGCTTTATTGACATGATTCTTCTGTTCACTCTGAACCCTCTGTTTACAGCTAAAAGTATCCATCGAGGGAGAACATTTTATCATAGGGAAATACGCTTCTGCCCTTCCTGTTTCATTGTAGGGCTTACCTGCTACTTTAGTGTAACTCTTGGTATGTAGTTGAATGATTGTTTTATTCTTTGGTTTTAATAATTATAATGGTAATAGGATTACAGATGCAAATTAATCAGCTCTACTGGAACAGAAAGGATAACATATTATCTGAAGAAGCTAATATCAGAATGACAACTGTAACACAGTGTGGAAATTATGCTAATTGCACCAGCAAAACCTTCCACAAATATAAGAGGCTGTTAGGAATTAAATTAAACACACAATTGCTGAAAGGTTTTTACATCGTCCTTCAGTTTGCATGTGACTTGGATGTCGTTTTGTTTAGTGTAATTAGAGTACTCCCATTTGCAAAGTTAAATCTGTAGCTCTGTTCACATCATTGCTGTGACAACTGCCACATTGGGCCTCATTACGACCCAGGCGGTAAGTTACCGCCTGGGCCGTGACTTTACCACCATGGCGTAAACTACGTTTACGCCATGGTGGTTGGCGGACTTACCGCCCCATTCCGAGGTCGGCGGGGCGGTAAGTCCCCAATCCCCATTTACCCTTCCCCATTCCCATTTTTGCCCCATAGGGCATAATGGGAGTGGGGAAGGCGTTAATTACGCCACCGTAAATTACGGTGGCGTAATTAACTCCATGGTCCCTTAGCTAAAAGCAGGTGTTAAAAGCGCCATGGCGCTAAGGGACCTCGTAATTGGCAGTAAGGGGTCGGCGCAGCTAATGCTGGCGTAAACCCCTTACCGCCAGGGTCGTAATGAGGCCCATTGTTTAGCTTGTGTTTTACACGCAAGGCCTTGTAGTTCCCTTTTCCATTTTAACCCTACCATGTGCATATTTTTCCCCAGCAGATCTTTTGGAAGATTAATAAGGTTTTCAAAATATATCAATATTCTTCTGCCCATTTGCGAATATTAGCATGAAAGTATGTGTGGGCATTTTGTGTGAATTGGCAGCCTCTCTGAGATAAAAAATAAATTCCTGTTCTGCCAGGTCAGAAGGAGGAGTTAGCAACACATAGCATCTAGTATCTTAAGCCTCATTTAGTTTCTTCAATCAAATTCTTCAGGCCAAGAGAAAGGAGTGCCCAGGAAGCAAACTGTTTAACTACTGTAATTTGGGTGATAACCAGCATTTCATGCCAGGGGCTGCAGGTATTGTGCCACCTAATTTCTTCACCCCTTTTCCGTCATTTCTCCCTTGTCCATTACTGCTTCAGGGAGCTGCCAATTCCTCATAAAATAAGATCAGTGTTTCATATGGAAGAATCAGAGATGTGGCTTAGATCGCTCCCTCATGAATCTCTCCACCCGTTAGGGATAAAGATACAATTCCTGAATGGTACCATGCACTTTGTGAACCCTGAAGGATGAATGGCTGAATGAAAGAGGCATGAGGAGAGGGGCACAGAACAATAGTATCAAGTCATAGAAATGGTGGGATCTATCAGCATTTAAGAGTCTGTGTATATGACCTAAGGGTGGACTGATAATAATTTGTGATCTCACTATTGAGGTTATCTGTCTGCATGGCGCTGTGTGTGAAATTATCCTAATCCCAAGCAAGATACCAAATAACCACATTATTAAGCAAAGATTCTTCCTAGTTCCTTCGATTATTTTGGAGGACTTAATCTCAATTGTCTGGGGCAGGTGGGGTGCCCTAAAACAACTAGTAAGCAAAGAGGTAAATTACACACAGGGAATGATGAGCGACTTGAAATGTGTGCAGAATGTGCCCTAGCAAATATGTATTGTACTTGTAAGCTTTATTATTATTATTATTATTATTATTATTATTATTATTATTATTATTATTATTATTATTATTAGGATGTTGTTGACCATGGACCTGGCTTTTGGAACCAATGGAGATCTTTACAAATCATAGAGGGAACGACATGACGAGGCAAGTAGGGATGCAAGGGAGTGGGACTCTAACAACGGATGAGGGGGAGGGTGGGATATTTGGCAACAAAGCATCTACAAGCAACCTGGGGAGGAAATAGGAGGTAGCGGATCACCCAATCTAAGGTTAGGTGGGGAGTGGAGTATGTGTCAACCTACCTCTATATCATGCTCTGAAACACCTGTGTATGAGCATGATATAAATAAAATATCATATCATATCATATCATACCTGTTATGGAGGAGCCATTCCTTGAAGAGAAGTGTCTTGAGCTCCTTCCTGAAATGTAGAAGCGGGTGAGTCTGGTGTTGACTGGGAGGAGATTTCAGAGACTGGAGATGTATAAAGAGAAAGCCTGTCTTCTGCTTTTTCCTTCCTACACCAGTGGTGTTCATGTCTGCATGAGAGGGTGATTTTCTCATTGTGGGAAGTTGGTGAATACAGGGTGACAGCCGTGTAGAGAATGCAGCATGATTTCAAGATGATACATGTGTGCTGCACAGGTCAGTGCAATGTGATGTGGGTCTGGGTGATGTGGTCAGAATTGTGATCCTTTGATGAGATGTGCTCGCAGCATGTAGGGCACATCTCAGGGCTACCAGGCGATTTGCTGAAAGGCCTTCCTAATGAGAATTGACACAATCCAGGTGGCAGGAGACAAAGGCCTGGGTAGAAGATTTGAAGTTTTTTCTGGGATGAAGGACTTGATTTACCACAGGAGATAAAGTTGATACCAAGCCACTTGTATTTTCCTTGCTATGTGCTGTTTGAGGGAGAGATGAATGTTGCTGTCGACCCCATACATCTTGCAGCAGTTAGCCAGCTTGTGTGTAAAGCCCTCGAGGTCCATAGCAGAGAGCCAGGTCTGGATCTCAGGGTGTTCAGTATTGTTTGTCAGCATTAGTAATTTGGTCTTGGTGGGGTTGATCTTGCGATCCAGGAGGGGATCAATGTGAGGCAGGCCTTCAGCCTGTGAATGCCTTTGATTAGAGGCTATCTTGAGGTAAAGCTGCATGCAATCTGCATATTGGTGGAATTGGATGTTGTGTGAAGTCAAGATAGTTCCAACCAGTTCCATGTAAAGATTGAAGACCACAGGAAAGAAGATGGATCCTTTCAGGACTCCACAGGTGATGGGTAGAATTTGTAATCTGGAGTGGTAGCCGTATTGAAGACAGTAAGATTAAAGAATGCAAATACATGTCCAGACGTGGTAAAAGTGAGAAGTGAAATGAGAGAAGGGATAGATTGATAGAGACAGAAGAGACCAAGAGACCAAAGGGGGAGGAGGACAAAGCTAGTGAAGTGACAATTGTACAGAATGAGTGGATGGGAGGACACATATTACTCAAATTAGAAAGAAAGGGTATCAACCAAATTAAAGAAAGTGAAGAAAGAAAAGAACAGGAGGGAAAGGAAAATGAATGAGAGCATATGATGATGATAAGTAAAAAGAGAGGAAGCGAAAGAAAGATCGAAGAAGGTATGAAGAGCAGATGCAAGAGAAAGAGAGAGAAGAGGGAGATAAAAAGAAATGTGAGGAAATAGAAACACAGATTGAAAGAACAAAGGTTTCAACGAAGGCGAGTGGAAGAAGAGAAGAGGGTGATGAGATGATGGGAAGAGGAAGAAGAAAAGGAAATGAAAATAAGTAGGGGACAAAGTGGAAACGAAATAGATCACATCATTAACAGATGTGTAATACCAGTTGGAGAACAAGAACCATGGGAAGAAGAGAGAGGGTCGCAAAAGACCCATAGGTAGCTGCACGACATACCTAGAGCACTAGCATGGGCTGATGAGCATGAAACAGAAGGCATAAGGAATAAGAATGGGGAATTATATAGACAGATGAGGAAAAAAGATGGTTACGAGACCAGAGGGAGTATTGAAGAGTCTCCCCCAAGGGAAACAAGGAATAGATTGGATGACGTAATGATGAACAGGCATTGAACACTGTCCCTAAGCAGATTAGATCTTGTTGATGAGGACAGGGATAACAGTCATACCAGTAGCGGGTAAAAGGATGTCAGATGAAGAAAGGGAAGAAAATGAGAGAGTGCAAGAAGAAAGTGCGTGTGGCTCTTCAATAGATCCAGACATAGGAAAATGGGTAAAATGGCCAGATTTAGAAGAACAAGAAATAAAAACACCAGAACCTATATCATATCCCGAACGACCACAAGGATGGTTACATAGTGTAGGGGAAATGTCCCTGCCTTATTTAAGTAGATTGGGGTCATTGCCAGGATGAAAATAAGCAGGCAAAACTGGCCCCACCTGGAAAAAAGGAGCATAGGCTGATATGATTATAGAACAGGATTTCCAAAATTCACGTTATTAGGGAAAGGTTGAGGACGACCAAAATATTTACAGTGGCTGCAGATTTATAAATATAATTTAAAATACAAATTACCTAGTATGACTGCAGGAACAGGTAAATGGATTCATGGGCTAGAGAGGATGACAGTGGGAATCACATTAGCAGTGGGGGACATAAAAGGCCTATTAAGGGGATGGAGCTGACGACATTTGGAAACAAGCGGAATATGTGAGTACAACAGTACAAAACATGGCACACAATGGGCCCCATTTAATAATTGAAGAGCAGACGAATTGGAGGGCACTTAGGGTGCAGTATCCCGATTGTACATCATTGTTGATTATTACAAGAGAAGGATAAGAAAAAATCTGAGACTAGAAAGCTTGAGGAAGCAAAGTTAGTTAAGAAAAAAATTGTCAAAATTCACCATAGAAGGAGCAGTATTGAGAAGCGGTGAAAAAGTGGTCCCGCATGAGTTACATCCTACCCAGCCAATTAATGAAGGGTACCCAGTAGATCAGGGTAGGTACACGTTTCGGCCACATGGTAGAGGGAATGGACCTAGATGATGAGGAGGGAGATTTCCAAACCCTCAAAGGGCCAGGGGATTTAATGAAGGACAACTAAAACAATGCTGGAATTGTCGGAGAATGGCATATGGCCCACACATGTAAAGGTAAGTGGGCATGCAGCAGAAATGGCAAGCTCCAAGAGGGTGGATGGGCTATTTTCAGAAGTATAGTACCGAATTAATGGAATATTATACCCAAGATCACACGCAAAGTGAGACCTGTGCACCGCAAATACAGCAAATGCAGCAGATTCCGCTGCAATTACAGTCACCACAAGGGTAACCTGTTAGCCTTTGGAGGCCAAGCTGGTCTCTTTGGGATCACTGGAGGTGGATTGGAGTGACAACCTGTCATTCCCCCAAGATGGCACCTCTGTGTGCAGGCAATTTTGCAGTCTATTTGGTATTTCCAACTCAGGCTCCGGCCACTCTACACCGGAGAAGCAGTTATTAGTATACTCAGTCCCACAGACGATGCGTCGCTACTCTCCAATGCGAGTGCTACGTGAGTTTGCGACTTTCCATACTTTCAAGCCTGTCTTGTCTTTATGCTCGATCTAACATTCTGTTTCCCATCCGCAGCGCTCCCTCACTCGGCAAGCTCCCTCTATGCTTTCTGAAGCAAGTCTGATGTTCACTTCCGCAGAAGTGAACATGTCGCTTGTCAACGGTACGTCCATATCCTCGCTTCTTTCGTTAGAACGCTTGCAGCCTCGCAACTATATCACTTACCTTTCCCTTGTCTGTAGACCCAATCACAATCAGAGCAATCTCCATCACCATTGACAAATCCACACAGACTGATTCTGCAAAATCTTAATTTTGTAACACGAAGGTAGGACTCCGCTCCTGCTTCTTCCTTGGCATTGTCTCCGCTCTCCTTTTTACCCACATTCCTTTTCTGACACACAGATTCAAAGTGCTCTCCTTCCTCTTCAAGACTACACCAACTGGGCTCCATCTCACATCTCCTAGGAGAGCAGTCTCCTCGTCCAATCTCCTAAGGTAACTTCGGTAATAACATTGCTTGTTGTATGTGCCTGTGAACCACATTGTTCTAACTGTTCTATTTCTGTTACTCAGAGGGCCATCACTGTGATTACACTCGGCCATTCCAGCTGCTCCACAACACACTCCAGATTCCAGAGCCAAAGACACCATCACAGCAGGGTTTTCTTCCCCAGAGAGTTTCAGTGAGGTGTCTGTGTTTCCCATCACTGATGTCCAGCGTGGGAGGCGCAGCGGCATTGGGGGAATTTCTCAGAGCATAAAGTTGCCTCTTCTGAATCAGGTTTGTGCCTTACAACTACTTATCCATTGATATTGGTATCTAGCCATAACCTTTATAACACAACCATAGCAAATGCATATGCAAACACAGCAAGTACAGACCCAACAGTGCACTCTGACACAAAAGGTGATAAAGCCACAATAGAATGCGAATACAGCCCCACAAACACTGTGACATTGGTGGGAAGAAATCCTTTTATGGGTTCAGGGATGAATTTATACCCACAATAGGAAAGCCCACAGAGCGACCTGATGTGTTCCGTAGTATCATTGAAAACGGATGCCCAAGATGAACCAAAGGTCAGGGTAACGATAGGAGGCAAGACATTTTCATTTCTTGCAGACACAGAAGCAGCTCGTTGTTGTGTACGAAGGGAAAGTACCCAATGTCCGGCATTGCCATAAAGGCGCACGGATTCTCTGTGGCTAAGAGTTCAGATTCTTTTACTGATGAATTACCAGTTTCAATAGGAGAACATAATGTGCCTATGCCCCTATTGTATTCTCGACAGACACCAGTTAACATATTAGGAGTTGACTTGGTGACAAAACTTAACATGACAATATAATTTACTGACAAAGGGATACATTATATGAATGTAAGAGAGTTTACATTAGCATTACAGGCCAAAAAGCATTACGAAGGGTCCCCTTAGACCCAGAAGTATATTTGTATAGTGTGAATAATTTGGTAAATTGCTTAGAATACCTGATAAATGTTTTTTTGCACCACAAATACTTATTTGATGACGAGGAAGGGTAGGTTATTCACATGGAACTAGAAGCAATAGTAGTAAGAGAAGAAAGGGTGGTTGTTCACGGGACAGACAATGAAGGAAGAGCAGGCAGAACAGCAATAACTCTTGATGAAGTTTATAGACCAACAGATGTCACAGACAAAGGGCAAGATCACGAGTTGGACGGTGTCCCAGCTGGGTCATGGGTTGGGTGCTAACTGTTAGTCTCCATTCCCCAATGGATCATTGGACCCAATGGGGAATTTTCGGCGCAATTACCATGGAGTAATTGCTCCAAAAATGGGAATTTATACAGCGTATTTGCCCCCAGCTCTGAGCTGCAGTTCAGTATTCAGATGATGAACTAGTGTTTTTCTTAAGCCTTACCTATAGGATTAAAGTTGAGAATAGAGAAATATCACAGAGAATTGCAGTGGTAAAAAACTGTCATTCTTTCAAGATTTAGAAAAGGTGGCAAGCATCTTATGGACCAACATTTCATATGGCGTGAGTCTATTGAGTCAAGTAGGAGGAGTCAAAATTAAGCATAAGCCAGGAGCAATTTTACAATGTGCGAAACAGTACCCCATATACATAAAAGCAGATTATGGTATATTTGAAACCATCTCCGCTTTAGTACAGCAGGGAATACTAGTACCATCAGAGTACATGTGTAACATGGCTAAATCCATGAAGAAATCCTCGGGGGGTCGTGGAGATTTATTCTGGATCTACGCCCCTAAACAATATTGTCAAAGCAGTGTTTCCTCTGGTTCCGAATCAATCTACAATATTATGTAACGTTCCAGCTACAGCCAAATAATTTACAGTAATAGATTTAAAGAATGCTTTCTTTTCAATTCCCCTTCATGAGGACTCCCCAAATGTGAACTTGTTTTCGTATAGAAACCCATGATGGAAACATACAAGATTACCACAGGGGTAATGTGAGCCCCAATCAATCTTTAGTAGGGTTCTTCAGATGGACCTAGTTAACATACAACTTGAGAGCACAATAATTCAGTACGTAGATGACATGTTGGTGTGCAGCGAGACAGAAGAAAAATGCAGAGAAGACTCAGTTCAGCCAATGACACCATTGGCAGAAAAATGATACAAAGGGCCTCATTACGACCCAGGCGGTAAGTTACCGCCTGGGTCGTACCTTTACCATCATGGCGTAAACTACGTTTACGCCATGGTGGTTGGCGGACTTACAGCCCCATTCCGAGGTTGGCGGGGCGGTAAGTCCCCATTAACCCATTTACCCTTCCCCATTCCCATTTTTGCCCCATAGGGCATAATGGGAGTGGGGAAGGCGTTAATTACGCCACCGTAAATTACGGTGGCGTAATTAATAACAAGGTCCCTTAGCGCCATGGGGGGTCATTACGACCCAGGCGGTAATTACGCCATGGTGGATGGCGGATTTACCGCCCCATTCCAAGGTGAGTGGGGTGGTAAATCCCCATTTCCCATTTTCCCTTCCCCATTCCCATTTTTGCCCCATAGGGCATAATGGGAGTGGGGAAGACGCTAATTACGCCACCGTAAATTACGGTGGCGTAATTAGCATCATGCATCATGCTAAAAGCAGCCGTTAAAATCGGAATCAGGCGTTAAGGGTTAACGACGGCGTTAACCCTTAACGCCTGAGTTGTAATGAGGCCCATGGATTTTAACACCTGCTAAAAGCAGGTGTTAAATCCTCCATGGCGCTAAGGGATCTCGGAATCAGGCGGTAAGGGTCGGCGCTGTTTACGCTGCCGTAAACCCCTTACCGCCTGGGTCCTAATGAGGCCCAAAGTAGACAAAGAGAAATTACAGTATTGCCAGGAAGAGGTCCTGTAAATAGGACATCTCGTCTCTCAAGAGGAGAGAAACGTGACACCTGAGAGAGCCCAAACGATCATGAAAACTCAAATACCTAAGAAAGTGAGGGAAATGCAGCCATTTGTAGGCCTATGTAATTTCTGTAGGGCGTGGGGTTTTGACTACCGCACATAAATTAGGCCACTTTTGAGAGGGCTCAAAGAAGCACAGATAGGTAAAGATGTAGCATGGACTGATGAGATGACCCAAAAGATTTGAAGAGTTGCAAAAGGTGATTTGTACAGCGCTTGTGTTAGGAATTCCAGATTTATTTATTCTCACATTAAAACGGTGTTGTAATGATAACAGTCCTCATGCAGAAGACAAAATTAGGACATGTACATAAACCATTTACTTATTACAGTGGGATTCTGGACCCAGTAATGAGAGGGCACTACCCTTCTAAACAAGCATTAGCTGTTGCCACTTTTGCAACTGAAAAAGCCGCAAGTATTACAATGGGATGGAGGGGTGCTAGAGAGCCCAGCCAAAAAGGCCATGGGCCTGTGACCTCCTGAATGCCTCACTCAAAGCCAGACACAATTCTGCACGTCCTGGCCTGCTAGAGCTTTGATTTGGGCATATTTGCTGTATGAATGGGTAGCCCACATTTCTGGGGAATCTGCAGTCCCTACCCAGAGCCTGAGTGGAGATATTGGTGATGGACCATGGGCGGCCTCTACTCCGTGGCACCGTGCCACTGGGTATAGGGCCTTTGGCCGTGTGCATGGAGCGCATGGAACAGGGATGCAAAATTGGCTGGGCTTGCCTGCGTCTGGGTGCAGGCATGCCACAACGCAACAACGCTGGCTACGAGACGGTGGGCAGAGATCTGCTGCAGGAACATTTGAAAGGGAGCGGGCTGTCGCTGATCTGGGTACCCGTTGACTGCAGATGTCGTCTGTAAATGGAGCTGGACCTTCAAGTAGTGTTCTGCTGACTGGCCCCTGGTGGTGAAACCTGGACTTGATTATGCTGGTTACCCAGGAGAGCCATTCCAGGCTGGGTCCTGGACTCAAGATATCACCACACTCTTCTCTGAGGGGAGACAAGTCCTGGTGGTCCCTTTCCAAGATTCAGAAGGTTTTGGAGTGCATGGTACTTGGCTGACAACCGACAAGCCTTATACCCTCTAAATTAATGGAGGAACCGATAAATGATGACAGGCCCTACACCTCTGACATTTTCCACATAGTATTTTGAATGCAAGTCCTCCTGGGTGGCCACAGGTTTGTGTCATGATGCCTACCCCTGGGCATCCGGATCGTGTCCATCAGCCCCGGGAGCAGGCATCCAGATAATCATTAAAACCCCAACAGCCTCGGCTGGGGGCTGTTTGGATTCAGTCCTGGCGCCTTAGGCGCCAGGCTCATCATAGAAACAGTCCTGGCGCCATAGGCGCCAGGCTCATAGACTTTACCATGCTGCAAATGAGTCCAAGCCAACGTGAGGCCTGGATGGGACTATTTTATTACAGGGACTATTTTACACTCGGGTGTGGTTCTGGGGAACTTCTTACCTGGGACTACTTTGCAGGCTATTTAAACCACTCCCAAAAAGCAGCCCATGCCTCGCGTTATTCTGCATCCAGCAGCGTGACGCTCACCGTGTCTGCAAGTCAGCATCCAGTCTTCTGCCACGCCCGCCTCGAATCCGAAGCTCCTAGACAAAAGGAAAAGAAAGGAGAAGAGGTTAGATCACGGACATTATTTGATTCCTTACCTGATTCCGGACCCAGCACATCTCTGAGCCTGGAAAGGACATTATTTCAGCACGCGTCGCTTCGCCAGCAGCAGCGCCGCGGTATACTCACCAGTCCAATGCATCTTTCAACTCGGCGCTGCCTCCATCATTTTCCTCATCGGAATCCATCACCTGGGGGGAAAACAAAAGGAATAACAAGGTGAGCTGAGAAAACCGACAAAGACAATCTCTTTGCCACCATAGGCTTACCTGCTTTACCACCGGATGTATTATTCTTTAATTGGCTGCATCTTCCTATGCCACACCTATAAAGGGAGAGAAAACAGCAATTTAAACTCATGCAACTTTTACCGGACAGTGACTCTTACCTGAACGCCATCAGCTGCCTCCAGGCATTATTCTTTTGGACCCAGCTGCAACCTAACGAGGGAATGGAACAAGAGTGAACATCGGACATATTGAACTCTTTGAACTTAATAGACACTGGAGTTAATATTCCTCTGGAACTCCTCCAGTACCTTCAACCCAGTATCTACACGCCCCTGCATGCCATGCAGGATGGAGAGCTCATCATTTAAAAACATAAGATGAGATTACCAAAAGGTGATATCGGAGGTGATTGGTGGGGAGAATGAGAACTGTTGCGGGGCCATCACTAAAGTCCACGGGTGGCTAAATCCCTTTCTCCACTTGCAGGAGAATACTTCTACGAGTCCAGCAGACTAGATTAGGCAGGCCAATCCAGACTGTCATCTCTTCACTACGCATCATGTTGGTGGAGACCGCAGCTGTCCGGGTCCGATCGACGCCCCTGTGGGAACCAGGTGAGCGTAACAGAACGTGAAGCCTATCTACAAATCCCCACCCGGGCGTAATGGAGACCTCAGAAACCGACCAACTAGCCCAATTGTTAGGAGAACTTAGGGCAGAAGTGCACTCCGCGCGCCAAGAAACTAATGCCCTCAGGAGAGAACTGATTGTGTCAAAGGAGCGCACTGATGATCTTGCCAGACAACTGCTGCAAAAGCAAGCCAGGCAAACACCACTATCTGGACTTGCGGGGAATTCAACCCCCGTTTTATCGAGCAGCCCTGTGCAAGTGGTTCTACCAGGGAGCATTCCTTTAGCTCCACCCGAACGCTTTGCTGGGGAACCGAAAAGGTTTGCCGTGTTCATGAACCAATGCCGCTGGCACTTTTTATGCAGACCAGTAGCTTTTCCAAATGACCAAGCCAAAGTAGCCTTTGTACTGTCATACCTTATTTGCAGCGCAGCGGATTGGTCAATTCCATTAGTCAACCAGGATGACCCTCTTCTTCAGGATTTTCAGGGTTTTCAATTGAGCATGGAAAGATTATTAGCCAGACATTCACAGGGACAGGCCCTGGATAACGAACTTCTATCCCTACAACAAGGAAACCAGGACCTGCTAACTTATATCGCAACCTTCAATAGGTTGGTGGTGGAAACCGGATGGCCAGAGGTAAAGCGAATTACATTATTTCATCGTGGACTTCGGGGTGAACTCAAAGATGTTTTGGCCCAAGTTGTGAACCCACCTCAGGATTGCGCAGAATATATAGACTTAGTGGTCCAGCTAGACCACCGACTTCAGAATAGAAAAGCTGATCGAGCTAAATTCGAGAATCGGGTATTGGTTAAACCCAATGTTACTCCCAAAGGAACAGATGCATCAGAACCAATGCAGATCGGGGGGTTAAGGGACCCTTAACACAAAAAGAAAGAGAAAGGAGACGACAGATGCATTTGTGTCTGTACTGTGGGGCCTCAGGACATTTTCTACGGGATTGCCCTATAAAACCATCCAAGAAAGTAGTTGGAGTTGCTGATAGAAATCAAACAGAGCCTGATTCGGGAAACGACCACGCCTGACAAGTGGAGAGGTCTGCTTGCCGAGCTTAAAGAAGGACACTCAGACCTTGCACCTAATCATACCAATGGTCCTTATTGATCCAAGGCAGCCATCATGTGTGCACGCAGTTACGGCATACATTGATAGCGGGGCCATAGGAAACTATGTGGACCACGAATTGGCTTCTAGGATGAATCTACCTCTCTGCAAAAAGACCACTTTAGACGTTATCACCACAGTCGATGGAACTGAAATTGCCCCTGGGCCTGTAACTCATTCCACCACAGAGATGACACTGTTGGGTCAAGATGGGCATCGAGAGACTATTGTGTTTGACTTAATCAAAGCCCCGCAGTTCCAAACAATACTGGGGATACCTTGGTTGGAAACACATAATTCTTGTATTGATTGGCGAGAGAAGAGAGTAACCTTCCCGGAGTGTGCACACACCTGTTACCCAGAAAAAACCTTGAACAAAAGCCTGGCCACAGTCGCTAATCCAGTCATGCAGTTACCTAAGGAATATCAAGAATTCCAGGATGTTTTCCAAAAAGAACAGGCAAACACCTTACCACCTCATAGATCATACAATTGTCAAATCGACCTCATACCCGGTGCACAACCTCCATGCAGTAGAATCTACGTCCTTACGGAACCCGAAAACCGTCACCTACGACAATACTTGGACCAATACCTTGCTAATGGCTTCATTCGTCCATCTAAGTCCCCTGCATCTTCAGCTTTATTCTTCATGCCCAAAAAGGAAGGTGACATCAGAACGTGCCTAGACTACCACGCATTAAACCAGATCATGGTGAAGAACCGATATCCATTGCCTCTGATCCCCGAACTACTAGACCAAGTAAAGGATGCTTGCATCTACACTAAATTAGATCTCCGAGGGGCATATCATCTGGTACGTGTAAAGAAGGGCGACAAATGGAAGACCGCTTTTCGCACCAAGTACGGATTGTTCGAATATCAGGTGATGCCCTTCGGGTTGTGCAATGCACCAGCAGCCTTCCAGTATTTTATGAACGATGTCCTTCGTGAACTCATTGACGTCTGTGTTGTCGTATACATAGACGATATTCTAGTGTACTCCTCCTCAGAATCAGACCATGTTAAGCACGTTTGTGCAGTCCTTGAGAAACTACGCCAGTTCAAGTTATATGCAAAATTGGAAAAATGTGTTTTTCATGCTACAGAAGTTGAATTCCTTGGATTTATCCTGACTCCAAAAGGAGTCCGAATGGACTCTCAAAAGGTGGATGCAATTCTCAAGTGGCCATCACCCAGTTCAGTTAAAGGGGTGCAAAGCATGCTTGGGTTTGCTAATTTCTACCACAGATTTATTCCTGACTTCTCATATGTTGTACACCCCATCACAGCACTGTTGCGAAAAAACAAACGCCTCTTGTGGACCGAAGAGGCTGAAAAAGCCTTCCAAGAACTGAAATTGAAATTCAGGTCGGCACCTGTCTTAAAGCATGCATGCCCCGAGCTCCCATACATAGTTGAAACCGATGCATCCAGTTTAGCCATGGGGGCTGTCCTGTCCCAGAAGGATCCAGAAACCGGTCAACTTCAACCAGTAGCATTTTGGTCCAGAACATTCTCATCATAGAAAACAGTCCTGGCGCCATAGGCGCCAGGCTCATAGACTTTACTTACCTTATGCAGACCATGCTGCAAATGAGTCCAAGCCAACGTGAGGCCTGGATGGGACTATTTTATTACAGGGACTATTTTTCACTCGGGTGTGGTTCTGGGGAACTTCTTACCTGGGACTACTTTGCAGGATATTTAAACCACGCACGAACAGCAGCCCATGCTTCGCGTTATTCTGCATCCAGCAGCGTGACGCTCACCGTGTCTGCAAGTCAGCATCCAGTCTTCTGCCACGCCCGCCTCAAATCCGGAGCTCCTAGACAAAAGGAAAAGAAAGGAGAAGAGGTTAGATCACGGACATTATTTGATTCCTTACCTGATTCCTGACCCAGCACATCTCTGAGCCTGGAAAGGAAATTATTTCAGCACGCGTCACTTTGCCAGCAGCAGCGTTGCGTTATACTCACCAGTCCACTGCATCTTTCGACTCAGCGCTGCCTCCATCATTTTCTTCGTCGAAATCCAGCACCTGGGGGGAAAACAAAAGGAATAACAAGGTGAGCCTAGAAAACCGACAAAGACGATCTCTTTGCCACCATAGGCTTACCTGCTTTACCACCGGAGGTATTATTCTTTAATTCGCCACATCTTCCTATGCCGCACCTATAAAGGGAGAGAAAACAGCAAGTTAAACTCATGCAACTTTTACCGGACAGTGTTTGGTAATATAGACTCTTACCTGAACGTCATCAGCTGCCTCCAGGCAATATTCTTTTGGACCCAGCTGCAACCTAACGAGGGAATGGAACAAGAGTGAACATCGGAAATATTGAACTCTTTGTACTTTATAGAGACTGGAGTTAATATTCCTCCGGAACTCCTCCAGTACCTTCAACCCAGTGAAGTAACTGGTATCTACGCGCCCCTGCATGCCATGCAGGATGGAGAGCTCATCATTTGAAAACATAAGGTGAGATTACCAAAAGGGGATATCGGAGGTGATTCGTGGGGAGAACGAGAACTGTTGGGCGGCCATCACTAAAGTCCACGGGTGGCTAATTCCCTTTCTCCACTTGCAGGAGAATACTTCTACGAGTCCAGCAGACAAGATTAGGCGGGCCAGTCCAGACTGTCATCTCTTCACTACGCATCACGTTGGTGGAGACCGCAGCTGTCCGGGTCCGATCGACGCCCCTGTATGAACCAGGTGAGCGTAACAGTTCGCCCTTCAAGTGTTGGGATGCAGCCTGGTACCTGTGCTACCATTGTTTGAGAAAGATGTTCCTACAACCTTTGGTCAGTCAGCGTCAGCCGGTCTGATACAGATTCAGGGGTTGCTACGATATATTAGGTGTCTCCCAGATTCTGGTCGCCAGCCTTCCCCCTTGCACCCCCACATATCTCACGGTTATACCAGAGACCAGTATTCTCAGGCAGAGGCGTTGCTACGGGGGGCTAAAGGGGCTATAGCCCCGTGTTGTATAGAAGCTCAGGGACTACAACCAAAAGGCTATAGCTAGCCCCGAATCCCGCCAGTCCCGACATTAGCTTAGCCCCTGATCTTTTCCTTGGAAGGTGTCTGTGGGCGTAACCTGCATGTGCAGAGAGTTGGAGTGCAGTTGAGCAAGCTTGAGCAGCTTGTGTTGTACTTCAGTGAATTGGGTGCTATGGAACCCCCAATGGTGGCAGAAATCAGTTTGGGGAGATACAATTGGAAGAATAGCATGGAGATGAACAGAGTCCTTGGGCTTCATTACACGGACGGCGGTAAGGGTTAACAGTCACCGTTAATGGTACCGGTGACCGTTAACCCTTCATGCCTTACTACGAGGTCCCTTTGCGGGTTGGAGACTTTAACGCCTGCTTTTTGCAGGCGTTAAAAACCAACCCGCAAAGGGACCAGGGAGCTAATTACGGTACCGCAATTAGCGGTGCCGTAATTAGCACCTTCCCCATTCCCATTATGCCCTATGGGGCAAAAATGGGAATGGGGAAGGGCTATGGGGGAAGGGGAATTACCGCCCCACCAACCTTGGAATAGGGCGGTAATTCCCCTTTCCTCCAAGGAGGTGCCAGTATTTTACCGGCATGGACCAAGGTGCTAATAGCTCCTTGGTCACCGCCGTCCGTGTAATGAGGCCCCTTGTTAGGGAGAATTCTCATTTCATGGCTAATTTCCTCCCTTACCTAGTGAGTCCCTCAGCAGCTTTGCTAGATCTCTGGAGTTGTTTCGTTCCACTTGGTAAGAGTGTGGCCATTTCCCCCACTCTTACTGGTATTTTGCTATGTGTTTTGACCTGTTTTTGTGATTGTGGGCTCTGGAGTACACCACTTCAGTAGCCCCCCTCTTTGTGTGTGTCACACAGCACCTTCTGTGCAGTGGCACAGGGTTGTCGTTCAGACTCCCCCGACTCTATTTCTGAGGCGACTGCTGTCCCCCAGAAAAGGGTAAAGTTACCATAACTTTACTTAGTCAAATTTAACCACAGATCCAGTACACACCATCTTAGGTGGAGTGCTGGAAGGGTTAACTCTTATCTCTTTTTATATGTACCTCACAGAGCATTGTTTCACTCTTTTTAACATTTAGACATGGCTGGTGGCAGTGATATCTACCCTAATGGTCTACCGCAGTTATCTTATATAACCGTGGTAATATTGTAGGCTATTGTGTTAGCCTCGAACTTAAAGCCGCTTGACCAAATACTTTTTCTTTTGGCTCCGGTGCGGTTTATTCGCCATTTCTTTTTGTTAAAACCCTTCTTGTGTTTTACTTTGCGTGGCAAACCAGATTTGCCTTCTTTGTTCACTGTCTTTTGGTGGGCTTCTACCTAGAAGCCCTCCTCAGTGCGCCTGGGTGTCTAGGTGGGCTGAATGTGAGGGAGGGCTGTAGTCACCCCCTGCACAGGGTATCCTAGGAAACCCAAGTCACACTTTTTCATGATTGGCTGAGGTGGTTGTCCAGGCTGGACAACCCCCCTGCTGTGTGATTGACAGCCAGGCTGTGTGAGTGGGGGTTTTTGCGCATAAAAGTCATGTCTCTTGGGCTGGAAGTCAGAGAGTCACCACTGGAACTACAAGGAACCGACGAGAAGCGGAGGAGAGGTTGACTGCTGCAACTACCCCATACCGGTGAAGCCCTGCTGCAGTCCTGAGCTATCTACCCTTCAACGACTAAGAGGAGATCCAGTCCAGAGTCTTCTTCCCTTCAGCCTGGTGGGGCTAACCAGCTCATCTTCTTCAGCCAGAGGTCGCCTTTGTGGTCGAAATGGCTGCACACTGCTGTAGTGGTCAGGATAGCCACCTGAAAAGAACCTCTCGTGTTTTTTAAGGAGCGCACCTTTTATTCATTGTCGCTGCTGCCGGCCTCATCCCTGTGTGGTGCGGACCCCCTCATCGTCCTTCTTCGTGCTGAAGCTGCAGAAAAGCGTGGGTCTGCAGGAAACCAACAGGAACAACTGACGTGGCACCAGCTTCGTTCTTTGAGAAAGGTACTGTGTGAGGAATTTTGGGTGAAATCCCTATTTCTCTACTTTAAGGCTTGTCCTTACTTTTCCCTCCTTCTTATAACTTTTGCTTCCGAACATTGACAATATCAAAGTATTCTTAGCAACGTTGAATCTCGAACTGTCCGACTGTGTGATCCTCGACAACAGGCACCCGGTGTCACTTGACTTTGGCTCCGGCCCCTTGACTCTTGAACTCCTGCATATGTGTGTTCTTTGATTCTGTCTGCCTAACCAACATATTGCCTGTGATTTTGCCCCCAACTCTCTCTGGGTATTTCGGGTGCTAAGAGTGTTTTTACCCCGGTAGCATTTCTTGACGTCGATACGTGTTTATCTAGTAGACCGAACTGTCAAAAAGTGATTGCAATTGTATTCACGGTAACGTGTTCTGTTTCATAACACCAGTCCATTCAAACACAGGGTACTTACCTCAAAAAATACTGTACAAAGTGAATTGGTTAGTTGTAGTATATTTTACGTGTGGTATTTGAATTAATAGAAGTGTCGTGTTAGTAACAAATGGTTTAAAAATAAATGTACTTATATTTTAACCTGAAACCTTGAGTCAGTGTTTGCTTGAGTCACAGTAATTGTGGTCCCTTTGTGTAATCTCTGCTACTGCTCATATACTCTTGAGATAAGCCTGGCTGCTCCGCTACTGCTACCACTATAACCTAGCAGTACAGGCTTGTACCAAAGGTAAAACTTGTATTGCCACCTGTAGTCTTAATTGTGTGTAGTGGTCCTTGGTTCAAATGGCGGTACTGCTGTGTGTAGTAGACTTTTCTATTCTCCTCTCTGAACATTGTCCTATGATGGGGGGTATTTGAAGGTGTTTCAGTGCAATGGACATCACAGATTTGGGGATATATTAGTCAAGCTGCTGTTGCGGTGACAGAGAGAGCTGTGATCCTTGTTTGCATGTTTGGTGTTGATACCTATTTGAACCCGGCGAGGCTGAAAGCGTACCACCTGCATTGGGTTGGAAGCGTAGCAGGATGTCTAAGGTAAGCAAATGGCGAACCTGCACTCTAAACTACAATTTGATTGCATATCACCTCCATCAAGGAAGGAGAGGGGAATACGCAGCCTGCGGTTATGGGTATTATACAGGTGTTTTGTGATTTTTACACCCACGTTTACGCTCTGAAGGCCCGATTTTTACAATCTGAGGTGGATGACTTTTTAGATAGGGTACCGCTTTACTGGTGTGAGGTGGGAGAAAGGAAATGGCTGTGTCGTCCCATTACCGAGCAGGAAATCTTTTCAGCAATTAAGGCATTGTCATCTGGAACGCCCCTGGGCTGGATGGGTTCTTGGCCGGGTTCTACAAATACTTTGCACCTAAGTTGGCTCCACATCTTCTAAATGTGTATGAGCAGGCACTGCGAGATGGGAAACTGCCAGAGTCCATAAGGGAGGCAGTGGTCACAGTGTTGTTGAAACCTGGGAAGGCTGCGGATGATTGTTGCTCCTACAGCCTCATTTCACTTATTAACTTAGACAATAAGTTACCTAACGCCAGAATCAAGGTGAGCGACCAGTTACCATCTGTTATATCCTTGGAAAATGGTACCAGGCAGGGATGCCCACTCTCGTCTTTGTTGTTTGCCCTGGATATCAAACCCCTAGCCACATTTCAGCGAGAGAAACATATGCACAGGGGTTTACAGTTGCATAGCCACAGGGTGGTGGTCTCTCTCTATGCAGATGATGTGGTGCTTTTTGTCAAAGATCCGCAAGACAACTTTGCACCGATTATGGCGGATCCTTTGGCCTTTGGGGAATGTTCTGGTTTGAGAATGAACACTGCAAAATCTATCCTCTTTCCTCTCACTGCCTTAACCATGAAGTTTGATGATGGCTTAGGGTTGCAGTGGCACATAGATTATCCAAGTTACCTGAGGATTGATATGGTGTGCACCACTTAGGTGCTATATCAGTGTAATTACATAAGCGTGTTGGAACAGGCTAGGTTGGATATTGGGAGGTGGCTGGGACTGCCCTTAACCTCTATGGTAGGATCTCCTTTGTGAACATACTGTTGCTACCTCGATTTTTGTATGTTTTTCTTAATGTGCCGCTGATGGTACCAAAGTCCTACTTTCAAAAGGTGCAGTCAGCATTGTCTAGGTTGATTTGGGCAGGCAAGCAGCCCTGGTTGGCTTGGCAAAGACTTGTAGCACCATTAGAGAAAGGGCGCTAGCACTTCCTAATTCAGAACTGTACTATGAAATGGCTCTGGATAGTTTTCTGGTGTATTGGTTTAGCACAGAGGTTGATAGGCGCCATGTTGAGGTGGAGCGTGTTCTTGCTGAACCCTCTCTATTTCGAGCAGTTATACTGACGGCTCCTGGTAGACCGTCTAGACACAGGACATGGAGGAGCTAACTTGTAGAGCGTGGGTACGTATCGAAGGGAAAGAAGGGAGAGGTAATTTAGTCTCTTGAATTACCCATTATTCGCATTCCTGGTGTCCCCTTGACAGGGGAGCTCGGTTACATGCAGTGTATACAGAGAATGGGATTCTCCAGGTTTCAGGGAGTTCCCGGAGCAGAAGTTCCTATCGATAGAATGTTGGAAGGGGAATGTTACATATTTGGAGATGTTTATATATCATCAGTTAAGGGACTCCCTGAAGAGGTTGATCCCGACCTTCCCGAAGGAACCTGAAACAGCCTTCATACTGGATGGGATGATTAAAGCTGACAACACCAGGAAGTTGGTGTCTACCCTGTATAGCAAGGTGGTGGAAGTCTGTGGATGCAGGGCAGAGACCTCTCAAGAGAGGAGGAAAATGGCATTAGGAGACATTATAACGATGTGTGGCAGTATTGGTGTACAGAGGTTAAGAGAATTGCCCTTAATAGAAGATATAAATTGATACATTTTAAATATATAAACCACTTTTGTGCAGCGTTACACATGTTTTTCCTGAAGCCTCAGATCAGTGTATTCGATGCGCAGCTGGTGCAGTGGACCTCCTCCATGTGGCCTGTTGGTGCCCCCAAGTGTATACATTTTCGGATGCAGTGTTTTAAGTGTTGTGTGATGTCATAGGGGAGCGTGTGGAACCCACACCACAGATGGCATTATTAGGGTATACAAAGCAGCTAACTGTACACGTGCGGTGGTTGGCTGGGCTCTCTTGGCAAAGAGAAAGGTGGCTGGAAACTGCTCAAGACCTTCCTCTTCTCTTCCTCTTTGTCTCTCCCTCTCCCTAGCTAACCTTCTCTCCATTCCCTCCTCCTTCTCTTCCCTATCTCAACTCCGTTTATGCTGACTGGTTGGCTGGTGCACCCACAGAGCCTCATAGGTCCAAGGCTCCCCTGCCAGTCTTTGCACTTCCCCCGGGCCTCCGCACTTGCTCACCACTACTGCACTTCTTGAATTTGCTCCATGAGAAGGGTACCCTCTCTGCACTTAACACAGGGCACTGCTTGACAGTGTGCACTTGTTACCCTCCCCCTCCCTTTCACCTCCTGTCTGTGCACTTACATTACCTAGAATTAACTAGGCCTAGTTCGCCTGGCCTAGTACAGTAGTTGTTTCTCTATTTTCTTCTCCTCCTCCCCTCCCCTATTACCCACTTTTCTGTAATGCACTTGCACTATCTGAAACATCGCTGGCCCAGTATGGTAGTCTATGGATTGTATGTTATGTATGTCAGGCCACTCGCAAAGCACAGCATTCAGCAAGGAGGGCATCACAGCGCTAGGCAAAGAGAATGAAACAAGACAGCAGGAGGCAGAAAACACAGCATTAGTCATGAGGAAAAAGCACAGACTTGAGTTGAAGAAAGTGAGATGGTCGTGAATCTGGCACAATGTAAAAGGTAGTAAATTTCACATTCAAGTGGCACAGACAAAGAAAGAACGACCAGCAAAGCGGGCACGTTGAAAGCGGGAAATAGGAATCGCAAGAGAAAGGGCAGGACGTAAGAGCGGGGGGAACAGACCAGGCAAATTTCACCTACAGATAAACAGGACCGATTTTATAAACAGCACGATGAACTATACACAGGGACTTGAAATTGACCCTGCTAACAATCAGCAGCCAATGCAATGCTTTAAGGGCAGTGGAGGCATAGGAGAACTGAGGGGTTCCGGGCAAGGCAGGCAGTCAAATTCTGGAGAACCTGAAGTAGATGGAGCAAATATTTAGGTTGAGCAAGATATAAAGAGTTGCAGTAATCAAGAGAGCCAGAGATGAGAGAAGAAACGATGATTGAGTGAAGAGAGACAGGAAGAAAAGTAAGAACCTTACAGAGAACGCAAAGATTAAAGTGAACAGCCTGGCAGACTGCACTAACCTGAGGAAGAAGCGAGACAGACGAGGAGAGTTTGACCCTGAAGTTTGTAACAACAGACGAGGGGGTGGGAAGACGGCCCAGCTCTGGGGGCCAGAAAAACCCTGACCAGAGAGAGGTGTCGGTCTGGGGCCCAACTAAAAGAACCTCAGTTTTGTCCCCATTGAGATGCAGCCAATTATATACCATCCAGGTATGGATGGCAGAAAGGCAGGCACGGCACCGCTCAGTGGTGTCAGATGAAGCCAGATCCAGTCGCATCCAAAATATGGGTTTCGTCGGCATAGGAATGACAACCAAAACCGAAAGAGTGAATCAACAAAATGAGAGGACGAATGTAGACATTAAAGAGTAGAGGGGAAAGTGCCAACCGTTGGGGGACTCCGCAAAGAAGGAGAAGAGCAGAAGTTGTGAAAGGGGAAACAAACAGGGATTGAGAACAATCTGTGAGCCAATAAATAAACTACTGCAGAACTATGCCAGAGATTCCCAGTTGAGAGAGCCTCTGGATCAGGATTATATGGACTATGGTATTGAATGCAGCAGAGAGATCCAGGAGGAGAAGGGCATCCCTCCGGTCTGCAATCTGAGCCAAATCGTCCACTGCTGACACTAAAATGAACACTGTACCTGGACTGGGCCTCAAGCCAGATTGAAAGGGGTCAAGACAACCAGAATTTTTCAGGAAAAAAGAGAGAAGTGGCGTAATGAGCGATTCAAGCAATTTCTTTGGATATGACAAAAGAGAAATAGGACGGAAGTTGGCAGGGAGAGCAAGGTCCAGATTAGGCTTCTTAAGAAGAGGGATGACCAGAGCATGTTTAAGAGAGGAGGGTATAACACCTGTTGGTAGGGAGAGATTCACTGAAGAAGACATCAGCAATGCAATCTGAGGAATAATCTCCTTGACAACCCTAAGAGGAATGGGGTTGGCAGGGGAGGCTGATTTGAGCTGCAGCATAGTCGCAATGATGTCCGCCTCAGAGAAACAGGAAACTGAGCCCGAAGAGCAGCAGGGGGAACGGGACAGACAGAGAGGGGCAGAGAAGCCGAGTGCTGCTATACAGTGATCTTCTGACTGATAAGAGAATTGTTTTTGTGAAAAAAGGAGGATAGAGAACAGCAAAGGGAGCGAGAAGGGCAAATAGAATTGGCAGAAGGAAGAGTAGACAGAATGTGAACAATCTTGAAAAGGACTTTAGGGGCATTTGAGGCCTCTTGGATTGAGGCAGTAAAAAAGGCACGCTTGACCTCAAGAATAGCTAAATGGTAGGAGGCTGTAGCACGACGAAGGGTGAGCAGAGCAGAGGCAGAATAATCAATTCTCCATCTGCGTTCAGCCTGGTGCCTTGCTAGTCAAAGCTCTGTGAGAGAAGCCAAAATCCAGAGCTGCGAAGTATGGCCGTGAGGCTTGGACTGCTGAAGGGGAGCCACAGTATCTGCCGCAACTAAGAAGGCAGGCAACACAGAAGAACAATCCAATGGGAGGCCGACTGGCAGGTGGTCAAAGATCTTAGTAACAATGGCTGACCAGCACACACTATAGCACCAAAGGGGAGGGGGAAGAGGAAGCGGAGGAAAAGGCGGAGCGGGACAGGCCTTAATAGAGAAGGGAAAGAAGATTCCATGAGCAACAAAAGAGAAAAGGGCAGAACATAGCATATTAAAGCAGAGTTAAACATCAGAGCAATTCCACCTCCATGGCGACCAGAGTCATGATCTTGCCTGAGGATGGCAAAGTTAGAAGGTTATACCTTGCCAATAACAGTGTCGGATGAATGCCTGAGCCAGATCTCAGTGGAAAAGGCAAAGTCAGGTGAAGTATCTTGAAGGTATTCAAGACAAGCAGTAGCATGTGCCACAAGGGAGAAAGTGTTCAACAGGATTCTGCGCACCCCCATCAAAACGCCTGACGGCTTTGTGGAAGGTAGAGAAACTCAGCGCTTGAGTAAGAAAGAGCGCTAAAACCTGATGAGGGCGCCCAGAGGCACGGATGGGCACAGGTGGGCAAGAATTTTGTGGGACTTCGGCGAAGGTGAGGCGCTCTGTCTGCACGCGACTGCTCCACGCTTGAAATGAAGAGATCATAATATGCTGAACGTATTGGCAAGAGCCAATAAGCTTCAGGTAGCAACAGAGCGAGAGGACAGACTCGCTGGGTGCTTGCAGTTAGGAAAATAAAGACAGGTGACCAATGGGACGAGCCCCGAAGCTGCAAGTGAGCCCAGGCAGCCTCACACCGCAGTAGCAGTTACAAGGAAACCAGCAAAGAAAGCAAATTAATGTTCGAACATAGAATTAAAATAAAAGAAAACAGCTGTGTGCAAAAAGGAAATTGAAAATATGACACCCTGTAACATGCCTCAGGCACAGCCTGTAAAAATGAGATGGATACTAAATTGCAATGACCAGTGCATATAAAGTGAAAAGGATAAAAAAAGGTATGTATTTTCCCTCTCCTCTCCCATTCGCCTTCCTTCCTTTCTTGCACTTCACTAATAATAATCCCACCTGGTTGGTATGCTAGACATTTTTTGTTTGATCATTCATAATTTTCAAGGCCTAAGAATGACTCTGTATTCCTCTGCACCCTTCCCGCCTTGAAGCACTTTGAAGCACTTCACTTGTGTATAAGCACTTTACAAATAAACAATTACAAATACAATGATGGGGCTGGGAGCTCAATGCCCGAGGAAGGAACGTTGGAAAGAGGATATACCCTATTGTAATGAGTTGGAGACTGAGTACGAAATTATTGTTCACTCATGTGCTAAGTCTAAAGAAATCTGGGATCCTTATAATAATATTTACTTTCACAAGCATGAATGGCAGGAGTGGATAACAAAATGGAGGCAACTTAAAGATTAATATGGTTTATCAGAATGGGTTCTGGGGGGAGAATATTGATGCGCACGGTTATGGTGCAAATATTTGTATATGGAATTGTAGGGGAGACTAGCTGAGCCACTGCTTGTTTTTTTCTTTTTGTAATGGTTTGTCTCGGAAACAATAAACAGAGTTTAAAACAAAATAAATAGTATTACAATGGGGTGTTCAATTACGTTATTTGTCTAGCATTCCCTATTTGCCCTTTTGGAGAAACCTAAAAGTATGTTGACTACACAAAGAACATCAGCATATGAGGTGATTATTTTGAACCCAGCAATCACAATGTTTAGATGCAGAGTAGTAAATCCAGCAACATTCATAGCAGAAACAATGATGACTATGTACATGATTGTACAATGTATACAATGTACAATGTATAATTTTATGATGGTATTCCCCACGTTAAAGAAATCATGATAAGGGAGGAGAATTCCATTCATTGATGGCTCTTCAAAAATGTACCAAATGACAGGAGAAAGGCACACAGGTTTGGCAGTAGTGAAGTTCAAACATAATGATGAATTTGAAGTGACACGTGCAAGATTGCCTTCACATTGTTCACATTTCGGAGGTATGAGGATGAGGAAGTGACAGTGTACTCTAACTCCTCCTATGTGACGTCAACCGTACAAGCAGGATTGTCACGCTGTAAAAGGAGGGGCTTCCCCCAGGTAGAGAGCACTACAGTGCAACATGCATCGTATATTTGACGAGCTTATTAAGGTACTAAAGCTCCCATTGTCTATCGCAGTGGTGAAGTGTGCAGCCCATACTAAGAGTGCATAAATAATTTCTCATGGTAACAAAGCCGTTGAAGTGAAGAGAACAGCATATTTTCCAAATATTTCCACTTTTTAAGTAGAAAGTGTTAAGCAAATGTCAAAATGCTACATGATGAAGAAAGAAGACTTTAATATGTTTTCCATTATACAGTTAATTGAGCTGCAAGGTCGAGGTCCACAGGAATAACAGAATTTATGGAAGAGACAGGGTATTCTTTATCCTCCACAGAGCCTAAAAGGAGACAAGATAGTACTGGAACGCTAGTTATGCCTCTAGTATTATTGAGAGTTGCATTGGATCAGCTTCACTATCTTGCGCATAGAATCAGAGAAAATCTAGCTGCTACAATCACAGAAGAATGGTTTTCACCAAAGTTATTAGAACACGTTGCACAATATATTGTGAACTGCATTGTCTGCCAGAAATTCACAGTAGGGCACACCATGCGAACAGTGAGAGGAGCAATACCCCACCCCAATGGTACTTTTCAGCATCTTCATATAGATTATGCGGATATGTTGCAAACATGCAATGGTTACAGACACATGTTAGTAGTAGTGTGCCCTTTTTCTCGATGGATTGAGGCAGGTCCATGCATGCACCCCAATGCCACATGTGCTGCCATGATTCTCGTACATGAGGTGTTTCCTAAATGGTGTGTATGCAAAGTCTTGTGTTCTGATAATGGCTTGCATTTTTTAAATGAGATATTTGAGCAGACCACTCTTCTATCAGGCATAAAGCATACGTTTTCATTTGCCAATCATCCACAGGAAAATGTTATTTGCGAATGTATAATACCTAAAATTAAGATGACATTGAAGAAGAATTGGCTACATTGCCTACCCTTTGCCCTATATGCATTGAGAATCAGCCTCGTTGAGATCACCATCTAAAATCTCATGAGTTGGTCACTGGATACCACATGAGAGTGCACCTTGCTCCTCCCACTTTTTGACAAATATGACCTCTAGTGTTTCTTTTATCTCACAACAGATCAGAAATCGGAGGGAGGGGTCAGAGATGATTAAAGAAGACAGCCCTATGTTGTACCCAGGGGACCAAGTGCTCCTATAGAGTTTATGCGCACTTGGAATAAACCCCGCTTTGAAGGACCGTACCTAGTAGAGGAGGTCACCCCCACAGCAGTAAAAGCGAGCCTAGCTGCATCTGAATGAAGTAAAGCCTTACAAAGGAGAGACCCTTACCCCTCTGGCACCCATTGACAGTGAAGCAAGAGAAGAGGTTCCATGAATGCTGACGAGATCGGCTACCAAGAGCCAACAAGATCAGATGAAATAAAGACAATTCCAAATTTGTATTGTTCTCAAGTTCAAAAAAAGAAACAAACAAACTTTGCAATGTTCATAAAACTATTTCTGATAGATTAAAGAGACAATACTTTGAAATAAAAACAAAAACAAGAACACACAACACTTAATGTTTCTTGTAGTGTTACACACATTCTTGTATGCTGTTTTCACTTATGTACTTCGATCTTATCCATCTCTAGTGAGACGAAATGGTGATATTGTCACCTGTTTTGGAAATCCTAACACAGCCCTAATATTCAAATGATCATTATTGCAATAATATTAGTTTCTTTTATAAAACAGTGTGATTATTATAAAACATAACAGGAATTACACATTGATAAAGATGAATGGGAATTTGCCAGTTTGTGAATAGCAAGAAGATCTGTTGATATACAACATGCAGTGAGACATATGAATACTTTTGCCATCTTTCTTGTGTCTACGTGTTGTAAAATGTTCCTTTTTTATTTCCTTATTATTATAGCATTTCACCAAATGATGTTTTATAATACAGATGGAACGTTTTAGAAATGAGGCATTTATTTCTGTCACTAACAAAAGCAAGTGATATTTTCCTTGATATTTGCAAGCAAATTATTTAATTTAAGAGGCACGCAGAAGAAGACCATGAAGATATAAATGCAAATCTTGATATTTAAGCAAGTATTACATAAGCACATGAAGGTCGTGGGAAGAAGATCATCAGATTAGAGCTGCTATTTGTGTTCTCTCATCCCTTATGCCTTGAGCATAGCCAGAACACTTATAGCAAGAGAAATACCTACACATAATCCAAAGAGTCTCAGTCATCTAGCAGCATGCATGACAAGAGGACAATTCGAAGGAAAATGGGCAACCTTGTGATGGAGGTTGAAAAGAACGTTCCCATATGTAGATGCTTATATAAAAACGAAGCAAATGGAAACAGAACCGAGTTGGAAAGGCAGAATGCTCCTGTACTCATTCAGTGTTATGACTGGAGAACAGATCAGGATTGTTGAACAAAAGAGACTGAATTGTGCAGACACTCAGGAAACACCAGGATTGCCAAGACGCTGGGAGATACCTCAGCTATAGGAATATGGACGAGTAGCCACCAGTGCAGCGTGGAGGAAGGAATGTTGGGATGCAATGCCCACTTATTGATGACAGCACCAGTATAAATAGGGCAAATTGTGAATGATGATTGCTTCAAGGAAGGGCCCAAGTATTTGAAATTATTAACATGGGTTTAAAATGAAGCAGGACCTGTGTCCATACTGCCAATGAAGAATGCCACACTGTTTTTTTTAAACAGTGGCCGCACGAAAGTTGGATATAACAAAGGATGCAAGCAAATAATTGATGTTTTTTTTCCGGGAATGACTGGAGGAACTGCCTTGCTAATGGATCACTATTGGGCCTGTGGATACAAGGCTTATATGAAGCTGCCCTAAAATTGGGGAGGAATATACATTCCAGTTCAGCACAAATTGTTCAATAGAAAGGCAGTGATATTTACAGCAATATTCATACCAGGAATTCAAACGGCAGCGAATGCCAAGTGGTTACAAATCATAAGGTGGGCACTACTACAAAGAATTAACATGACAATAAAAGGATTAAATGCGATTAGAGAAGAATTGAGGGCCATCAGACTTATGACCATCCAGACAGGTATGTTTTGCACTTAATTACAGCAATGGAAGGAGGCATGTGCGCCAAGATCGTGCCTTCTTGTTGATCCTACATACCTGTCAATGATGAGAGAAAATGGAACCCTGACAGAGGGAATAACTATGCTGTAAACTCTGGATACAAAAAATGCTGGAGGAAGTAGATGAGACCAAAAACACCAGCCTTGAGCACCTGTAAGGAAGTACCCTCGCACCTCCAGGAACAAGGTTTTACTATCTCAAGGATCCTAACTATGCAGGCAGGATGTTGGGTGTTCTGTCAACCGACTGGGGTGTGTTGCCAAATGACCTGGAGAGTGGATGAACACATAAAGTACGCAGGTGGCCTGAGGGGGATGACAAACATATGGATTCCGAAGAAACCACAGTATGAAAAAAAGGTGAAGAAAATTGATGTGGGCGAGGACTCAATCAGAGGGGGAAATGCAGAGAGGCAGATGTACACATCATCTAGAGAGCCCACCCACTCACCTTCATTATATTGGAAGAACATCAAGAGAGCACTGTGCGTGATGCCTTCTGTCATCCCTAGACTACATCAATGTTCTGAGAGACATTATGCATTCAGACAACCGTACCGATTGTACCCTCAAACTGAAATGGTAGACATGAGTCTGCAGACACCATGGACATAGAAGAACTATAAGTAAAGTCAGATAGAAGAGATGTCACGTCATACAAAGAGAGAAGATACATAGGCACACTGAATCTGATGAATCGATTTCCAAAGAATGAAGGATGTAACTGAAGCAACAAAGTAAACATATTTTTGAATATGAACAAACCCTTATACATGAAGAAGATAAGTGACAAGAGATGCACTAGATGTATATACGCAGAAACGCAAATCAGATAGGCAACATAGAAGCTTGCTAAAGTAGGAAATATAACACGAGCAAAGCAGCATGTTAGGAAAATGGACATTGCCGTCATATAATAGTAAGCAAGAAATCTAGATGAGAGAGACCAAGGGTGCAGGGCTGACAGGCGCTGGAATACAGTTTTGTGTGAGCAAAGGGTATTGATTGGCTCAGGATCAAGGATTACACAGCAAGATTCAACTGCAAGGAATGAAGGGAGTCAAAGAGGATAAGCCATGTGCGTAAGACATATTTCTCTGAGCTTTAAGTAAAGGAGTGAATAATTATGAGTGCCAAGTATTGAACAATTAAAAATGCAGAAAATTCATGCAAGACAGAGCAACCAAGTCTTGCAGAGGCCAAGAGGAGTAATATCACCCAATACAATTGAACTAAATATCACTAAATAAAAGGACAGAACGGACAAAATCATGATCAGAGCAGAGTGGGTAGAGTCCTAGAATTTGCAGATCACAGCGCTGATCTTACAAAAGGAAGTAGATCCTGTTGCTGTTGAGGGAGTTCTTACAAGACAGTGCTCTTCTGTTTTAGCGAGGGATAGAGTGTATTTCGGTTGAAGAACTGGTATCACCCAGGCGCTGGTACATTGAAGTAATTACTCTTTGTATGCTTGTATACAGAATCGGAGTTGTCTTGGCGCTTTATATTTGTTTGTGATTTATTAATACACTCAGCCGACACATGTTTTGACCCAACATGGTTTTATTTCAAGGGGTGTGTGGTGATCACAAAGCATATATTATGTTTTATGGGCTCTGTCAATAGGCTCTTGTTGATTAAACTTGTGGGCCAGTGGGCCACTGCATCAAGAAGGGCGATCACAAATTTGTTAAGAAGGCAGTTGTCTGACGTTGTTCCCCTGCACCTGGGTTGTGTTGCTTACATGCTGCTAACAAGCCAAAAGTCCAAGGTTGGAAGAGAGTACAAGCCAATCATGAGGGTCTATATTATGGTGTACTATACATTGTTGCAGAGTCAAATCCATTGCTGGCATTATGCTATTATACTAGTTAAAATGTGTTCAAGGGGTGCCTACCAGATAAGGGGCAGCTAATGATGTTATTAACACTTATACGGAATAAAAGGATATATGTTCCCCTAACCAATCCCTTAACCAGATAGGTTTTTCTGTTTGCCACATAGGATGACATCATAGCTCAAATACATCGAGGTATAAAGGCTTTTGTGTAATGGAAATGCAAAGGGAGTGTGTGAGCTAGAATTTGTTGTTCGCCAGGTTTCCCTACTATATTGAGCTGTAATAAAGTAGTAAGTTGCCACATTATTTAAGTCTATCCAGCTATTTGGGCCTGAGATCATTTATTTGGTAATTCCATTCAGCACTTGGAACTCTCCAGGTGCTATTACACAATACACACATATATGATTGACAGTGATGCCCATCAGTTTGAGGATGGAGGTCTCTGCATCATCAGTGAGTCCTTACTGTACTCTGAACTTGTCTTATTGCGACATGTCAAAGTCTGATATGTACATCTGCTGACCCAAATTTGCATGTAGGCATGTGTGTTGCCATGATATCCCCAACCACCATTGCATTATTGCCCCCGCCAGATATGTAGTTGGTCCTGCTCACATGCATCTCAACCAGGTGTGTGGGGTCTGCAACATCGAAATGACCAAGGCATGTTTGCAGGTGCACTGCTCTACTGACAATCCAAATGTGGAATGTACTACACTGAAACAACTATTGGCCATCCACATCTCATCACATCTCGTCACATCTGTAAGACAGCCTCATGTGTCTATGTACTGACACTGTTGCCCAACCCTGTCCACCAGCAGCCAGGGCTAGGGAATGGATGACTGTGACATCATGCACACATTGCTGTGATTCTCTGTGAGTCATGATAAGCATTCACAATAGCCTATGTGCATGCATAACACTGTGAATGTGTCCGATCAGATGTGTGTTGCATCCAATTACCACACATACGAGTACTGGCACAGCAGTGAAGCCCAACAGAAAGTGATGTCTACTGTGACACCAACATGTACCACTGTGACAGCAACATGTACCATGCACGTAAACCATGCAACCACCTCACGGAATGCAGGTTAGGTGATGGTTGTGTGCAAGGCAGCATTCATGCAGTGCCCATGGATGGCTGCCAACTTCAGCTAACTGTGCTCAAGATACGCAGAAATGGTACTCACCGGATGTGTCGAAATAGGCATCCATGCATCACACATCAGGCACCTGCTCACTGCTGCTGATTCCACTTGCAACCACCTTGAAAGGAGTCAGCTCCTCCTCTGGTGGTCGCCTTCTAGTGGCCTGGGCAGAGGACAGGTTGCCACTAAGCTTCTACTTATTCCTTCGAAAAAAGTCATCCATCCACTTGCGGACCTGTTTAACTCTGCGCCTCTCCACAGCACAAGCATTAAAGAAGTCTGTGAACTCCTGCCACATCCCCATTCGCTGAGCGAGAGTACAGTTGCTGCCAGATGATGGGTAAAGGTCCACATGGTGTTCATGCACATACTCTGTGAGGATTTCAAGCTCCCAGGGTATCCCGTCCAGGACCTAGTGTCCCTTAGTGGGGCTTGCACACCTGTAGGCCTCCAATCATTTCCTCATCCTGGTGCTGGGTGTTAAGGATTCCAAATGGGTGTCACACACCAGACCATGACTCTTGTCCTTAGGCCTAGGATGAAGCGCACAATTGAAATATTTTTTCTTTATTTCCTAGAATTTGGATTGAGCTGGCACCCAACCCGTCTCACACCCCCTTTTATAAATACCCCTGGTCACAATGGACCATGAACCAGGGTGTTGGGTGGTAATGCAATATGTATTTATTTAAAATTCAAAGCAAATCATACACATTTAATATTGGGCAGCAATCACCATTGGGGTGATAACTACAAGGTAAAATTATGAAATACACTTAGTTTGACCTTTTACTATAGCATATCCAAAGCACAAATGAAGGGGAGCAATTTTATTGTTCGGGTAGATAACACCCGAGTTAAGATTTCCCCCTGCAATGCTCCCTCAAACCCCTATTTATCGAATTTTGAGTGGATAGAAAGATCAACTTTAAAGTGGCAACAAAGTGCAGCCAAATCACACGCATAGGAATTGCATTTTCTTACTTTCATGGGTTAAATGTCAAAACGGTTTGAAAAACGGGTGAATTATACAGAATTGGTATGCGATTTTTATGCTGGGTGACAGATGCACATCACTGGGATAGTAGGCAAGTGAAGTGAAAGAGTGACTCTAACTTAATAACAGGATGAGATTCTCACTGGGAAAGTAAATTCGGTTTTAAAAATAAACACAGTTAACAGAGAAAATCGGTTTGGAAAGGAAAGGACAAGTTTCACTTAAACAAGATTTAGTGGCTAGAAAAGAGAAACGCCACCCGTGAATAGAAAAGTTATGCTGCAGTTGTAACCCTTCATGCAGTGTGCCTCTTTTTAGGGAGAATTAATTAATTTTATCAAAATATTACTAAGGACTTACAAATGACGGAAATGAGTGGAAGAATAGCGCTGACACTAGGAAATCAAGAACAGGATGCAGAGTATTCTGACAGTTTTAAACAAGTCATCAGGGTATTGATGGGATTACTTAGAGGGTGGAACAAAGACAAGGTATCAAGATGAGGTATACTATGTGTTGCTATGGGATGGGATGATGCTCACATCAGCACTTGAGTTTGGGATTTGGGACAGCCAACAAGGTTTGTGGACACCAAGGCAATATCCGGTCACTGGTCTCCGCGGCGGGGCTCTCCTAGAAGGAAACAGCTGGGCAAAGGTCTGGTCACAGCACAGTGGCACCTCAGCTGGATGGATCAGGTAGCAGGGCAAGCAGGCAGCACTGGATAATCCCAAAAAGGGTTCAGTCACCTTTCCCCTTTTCTCCCTGAGTTATTAGGATTTTCAGTGGGGTTTCTTTTTGGATCAGTGGTCCTGCCTGGATAGGGTCTGCTATGCTCTGGTCTTGCAGTGGAATCTGGAATCTGGCAGGATGAATATGGAATATCTGGATATGGAGGAGCTGGATAATTAAGAAGAGAATGTCATTCATCTCTGTGAGCTTCCCCCTTTCATAAGGCGGGTGACATCACAGGATTTATTGTTGGGCAGAACTAAGCTAGACCTACCCCTAAGAATCGGATAGTTCAGCCTATATTATGTCGCCTCCTCCTTAGAAGCAGTTGGGACTGAAGGAGGGGACTCAGTTTTATGGGGTTGTGTTTTTATGCGGTACAGAGCCATCCCACAGCCATTTTTGCAAAAAATCAGTCAGGACATAAATCACACATTTTTACAGATGTGGCACTTTTGCAAATCACATGGGCAAATGACATATTCCACACAGAGCATAACATTATAACTCCCAGGTCTGTACGTCATTGTTTCGTCCTTCTAATAATTTTTCACCATTTTTGGAGGGAAATATTTCACCTAAAATTCTATAACTATATACATGTGTGCATATTATAATAGAGCATTTTGCATTCATTTTTATCATTCTACCATGGATACTTTTACCATGATTTATCTTTTTCTGCTGTTTGCATCCCCTACATCCTAGGGAAGGCTACTATGTCTTGTTTTAATGCCCCCAAAATCATATTTAAACTGTTAAACTTCCGCCTTACTGTGTTGTCAGGTTGCAGAAATAAAAGTCCAAAGTTTATTAATTCAGAACAGTCTTTCGCCCCAAATGGGCTAGGTTTTGTCTCCCATATAATGACATATTTCCAAATGTTGCTCTGGAGTGGCATTTGAGGCTCCCCAGTTTAAGTTGAGGGGATGTGTTACTAACAAATTCACACCTATGTGTCCCAGAATCTATTGTATCAGTTTGAAGCACTGCCACAGAGTCTGATGAGCGTGTTACATTCTTCCTCTTGGTACATTCATAGTTTCCAGATGACGGTGCTCTTGTGGGGAGGCAATATGCTGTTCCCAGGAAGCACATGTCATTTGAAGCCAGGCCAGGAAACCTGTTCTGTGGCTTCAGCACAGTAAATGCATTTATTTATTTATTTATTTATTTATTTATTTATTTATTTATTTCGGAACCAGAAAGCAAATTTGTTGGAATTAAATTCCCCATATATGTTTACCAACAAAACCCCCCTCACGTTTTGTGCAAAGACAGGGCCTTAACTCAACAGTTCACTTTTAAACAGCATTTTCTTTGTTTGTCAAAAGCACATTTTACACGTGGGTTAATTCTGCTGGGATGTCACTTTCATATGCGGCCTTCTCACATTAACTTTATGAATTTTTCCAAAGCCCCAGTCATGTTTCCAATGCACAGGATTCTGTCCAAATAAAGATCCCTTGAAACTGAGATGAGCTAGGAGAGAGAGATGGCTTTTTATAAATAAATTAGTTGTAATATTTTGTTGCAAAGTAAAGCATTTTGCGCGGCTTGAAGTGAAGTTTCTTTGTAATTTCGCAGATTTTCCTGACACAGCCTGTCATTCAGTGATAAATGCTTTCTTTTGCTGAGCACAACCTGAATATAGCTGGGCATAGCTGGGTCTCACTGGAACCAACTGTGTACTGTTGAACAGATGAAAAAGAGCATCAGGCGCAGTCACTTTAAATGTAAATGAATTTCTTTTTCAATGGGAAATTTTGAGCTAGCAGCAAAGAAAGTCTGCTTTTCAGGAAAACACTGGCAGCCTTTCTCTGGGTGTTCCATGTTCCATCTCGCCCAATAGGTGCTTGCCAAAGACAGTGCAGCCATCATTTTTGTAGCTGCAAAATGCAGTTTTGAAGCGAGGCAATGGTGCTCAAAGGAGTCAGCACAGCCATTCTGCTGGTACTGCTGAATTGTAGCTTGGTGATGGAGGGGAATTCTGCTGGGTTCGTAAATTTACCCCACATGGGTCGCCTGTGGACTGAGGCTCACCACGTTCTGGGGTTACAAAATGTGTATCCTCACCACAGCCTCCTCCTGGGTCATGTGTGACCTCATCACACCGTTGTTCTCTCCATTGTGGACCCTTCCCAATCATGGTGGCAGCAAATGGAGAAACACACCACAAATAATATACACGCTACGCGATGGGTTACAAGGCTCCAAGGCCCCCTCAAAAACAGTATGCATACGCAATGTCAATTAGGCACCCAAAACCAAAATAATATGTACACAATGCAGTAGAGGCACAATAAAAGAGAAATTGCCTACTCGATGCCATGCAGCCACTAAAAATTAAAAAATGCATATGTGATGCAGTAGAGGTACCTCCAAAAGATAAATCGTGTATATGATGTTGTATAGCCACCCAAAACCAGAAAAATGCATACGCGATGCAGTAGGGGCACCCCCAAAAGAGAAAATACATAAGCGTACCATGAAGGCAACGGCTTGCAAAGCATCCCCAAATATGTGTCAGCGATATCAAATCTGCCATCTCCCCTTCTCGTGCACAACTGGTAATGCATGGTGCACCACTCCAATCTACCCGTCACTGCCCTGTGTCGCATAGGCATGCCGGATGCATGCTTTGTGCATCACGTTAGATGCACTAAGGCCCTTTAATCTGTTATCTGCTGCCCCAGATGTTGGCCAGCAGTTCTGTCATTGACTGTTCTCCTGTGTCAGCCCTTTGACCAGCCCATCTGGCAACTTGTGACTTCCACTTCTCCGTACCACCTCCACAGCTCCGCAGAACATTGTCAGGACCCAACTCGCCCACACCTCCCTCAGGGATTGCCATGTCTGCATTGGGCTGCCTCCTCCTAGGCATCCAGTGACACCCCCATGGCAGTGAGGCAGAGGGTTGCCAACTTCACCTACATCATGACATCCAGATTGGATCAGGTCTGGGCAAATTATGATTCCCTCTGCAACCCAGCAATGCAGTTTGGATCAGATGGATGCCATAGGATCTGGGATGACATCACGGCTGCCACCAACTTTGAGGGGGTGGCAGTCCGTTCCACCAAAACATGAAGAAGCACTGATAGAACTTCAAGCACCAGAGCAAGAATAAGGTGAGGGCAGCCCTCGAGGCTGGAGCCACCATGGATGTGCTCCATGCAGGCTGCCATCATACATCACCCTTCAGCTCCAGATCCTCGAGAGGATTTACCCAGTGTTCCACTCCCAGATCCTTCACTGGCAAGCACATCTGCAAGGTGCTGGTGAGTCCTCCATGGGGTGCACTGCATGATTGCAGATTCTCCCTTCTGTACAGAGCATGTGTGTTGGCACTGATCTACACCAGCTTGCAGCCTCCTGCCATTGCTGGGCATATGTGATGGCAGACATCTGTGAAGTGAACACATGTAGGCATGTGCACTGTCAGTTCTTGGTGAGTTGGGGCACTTCTGTGCATGCAATGTGAGTTGGTGGCAACAAAAGCTCTAACAGGTACAGATGGTAGATTATGTTGGGGATTGCATGCTGTTAGGCAGAATTGCATGCAGTACCCTCTGGGACCACCACATACAATTAGGACTACAGGTGTAAGCAAGACCAACCTTTGGTATAAGTCTGTACCACACAGTTTTTGGTAGCAAGGTGAGTGGCCAGGCTTATCTCAAGAGTGAATGTGAGCAGTACAATTAGTTACGCAGAGGACTTTCAATCACAGTGGTTCAAGTAAATACTTAACCAAGGTTTCTTGTTAAAACACTTATTAATTTATTACACAATCATTTAGAAAACATTTCACTAGAAGGAGGCAACTTAATATATAAACCAATACACTTCAATACAAAACTCTAAGATTTTGAGACAGTTTGAGCTCACCTGAAGTAGGAGATAAAAAGCAGTTCAGTTACTTAGAAATTGGCAAAAAGGACAAGGTAAGTAGAATAGATCACATATACTTGTTAGACAGTGTAAATAATTTCGGTTCATCAGAAGAGTTCAATTCAAGTCAATAGGCCTGGTCCAAAGTCAATGAACTAGTGTTCTGGATAGGAAAGAGCAGTTCTGGTATCAAACGGTAAAGTCTTTGCGAAAGTTCTCAGAAGTAGTTTAGGTGAATAAGAATCACATGTTGGGTCACAAGCTGATTAGGCTTGTCAGTTGGGAAAGTTTCACAAACCTTCACCGCGAGAGTGGCGTACTCTTAATCGGGTTGGTACAGTACCTTTGTATGAAGAAACAAATTCTGCTGATGACGTTGGTTCCTGGCAGTTCCTGCAGATCTTGCTGTTCCTGAGCCACAGTAGTGGGGACAAGAGGGAGGACATCGTGGAACTCCTGCACTGCACGGGATCGCTGAACAAAGCAAACAAGATGGAGCCACTTCAGTTCCAGTAGCTGTAGCTTCAAGAACAAAAGCTGGTGTCCCTCTCCCTGGTTAATCCTAACCAGCATTGAAAATGGTATCCAGGTGTCTTATGAGTTGATTGGTCCCACCAACTCAAAGGAAGAAGCCATCCTTGAAGGAGCTTCTCTGTCGAATGGAGTTTGGCAATTCAGACCTGCAGCAGGGCTTCACCGGGCAAACCAACGATCGAGGAGTTGCAGGAGCTGTCCTCTTCCAGCTCGTCTTTGGTTCTTTCCTTCCAGTGGTTGACTCTGCTTTCCAGTCCAAGAGACTCACCTTTTAAACAGTTTTCTCCCTTTCATTCCAGCCTAGATGTCACTCACCTAGCAGGGTGCCTGTCCTTGCCAGACAGTCAGCCAGCCAATCCCCGCAGAGTGCATTTGGGTCTGCTGGGAGACTAAGCACAGGGAGTTTCGGGCACCTCCCTCACTTCCTGGCCTCCCCAGACACTCAGACGCCAGAGGCAGTCTTCAGTCCTGAAGCCCGCCAAAGGCACACAAAGAAAGGGACCAAACCTGGTTTGGCGCGCAGAGACAAACACTAGAAGGACCTTTCCAAAAAGAAATGGGGAAAAAAGACCGGGACCTGTTTAAACAAAGGGGCTTAAGGCGCCATCTTGAAAAACATGGCTCCTGTGATTTTTAGCTACCGGTTTTCGCGGTCGGGAAAAATCATGGTAGTTTGTTGTAAAACCACTGCCACCAGCCTTTTCAATAGGAAAGGGTAGCATTTGACTTCTACATGAGTATTTACACACACAGGATACTAAGTAACCCCTCCAGCACTCCATTGTAAGATGGTGTGTGCTGGGTCTAGGAATTTGGAACGACTAGTAAAGTCAATTTCACTTTACATTCTCTGGGAAACAGTAGTTTATCCCAGAGAAGGTATCTAAACATGTGGGAAGTCTAAAAGACATCCCTGTGCCACTGCACTGAGGGTGCTTGCTGTGTAACACACATGAAAAGTTGAGGCCTATGGAGTTATCTAAAACTCCATAATTAAAGAACACAAGTAAAAAACACAATCAAAATACATGAAAGAGTGGAACAAAAGGCTGACTTCCAGGTAAAAAATCAAGTCCATAAAATCCAGCAAAGTTGCTGGGGGTCTCTAAGGTGAAGGGAATTAGCACATTTATGAGAATTCTCCCTAACACTTGCCCCCCCCCCCCAGATTAAGGGACAGGAGGATTTCATCCACCCCTGGATGAATCTCCTTACTCCAGTCAGTCAAACATTCTGGAGAGACATTTTTGTAATTACACCCGGACGTGCAGGCTGATTGATCATCTTAACAATTTAGGATTCTCTCCCTTCATCTGGATTAACCATCTCAAGGGTTGGTGGTCAGTCTGAATCACAAAAGTGGGTCCATACAAGTATGGTCTAAACTTCTTCAGTGACCACACAATAGCAAAATATTCTCTTTCAATGGTTGCCCACCTTGTTTCTGGTTCCTTCAGCTTTCTGCTGATGAAGCAGATGGGGTGCTCCGTACCTTTCTCATCCAGCTGACTCAGAACTGCACCTATACCTGTATTGAAAGCATCTATTTGCACAATGAAGGTTTGGCTGTGGTCAGGAGCTCTTAAGACTGTAGCTTGACAAAGGGCTTTCTTAAGTCCTTCAAATGCTGTGTGGCACTTCTCATTCCATCTGACCTTTTTAGGAAATGTGGGCAAGGAGACCACATTCAAGGGAGAAGCTAATGCCCCATAGTTCTCAATGAAGTTCCTATAATAACCAGTGAGACCTAAGAAGGTTCTTACTTGTGTTTGAGTAGTAGGGATGGCCCATTCTTGTACAGCTTGTACTTTGCTAGGCAATGGCCTTATTTCACCTCATCCTACCTCATGTCCAAGGTAGACCACTTTGCTCTGACCAATTTGACATTTACTTGCCTTTATGGTCAGATCCAAGTAGGGCTGAACACTGCTATGTCATCCAAGTATGCCATGCAGAAGTCCTCCATCCGATTCAGAACTTGATTAACCATCCTTTGGAATGTTGCAGGTGCATTCTTTAGTCCAAAAGGAATTACCTTAAACTGGTAGAGGCCGGCTGGGGTTGAAAATGCAGTTTTCTCCTTGGCATGGTCTGTCAGGGCTATTGATAATAGCTTGACGTTACGTCAAATGTACTGAGGTACAAGGCTGAGCTGAGTTTGTCCACCAGATCATCTGTCCTAGGTAAAGGATGGGCATCAGTCTTAGTGACTGCATTTAGAGTTCTATAGACCACACAGAATCTCAACTCCTTGGATCCTGCCTTTGGTACTAGTAAAACTGGACTAGACCGTGGACTGGTAGAGGGTTCTATTACCCCGAGATCAAGCATCCTGTTAACCTCTTCCTTTATGTGTTCTGACATTATCTGACATCCTGTAACCTCTGCTTTTAACAAGTAAACAGTCACCAGTGAGAATATCATGCTGGCCCCAAGGGGTTAAGCCTGGTGATAGTGAAAACAGGGAGGCAAACTGATTTAACAGAAACTTGTACTCCTCCTGTTGTTCCAGTGTCAGGTTAGAGGAGAGATTAATCCCTTATATTTTCTCATCTAAAGGTTGTCCCCTGAGGAGATCAGGTAGAGGTTCACTCTCTTCCTCCTCTTGAGCTGAAGCTAGAAGCAAAGCTCCCACTTCTGGTCTGGTGACATAAGATAGTTGACCTCTCCACATTTTCCCACAACCTTGAAGGGTCCTATCCATTTGTCCTGTATGACCATCTGCTTTGTAGGAACGATAACTAAAACTTGCTGGTCTTGAGTAAACCCAACCATGTTGGCCTTCTGGTCATGCCAATGCTTCACCGGAGCCTGACCTGTTTTTAAGTTATCAGATGCTTCTGTCATCATGTGTCTTTCTCCTCCGGAGACCTAACATGTAGTCAGTGACTCTCACTGGCTTGGGAGAAATAGCACTTTCCAACCCCTCCTTAATTAGGGTCAATGGACCTCTAACTGGATGACCATAGAGAAGCTCAAAGGGACTAAATCCAACTCCCTCCTGAGGGACTTCTCTATAAGCAAATAGAAGGCATGGCAGTAGAAGGTCCCACTTTCTTCTAAGGGGTTCCTCTAAAGCACCTATCATGCTCATCATAATACAGTTAAACCTCTACACCAATCCATTTGTCTGTGGATGGTAGGCAGTTGAGAACTTGTAAGTTACTCCACAGTTTTTACACATGGCCTGCATGTCGTGGGACATAATGTTTGATCCCCTGTCAGAGATGACTTCCTTAGAAAAGCCTACCCTGGTAAAAATACCAAGTAGGGCCTTAGCAACAGCCTGAGCTATAACAGTCCTCAGAGGTATGGTTTCAGGATTCCTAGTAGCTTGGTCTACTACAACCATATAAATTGATTGCCTGAAGAGGTTGGAGGATCTAAGGGACCAACAATGTCGATTCCTACCCTCTCAAAAGGGACTCCCACCACTGGGAGGGGCACTAAAGGTGCCACATTCTTGGCTCCACTCTTGCCAGAGATCTGACAAGTGTGACAGCTGTCTACAGAATGTATCTACATCAGACCCCCACTTAGGCCAGTAGAAATATAGAGAAAGCCTTTCCTTGGTCTTCTTGAAGCTCAAGTGATCAGCCAAAGGCATCTCATGGGCTAACTGTAGAAACTGGTGCCTTGTCTCTAGAGGCACTACAAGTCTTCTGTAGACCCTGGGATAGACTCAGTTGGTTCACTGTAGAAGAGGCCATCTTCCCAATACAAACTATGCTTCCCTGGCTCTTGCCCGTCCAGCTGGGAAACTGCCTGTTGGTGAAGACCCTCAAGAGTAGGACACTCTCTCTGGCCTCTGCTGAAGTCTGCCCTACAGGGGCCACCTTCTGCCAGTAAAGACTGCAGCTCAGGATGGTCTTTAGGATCCAGATTTCCAACAGGGGTCAGGTCTTCTTCCAGCTCTGAATCTTCAGCAGCTGATTCAACCTTTCCTGGTTGTTCCTCACACTCAGCCTCAGCTGGTGGAGCAGTCACAGGTGTGACTGTGGACAGTCCTATCAGGGATGCCCTTCTTGGTAGCGCAGGAGTGCTTTCTGGCTGTTTCCTTGAGACTTTGGGTTTCCCCTTTGCCTCATTCTTCTTTGAAATAGCAGTTAGTAGCTCCTGTGGGCTGGGTGTTATAGATTCTTCTGTAACATCCTCTGGAGAGCCATTTAAGGTACCCTCCCTGGCTCTCCTTGTCTGCTCCTGTTTCCTTTTGCTGGGAGGCCTGGGGGTGTTTGATAAAACTGCAAGAGTTTTTAAGTCATTCCCCAACAGGACTCTCCGAGGTACTTCACTCTGCACACTTACATGTATCTTGACAGTCATGTTGTTGCACTGGATGATAACTGGTAATCTAGGAAGCATTTGGACAGGGCCTCCATCACGCTTAGTGAGGCTTTTGGGTGCCTTAGCAACATCATCAGCCTTGAAAAAAGATTCATCCACTACAGTAATGCTGGCCCCAGTGTCTCTAATGGCAGGGGTCTCCTGACCATTTACAAGTACACTGCCCTTATACTATTCTTTTGTGTTATCTGGGATTATATTATAGACATCTAAATGCTGCTGTTCCCACAGACCCAGGGACACTAAAGAAACACTGGTAGAGACTCCAATGGGGTCTTCAGCCAGTACTTGAAAGGTACCACTTGTCAAATGTACTTCTTCCTCTGGGGAGAAGGCTAAGAAGACAGTGTGGACCCATGAAGGTGTACCCTTACATCTAGGATCCCCTTTCACATGGTCAGTAGACCCACAAGCATAACATTTTCCAAATGTTTTGACAAATAGGGGTCTATGCTGACCTCCTGTTACGCTCACCTGGTCTCCACGGGGGCGTCGTATGAAGCTGCGTGATGAACGTCATCTCGCGTCTCTTCCTGTCTCACAATCCCTCTCTCGCTTGAGCATTTCCCTAGAATGATGAACGGAGACATTAACTTGCTGCGTGGGTGGGCAAGACTCCCAACTCCCTCAAACCTCCAACTGCTCCCCTCTGTGCTTATGTCTCACCTTGGGTGTTTTAGCGATGGGCTCTCCGTCCTGCATCTGAATGCAGGGGCACTTTAATGTTCTTAGGCACTTTCACTGGATCTAGTTCTGTCACTGATCCTGTGGCCTGTAGAGGAATCCAGACCAGCTGTGATCCCGTAAGTAAGTCTTTGTACCAATTGGTTCTTGGTAACTGTTTTGCTTAATGTGTTCCTTTGTTGCCAATCTTTCACTATTGTTCTTATTCTTTTGCGGAAGTCATTTTGGAGATGCCAGATGAAGGAATGGACTTCTCACGGAAGCTGAGCAGTATTTATGCAGGTTAGTCTTAGCCTGAGAGTGCAGTGTCGAGATGTATTTTAAAATAGTTATTTCTATTGCGCGGCTAACCTGGTGTCTCTTTTCCCTTTCTCTGCAGGTGCGGTGATGCTGTGGTGCTGCGACCGCGTGGACCGCCTTGATGGAATCCGGAGATGACTGAAGCCTCCAGGTAAGTATTCATTCTCCCCTTCTTGTGTCGTTTCTGCAGGTGCGGTGGGGTGGTTCTAAGGAGCGGTGGAAGAGAAGGCCGTTCAGATGGAGATGGAAGACTGCTTCTCTCAGGTGAGAACTCAACCACTGCTTTTCTTCTTGTCTTTCTTCCTTTTTCCCGACAGGTGTTGATGGTCTGTGGTTCCCGATGAGGCTATCAGGGCGTGGTTAAAGTCAAGGTAAGCAGGAGCTGAGCAGGCACGGTGAGCGTTACGCTGAAGAAGTGCAGAATAAAGCGAAGCGTGCTCTGTTCCTTGGGTGTGGTTTATATAGCCCAGGCCAAGTAGTCCCAGGTAAAGTAGTCCCAGACCCTGCCACTCCCTGGAAACTAGACAGCATAGCTCAGTTCCACAGGACTGGGCTATGTGTGCCTCTATGTTCACTGAATCCCATTCCACATGGTCAAATAATATGAGCCTGGCCCCAAAGGCGCCAACACTGGCTCCAGGAAGCCCTCTGAAAACGTTTTATGGCCTTAAAAGGGCCAATAGGAGCCTGCAACTGGGAAAGTCTGGTCTGACCCATAAGACTGGGGGCATGCATCATGACACCTCCCTCTGGTTTGGCACCAGAGGTTTTACTAACATGATTCGGTTTCCTTGGTGGCTTACCCTTTTTATGTTTCGGGCCCTCTTTTGGATTGAAGGTATTGGAATTCTCTTTGCCATCTTTTTTGTACTTTTTCCCATCATCCTTCTTCTGAGTTGCCACAGAATCCTTGTGAGTAGCCCTGTTGGCAACCCACAAGCCAGAAGCCTTTGCTAACTTCTTTGGATCAATTTCCTTAGAAACAGCCAAGTGCTGTCTCAGCTCAGGAGAGCAGGCATCATAAATAGATTCTAGCAAAAATAGATTTCTCATTCCTTCAAAAGTGTTAACTCTGTAACCCTTTACCCAACCATTTTCAAACATCCACACACCCACGTAGCCGAAGGGGTACATGCTTTTTGAAGGTCCTAAACCTCTTAAGGTACTGGGAAGGAGTTTTCCCAAATCTAGCTATCAAAGCTAGCCTCACATTTTCATACTCCAATCTTTCAAGTTCCTCCACCTCCATTACAGCATCAGTTGCAACCTGGGGGAGCCTAGACAAAAGCCAATGAATCAACTGATTCCCTGTGAAACCGTGAATCCCATAGTTATTATATTCAAAAGCAGCTAACCAGTCTAAAATATCAAGTCTGACATCATACATACTCACAGCTTTTTTAGGCATGCAAGGCCTCTTAGGACTGGAAGACCTAGAAGACTCTGGGAGAGAACTAATTTCAAGAGACAATTTCTTCATTTCAAGTTCATTATTCAATTCCATTTCTCTGAGCCTGAGTTCTTGATGTTTGCTTTCAGTTTGCATTTGGAGCCTTTTAAATTCTGACTCAAGTCTCATTTTTTCAAGAGAGACACATTCTGGACTAAGTACTAAACCTGGCAGGGTCCCTGTGGTTATAGCTTGAGGACCTAAAGCTAGTAAAGGTGCAATGGGTCTCACATCCTGAGACTCCTCTGACTCCTCTGTCCCATCAATAACATTAGAGCTTGACTCTGAATCATTATCATCCTCATCAACATTATACACATTTGCTGAAGGAGTAGGGGTTATAGCTCTACCTCCCAGACTTTGATGATTCAACAATTTCTCAATTAATTCATTTTTCTTGCCTTTAACAGATAGAGACCTGACTTTAAGCATATTTTTCAGTTAATCTACTGTAAGAATTATCAGGGCTTCCTGCTTGAAGTTATCCATATTTGGCATTATAAAACAATTGCTTTTCTAGTGCTGCTTAGCCTTGTGATGGTTATTTGAACAAAAGTAAGAGCAGCACGCTCAATGTAATAACTATACTTTATACGCACCATTGTACACCAGTGTTAGGCAGAATTGCATGCAGTACCCTCTGGGACCACCACATACAATTAGGAATACAGGTGTAAGCAAGACCAACCTTTGGTATAAGTCTGTACCACACAGTTTTTGGTAGTGAGCTGAGCAGCCAGGCTTATCTCAAGAGTGAATGTGAGCAGTACAAGTAGTTACACAGAGGACTTTCAATCACAGTCGTTCAAGTAAACATTTATACTCAAGGTTTCTTGGTAAAACACTAATTAATTTATTACACCATTTTTTAGAAAACATTTCAAGATTTTGAGACAGTTTGAGCTCCCTTGAAGTAGGAGCAAAATAGCAGTTCAGTTACTTAGAAGTGGGCAAAAAGGACAAGGTAAGTAGAATAGATCACATATACTTGTTAGACAGTGCAAATAATTTAAGTTCACCAGAAGAGTTCAATTCAAGTCAAAAGGCCTAGGCCAAAGTTAATTGACTAGTGTTCTGGATAGGAAAGAGCAGTTCTGGTATCAAACAGTAGTTTAGGCGAAAAAGAATCATATGTTGGGTCACAAGCTGATTAGGCCTGTAAGTTGGGAAAGTTTCACAAACGTTCACCACAAGAGTGGCGTTCCCTCAATTGGGTTGGCAGAGTACCTTAGTATGAATAAACAAATGCTGCTGACGTTGTTGGTTTCTGGACGTCCCTGCAGATCTCGCTGTTCCTGAGCCTCATTTGTGGGGACAAGAGGGAGGACATCGGGGGACTCCTGCACTGTACGGGATTGTTGAAGAAAGCAAACAATATGGAGTCACTTCAGTTGCAGTTGCTGTAGATTCAAGAACACAAGCTGGTGTACCTCTCTCTGGTTAATCCTAACCAAACTTGATAATGGTAGCCAGGTGTCTTATGAGTTGATTGGTCCCACAAACTCAAAGGAAGAAGCCGTCCTTGAAGGAGCTTCTCTGTCGAATGGAGTTTGGCAATGTGTACCTGCAGCAGGGCTTCACTGGGCAAACCAACGGTCCAGGAGTTGCAGCAGCCGTACTCTTCCAGCTCGTCTTCTGCTCTGTAGTTCAATTGGTGGACTCTGCTTCCCAGCACAAGAGACAATCCTTTTAAACAGTATTCTCCCTTTCATTCCAGCCTAGCTGTCACTCACCCAGCAGGGTGGCTGTCCTTGCCAGACAGTCAGCCAGCCAATCACGCCAGAGTGCATTTGGGTCTCCTAGAAGACTAAACACAGGGAGTTTCGGGCACCCCCTCGCTTCCTGCCCACCCCAGACACTCAGATGCCAGAGGCGGTCTTCAGTCCTGAAGCCCGCCAAAGGCACACGAACAAAGGGACCAAACCTGGTTTGGCGCGCAGAGACAAACACTAGAAGGACCTTTCCAAAAAGAAAAAAGAAGACTGGGACTTGTTTAAACAAAGGGGCTTAAGGCGCTATCTTGAAAAACATGGCTTCTGTGATTCTTAGCTACCGTTGTTCGCGGTCGGGAAAAATCATGGTAGTTTGTTGTAAAACCACTGCCCCCAGCCTTTTCAATAATAGTAGAGGGTAGCATTTGACTGCTACATGAGTATTTAGACACAAGGGATACAGTAGTTTATCCCAGAGAAGGTTCTAAACCTGTGTAAAGTCTAAAAGACATCCCTGTGTCACTGCACTGAGGCTGCTGTGTAACACACATGAAAAGATGATGTCTATTGAGTTATCTAAAACTCCATAATCAAAGAACACAAGTGAAAAACACACATCAAAATACATGAAAGAGTGGGAAAAAAGGGTCACACTCTTTCCAGGTAAAAAATCCTGTATCAATGGAATGTGTTATGTCATGAGGTTCTGAAAGAACATAACATCAAAACTCAAATGCTGACTGAAAACCCTGACGCTGCAAAACTGAAGCTTTGGAGACTTGACTGGATCCATACTTACAATTTAAGATCGGCATCAAGAACAGCGCAAGACTTCCCGACTGAGGCACGAGCTTATGGCCATCTTCCGGGTTACCTGTCCTGTTTTCCGGACCAGTGGTCGAGATCTCTTTACCTGAAATTCAGGCTCAACGTTCTGCCAACTAAAGAGCGTCTCTGTTTCTGGTCACAATCAACTTTTAGATCTAACATGTCGTTTTTGTAACACCACAAATGAGACCCTCAAACACCTGACAATGACATGCTCTGGGCTAGAACAAGAAAGAAACAGAATCTTTGGCCCAGTCACAAAGAGATTTCAGTTCGCATCCCGGGAGGACTGGTGGAAAGCCCTGCTCGATGGGTCGAACAGATCTGTGCTATATGCCCTGGTCTCCTTTCTCCAAGCCGTTAAAGACCGTTTACACACTAACTCGGCTACTCAATAGAGGAGAAAGGCTGACCAGTGACCTAATGACGAATGTGGTAACTAATATGGAACAGGATGCAATAAGACATACTTGTTTTGTTTGATGACGCCTTGTATTCTTTCTACATTTGTAAAGGTTTATAATAAACCAATTAAAAAAAAAAAAAAAAAAAAAAACATGGCTTCTGTGATTCTTAGCTACCGTTGTTCGCGGTCGGGAAAAATCATGGTAGTTTGTTGTAAAACCACTGCCCCCAGCCTTTTCAATAATAGGAAAGGGTAGCATTTGACTGCTACATGAGTATTTAGACACAAGGGATACAGTAGTTTATCCCAGAGAAGGTTCTAAACCTATGTAAAGTCTAAAAGACATCCCTGTGTCACTGCACTGAGGCTGCTGTGTAAGACACATGAAAAGATGATGTCTATGGAGTTATCTAAAACTCCATAATCAAAGAACACAAGTGAAAAACACACATCAAAATACATGAAAGAGTTGGAAAAAAGGGTCACACTCTTTCCAGGTAAAAAATCAAGTCCTCATAATCCAGCAAAGTTGCTGGGGGTCTCTAAGGTGAAGGGAATTAGCACATTTATGAGGTTGCGCCCTAACACATGCATGACTCCTCTATGAGGTTCACATTTGCAAGTGAAGATAGCATTATCCACACCCAGCAGCTGAAACTGACACATTTGTATTGTTGTCTGAGAATGTCATGTTTGTGCATTGACCTCTCAGGGACAGGGGTGTGATATGTCAGCCCACTACATGTGTTGCCATAGATGACGTGTTATCATGTCATTTGTTTAGGCTGGGTGGAACAGCATAGGTGCATGCATCTCAACAATGTATGCCTGTGCGTGTTGCATGTCTACAGGTCAAACGATCAGGGAATGCACGTTGTTACATGTTATTGGGTGTGCAGGTGCCCAAGTAGATGTTAGGTGACTTCTCGCATGACCATGCTGTGTTTAATGAAATCATGTCATGCTTGTGTGGTCCTAAATAGAACAGGGTGGCTGACAGCTATGGTGTTCTCTGCAGTGCACTAGGCATGCCCAGGAGGGTCACACAGACCAGCCATGCTCCCAAACATTCAGTGTTTGCCCCACTGCTCACCCCACTACCCCTATTGTGAACCTCCTGGGTCAATGCAGCATGGGTATGTGGTCTTTACCAGGAGGCCAGGGCCATGGGCCACATGTGCCTATCGTGATCCTTTGGACTGCTTGGTAATCTGATGTTGTACCTTGGGAATACATTTTAGGTAAAGAAAGCTGACCGGATCCAGCAGTCTGGATGGGCCACGATCTTAATGTACTCCTGTCTCGTGTCCATGAGGAGGAACAACACTTTTGGCGTGTCCTCCTCCTCTGTCATCACCTAGGGTGTACATAGTCACTTTCCCCTGGCCCACTGTTGACAATGAGTAAGGGTCCTGTCTGCCCCCCACTTGGGCTTCACTGATACATCAAGGCTACTTACATCCCCAGGATGGACAAGGGCCATGCGTCACACAATGTTCCCACAGAGCTTTACATTCTGGGGGTGCTCTTCTGAGGGGGAGAGTACTTTTGCTGCCCAACAGGGTCCTTGGCCATCAAATGACCCTCAATGATTTTTTGCACCACAACAGCAGGGCATGCTGTCCGTCTGTCCCCTTGAATTCCGCAGGTTAATCTTACACACATAGTTCATCTCTGGTTGAACTGCTTGTATGGCCATGGCCATTGAGACAGGCATGTACATACCACCTCTGTATGGTCGGTGTTGACACGAGGGCATGCCCCCTCTGGGAGTGCCCCCTTACAAGTCTGTCTCACCCGACCAAGCAATGCAGAGGCAGAGCAGGCCAGCTGTTCCCCAGGGCTCATGTGAGAGTACGAGGATGGTGGGCTGACCACAGGGCCTGGCAAACACAGAATGGGTGTGTGCCCACCTGAGACTTGCCCATGGTCTTCTTTCCCAAGCTTGGTTTCTGTCTGCAGTCCAGGATGATGGAAGTTCCACGGGTGCCAGCCCACCCTTCCCCACAGCAGCGGTGTGTGCATGGGCAGCCTCTGCACCCTTCTTCCACCCTTCAAGCTTAGTATTTGGTCCATGTATGTCCAACAGGGCCCACAACGCTGCAGCATTGGCCCATCCACTTACACTGAGGTCACACAGACAGTGACAAGGGTGTGCGGTTCATCCCAGCCCATGCACTTATGCTCCTGTCACCTGGCTACAAACACATATTAGAGATGTTAGACTGCTACATTAGGACATGTTACTTGAGTGTATCATCGTTACATGTGCAGGAGTTACTCAGTCCTTAGCCTCAGACAATCAGATCCCAGCACAGTGTTGGTGGCTAAAGGCCACACTCAGGATGGTGGCATTATGGCTAACACTGCCTCATGGCTCCACGCCCATTGGTACCTTTGGCCAGTACCTTCAGTAAGGCTCAACTGCCCATGTGGAGGGGCCAGGCCCTCCAGTTGGGCTGAGTTGCAGCTGGCCCATCTGTGTCCCACAGTTGTCTGCATCTGTGCTCTGTGAACACCACTTTGCACATGCATAGTAGTCTGTGGTTGGTATCTCGCTGTGTGATGGGCATGTGGCATGGGAGTTTGAGGGCCTCCCCCATGCTGGTGTCAGGGCACCAGAGCAGGTGTGTAACTACAGGCCTGGATGCTGTGGGAGTGGATGAGCAAGGCCAGCAGTTGAAGGTCCAGGCATGACACATGCCCAGGAGGTGTCCCAGGGAAGCTCTAGTGTGGCTACATGAGGCAGTTGCGGTCCCAGGCCTCTTTGGAGGGTACTGCTCTAGTGGGCCAATGGCATGGAACCTGTTGGCACATTGTGTCAAGTTTCCCTGTCCATGTATGACTCCTCGTGGCCGTCCTGTTTGCAGCCTTTCCCATGCTGCATTTCTATGTGAGTGGACAAGGTGATTATGCGAGACATGCAATGGTGTTTTTGAGACATGTTCCCAGGTGCACTTCAACTGGCCCTAGCTGTGGGTTACACTTGGGTCACTTTGGCATCGGTATTGTGCCATGTAATGTTTCTTGCAATGCGTTCTTGGCCACACGTCAATGTGCTGGTTTGATATGTGTGTGTGTCATGACTGTAAGTCATCATTGTCTCTATACCTGTGTCTGCTGATTGCATGGGCGTGTGTGTCTGTGTGGGAGTTGCTGGTAGACCCATGCAAACTTAATAGTACGGTTAATGTTGTGTATGCCACACATGCATTGTCACTGTTGACTGATGTCAATATTCTTTGTCCACTTTCTGACAGTTGCTGCAGCTGTCGTAGAGGGAGGAAGCCATGCTGTGGAGCGTTGAAGCACCAGTCTTGGTGGAGCGGGATGCCTCCACCGAGACCGAGGCCCTGCTTGAGACTGAGCTGTCCATCTAGGATGTGGTGCAGCCCCTGCTAGCTTGTCTTGTGAGGCAGACTGAATCTATTTGTGATGCGGTTTTAGCTTCTCGTGAAGAGATGGTTTAATATCACGATCTTATGAGCCACTTCCTGGGCCAGCTGGCAACTGCACTGCTCCTGGGCCATCTCTGTGCATTGGTGCATGCAATTGCCCCCTCCTCCACTTCCTCCTCTGTGCCCAAGTTGTCCTCCGGGGAGCCGTCCATGCCACATACCACCACAGCCCCCTGTGCACCAGTCCAATCATCACCATCTAAAATGGTTGTGCCTACATCCCTGCCTGAAGTGGAAGTCCTAGGAATGCCACATGAGGTGGTCACTGTGCCTGGCCAGGCACCGATACAGGAACAGGCAGTGGGGGTACAGTTGGCACTTCAGGGTAGTTCAGTTGTTGTGCCCCCCCCCAAGAAGTGTCATCCAGTCAGAGTGGGGGTACCTACACAGCTTGCACTCTGCCAGGCAACAGTAGATGAGGAGTGTGAGGAGACTATTAATGCAGGGTCATTCCACACCGAGGAGGCAAAGTAGCCGAAGAAAGGGAGAACATCTGGCAGGAGGAACGGAGGTGGCTAAGGGAGATGGTGTGAGTCCAATCACAACATGAGAGGCAGCTGATAGTGGAGACACAGCAGGCTAGGAAGGAAACCATTGCCAGGACCAGGGCTGAGGTGGCAGAGAGGCGGACAATGTAGCTGGCAGCCTTGCTGGATGATGCTTTCAAGGATGCAGAGGAGGAGGAGAGGTGAATTTTTGAGGGCCTGCAAGCACTCCAGGCAAGAACAGAGGCCTGCCAACAGGATGATGATGAGGAGAGTGGCTCGGCCCTGGTGGAAGCATTGCTAGACATTTGAGAGGATTAGCCCGATGCCAGTGTATATAGTTGTTTAATGTTAGGTTTCATTTTGGGCTTTTATTTTATTTTCATCCCTCAGACTGTGTACCCTTACTCATATTTTATAATTGTACTGTACTCATTTTTAATACAAGTTTATGCCACACTTCTTGCAGTCTCTTTGTCCATGTGCAAAATCACTTTTTCCATGTTATTGAAATGCATTTCTTCTATGACTGTCACGTGGGTTGGGGACTGTTGACGTGTGGACTACGCTCATCACTTGTACATTCGATATTCGGTAGCTGTTGTCAAAATTAAGTTTAAGCAAAGTACAAAAGAGATCAATGGACTAAACGTGAGCAAAGGCAGCAGAGTCTGAAGGCAGTAAGCACCTCCAACAACAGGGTCACAAAAGTACCAGGGAAAACAAAATCTGATTGCTTGTTGGGTTTCTGATGCTTGGAGGAGTTCAAGAAGCTAGATATGGCAGGTTCTTGCAGGTTCTTTTGGCACTTATGTTTGTGGTCTGGTGCAATGGAAGGGGAGGAACTGCAGTACTATAGAGGCACTCTAGGGAGATGATAGAAATACAACTTATGTAAGAGGAGAGGGCGAGGGGAGGTAAAATCTTGAGCCCATCTGATAGTAGTTTTAATTAGCAGGAGTTTACTCTGTCACTGCTAGGGAGAACGGGAGCTGGGCTGTGAAGCGTCATTCAACAGGAACGTGAGAGGATGCTTGCTAGAAAGGCATATAGTATCAGTAACCTTAGAGAGAGTGTAAGATTCGTAATATTCAAACTCACGCAGCGTCAAAAGGATCAGAAGCGATGCACCGGGTCTCGGGGCTCCTGCATTCTTGCAGTCTTCCTCTACAGTCATCCATTGCAGTGGGAGTGGCGCAGTGGGCATGACGCTGACGATGCTGCACATCACATCATGCAACACTAGGATGGTGCGTGGCACATCGGGCGTCATGTTGGGAGTCTAGCAGGATAATGCATTGATCCGCCTCCATCGGTACCAGAAAGAGTGATGGCAAAAGCGAGGTGGAACAGCTGTATCCCTCCCAAAGCACGGACCCCCCACCCACACACATTTGCAATCACCCACTACTTACATATCTGCCACTCAAATGCTGTATATTCACATGATTAATTAATCTGTCTGACTTTACTCATTATCCATCTCCTTGACTCGTGCACTCTCTGACAGCCTTCACATCACCCAACACAAGCCCGTTCATCTTGTGTCACTAGCAGGGACTTTGCTACCCCTGCCTACCTACCTGCCTACCTTATTTCCTTCGTTTCTACAGGCTACAATGCACACAGACATTCCAAATGACTCACAGCAATCTCTGATCATTCGGACTTGGGCCCCCAAAGGTATTCACTGACAGCGGTTTGAAGCCATTACAATGGCACAATGTCACAATAATATGCAAGATTGAATTCCATTGCATTACAATTTCACAAGTACATGGATTGGTGAAAGTCGAGCTGGTGCTACATTATGCTGTCCTGTGGATGTGCAGCTGAGTGTGATGTACCAGCGAGTCCTGGAAGGAGCTATGGACATAGATTTGATAACAGTGCTCCCAGTTCATGTTGGAAAATATGTGCCAGGTGTACCTCATTATGGAGGCAGGCCAGAGGAGTTGAGGTAAGTTGCTTTTCAGTACTGGACTGGTAGGGGTTGAAACTAGCAGGGGCAGCCAGGGTTAGTGGGCCAAGGTGAGTGGGTGTGGTGGGACGTGTGAGCACTTGAGGGGGCAGACTGTGGTAGTGAGCCAAGGTGAGTGAGGGTAGTGGAGGTGTGAGCATTTGAGGGAGTAGCCGGGGGTAGTGGACAGAGGGGAGTGGGGGTGGTGGGAGGTATGAACACTTGAGGGGGAAGCCTAGGGTAGTGGGCCAAGGTGAGTGGGGGTGGTAGGTGGTGTGCGGACTTGAGGAAGCAACCCGGGGTAGTGGTCCAAGGTGAGTGATGGTTTTGGGATGTTCGAGCACTTGACTGGGCAGCCTGGGGTAGTGGGTCTAGGTGAGTGAAGGTGGTGGGAGGTGTGAGAACTTGAGTGGTGCAGCCTGGGGTATTGGGCCAAGGTGAGTCGGGGTGGTGTGGGGTGTTAGCACTTGAGGGAGTAGCCTGGGGTAGAGTACAGAGGTGAATGGGGGCAGGTGGAGGTATGAACACTTGAGGGGGCAGCCTAAGGTAGTGGGCCTAGGTGAGGTAGTGGGTGGTGTGAGGACTTGAGGTGGCTGTCTGGGGTTGGTGGTGGGGGTCAGTGGGGGTAGTGTGAGGTGTCAGGACTTGAGGGTGTTGCATGGGGTAGTGGGCTGAGGTGAGTGCAGGTGGTGGGAAGTGTGAGCACTTGTGTGGGCATCGTAGGGTAGTGGGCCAAGGTGAGTGGGGTTGGTGGGAGGTGTGAGCACTTGAGGGGGAAGCCTAGGGTTGTGAGCCAAGGTGAGTGGGTGTGGAGGGAGGTGTGAGCACTTGAGGGGGCAGCCTGGAGTAGTGGACTGAGGTGAGGGGGGTGGGTGGACGTGTGAGCACTTGAGGGGCAGCCTGGGGTAGTGGTCAGAGGTGAGTGGGGGTGGCAGGATGTATGAGCACTTGGGTGCGAAAACTGGGGTAGTGGGTCTAGGTGAGTGGGGGTGGTGGGAGGTGTGAGTATTTGAGGGGGGCAGCCTGCGGTAGTGGGTTTAGGTGAGTGGGGGTGGTTTGAGGTCTGAGCACTAGAGAGGTCAGCCTGGGGAATTGGGCCAAGGTGAGTCTTGATGGTGGGGGGTTAGCACTTGAGGGGGCAGCCTGGGGTATTGGACCAAGGTGGGTCGGGGTGGTGGGGCATGTTAGCACTTGAGGGGGCACCCTGGGGTAGTGGGCAGAGGTGAGTGAGGGTGGTGGGAGGTGTGAAGACTTGACGGAGCAGCCTGCGGTAGTGGTCCAAGGTCAGTGGGGGTGGTGGGATGCATGAGCACTTCATTGGGAAGCCTTGGATAGTGGGTCTAGGTGAATGTGGGTGGTGGGAGGTGTGAGCACTTGAAGGGTCATCCTGGTGTAGTGGGCAAAGGTGAGTGGGGGATGGTCGGAGGTGTGAATACTTGAGGGGCAGCTTAGGGTATTGGGCCGAGGTGAGTGGGGGTAGTGGGAGTTGTGAGGACTTGAGGCAGCAGCCTGCGGTAGTGGTCAGAGGTGAGTGGGGGTGGTGGGATGCATGAGCACTTGAATGGGAAGCCTTGGATAGTGGGTCTAGGTGAGTGTGGTTGGTGGGAGGTGTGAGCACTTGAAGGGTCATTCTGGGATACTGGGCAAAGGTGAGTGGGGGTGGTCGGAGGTGTGAACACTTGAGGGGCAGCCTACAGTATTGGGCCGAGGTGAGTGGGGGTAGTGGGTGCTGTGAGGACTTGAAGGGGCTGTCTGGGGATGGTGGTGGAGGTCAGTATGGGTCGTGGGACGTGTCAGGACTTGAGGGGGCTGCTTGTGGGAAGTAGGCCAAAGTAAGTGGTGGTGGGAGGTGTGAGCACTTGAGGGGGCTTCCGGGGGTAGTGGGCCAAGGTGAGTGGTGGTGGAGGGTGGTATGAGGACTTGAGAGGCAGCCTGGTGTAGCGGGCCGAGGTCATTGGGTATGGTGGGAGGTGACAGGACTTAAGGGGTCTGCCGGAGGTTGGTGGCTGAGGTCGGTGGGGTTAGTGTGATATGTCACGACTTGAAAGGACTTCTTGGGGTCAGTGGCAGAGGTCAGTGGGGGAAGCGGGGGTGTCAATATTTGATGGGGTTAACTGGGTTGTCTGGGCTAGTGGGCTGAGGTGAGTGGGGGTGGCTGGTGAGAGGTGTGAGGACTTGAGGGGGCAGCCTGGGGTAGTGGGCCGAGTTGAGTGGTGGTTGTGTGAGGTGTGAGCACTTAAGATGTAAGACACATTCTATTTTGAAGTGCAACTAGTCTGATTGCTTTTTGTTCTAGTGTCATGTTATATAGTATATCAGTGGTTTCATTAATAGTTTTTTCTAACACCCTGGACAACCTTCTAATATTCCATGAATGTATTGCTTGTCCCCAAAAAGGTATAAAGGATTTAGCTATGTCAGGTACTAGCGAGAAATACACCAGGTAAAAGTATCCCTAGATAACAGCTACCTCCCCAGTTTCTAGGCAACCATGAATAGGCTTGATCCCCAGGACCTCCTATATATAAGTAGTCTGCTGCAGAGTCTTTTGGTTGCGGTTGCGAGAGGACTCTACAGCTTTTGCTCCTGAACCCTGTGAGGACCTGCTTCTTGTCCTATTTTTGTTTCACCTGCTTCCACCTGGTGCCTTTCAAATACCCAGAAGACCGCGGAGCGGCCGCGGAGTCTGCTGCAGAGTCTTTTGGTCTTTAGGCTCTGCAGGCTCCGCGGCGCCCCCCCAGAAAATCCACCTACTGAATCATTCAAAGACATTTAAAACCTTGCAGGTGACCTGCCTCTCATCACAAGCTGAACGAGCTGAACAGATTGTCCCGCTGTCTTTGGCGGCAACCCACTGCTGAACAAGACACAAACATCTGATCCCGACCAATTAATAACATCCTGGTGAGCCTCTCACCTTCCCAGCGAAGACAAATCCGCCCTCTTTCCAACAACCATCGGTACGGATTGTCACATACACCCAAAGCACCGCTGCCTGCCCCGCGGGAATTCAACGCCGTGACAGGCTCCCCGACTCCCACTTACCCACGCTCTGCATCACTGACGCCGAATTTGCTGATCGACTCTCCACTTGAGCCCCGTCGCGACCGCTGACAGCTGCGCTGTCCCCTCGTGTGCCCGCATCGGCTGGCCTAGAGGTGCGCGACTCCCCTCTGACGCCGGAGCCTGCTTGTGCCTGGCGTACACGCGCCTCCACTCCACCTGACACCGAACAGAGTCCTCTGCTGCTCGTGCTTTTGCGGCCCCGCCCCTGCCACTCAACGTGCTGACTCCCGGCACCCGCAGCTGTACAGCAGCCCCATAACACCCTATACCAGCTCGTCAGGACTCCGACGAAGAAAGAAATAGCAGAACCGACCTCGGCTGAAGGCCACAAAGAGCAATCTGAAAGCAGCACCCGCCCCAGCAACCAGGCAAACGCGCGGCAGAGCAGATACTCGTCCTCCTACCCAATTTCGCAGTAAATGCTGCCCTAAAAATGCTTTTATTCAAAACCCCCTCCTTTTAACTATATAAAAAGTGGGGGGGGGGGGAAATCTCCCCGCCTCACCCCCTAGACCCCGAACATTACAACACCAAAAGAACAGTCCCAACAGAACAGAAAGAATATACGTCAACGCCCCAGTTGACTAATCGAAATCTACAACAGACAAACTGTAACTCGACCTACTGCAGAAAACCGTGAAGAACAAACATCTATCTACGCCTACCGATCAGGAGACCGAAAAGGTTCGACCCTTGGATCCTGATCTGATCTCTACCGACTAACTCAAGTCTGTAATAGACTACCTCCAACTCTACCTACCGCAGAAAATCGTAAAGAGCAAACATCTGCCTACCTTCGCTGATCAGGAGACCGAAAGGGTTCGCCCCTTGGATCCTGAAACCTCAACCCTAACCGCCCCAGAGAAACAAAACGATCATACAACCTCGTACCATTCGCCGATCAGGAAACCGAAAGGCTCCCGCCCTTGGATCCTGAAAGCGCAACTTGATCCTCCACAGAAGACAGAAACGAAGATACACCAGCGCAGCCTCGCTGATCAGGAGACCGAAAGAGTTCGGCCCTTGGATCCTGAAAGCGCAACTTGATCCACTACAGAAGAGCGAAACGAAGATACACCTGCGCAGCCTCGCTGATCAGGAGACCGAAAGGGTTCGACCCTTGGATCCTGAAAGCGAACTCCAAAAAAAATAAATAAATAAATCGCGGAAGACCGCAACGAACATACATCTGTGCACCCTCATCGATCGGGAGACCGACAGGATACGACCCTTGAATCTCAAACGACACACCATCTAACCCAGCTCAATCTAGTACAGTAAGCTGCATAGAACCCTACTCTCGGCCCCAAAACAACTTGACCGCACCAAATACCAAAACGTTTGAATTAGACAAAGACAACAGCAGCAAGCCCTAACCAGGGGGCCAGTACTCTGAGAAACCAAATAGGAACCTCCCAAAACTTAAGTTTAGCAAACTTCCATCGGGAAACAATGACAACAATTTGCACCAATAAACAACACCCAACTCAACACCCAAAAACAAGACAAACAACCAAGACCGCGATCGCTAACACCACGGAACAAGATTCACTACAGCTAACACTGGAGCAATCCTTCAAGAAAGTGACGTTGTACAAAGAAATCCCAAAGTCCCTGACACAGACTTCACATTCTAAACAGAACTCAGAAGACATCAGAGACCAAAATCTAGAAACTGTTAATCCCACTGTGACATCCCCCCGACTATTAATGGAGTCACACAGTACAGTAGAAAATCAGCAACTTATCTCAACTGGGCTAAATAGCCCGGACATTAAACCTCAAGCTCAGAATCCAACTACAAAAACTGGACAACCCACCATGCCCGTACCATCATTACCGGCTCTCCAACTCGAACTTGAACAGCAACTGATCAATCCTTCAATTGTTCTGAACACAAACCACCAGCCCACAAAACAAGATCCTTCAAACAACGTGATAAAAGACACCCTGACAAATCTTATAACCAGCAACAAAGAACCCATGGAACTTACAACCAAACAGTTGCAGACAACCACAAAACAGGAATTAACACCGGACAAACAAATCCGAAATCAGCAATCCATGGAATCGAAGAAACCACACAAAATAGATAGCAATCCTCAGGAAATTGCTAATAATCAAGAACCAAAACACACAGCTGACCCTGTCGGCTTCAAGCCAACCTCAAACTGCCAACAAACTGAACGAACACAAGACTTAACTACAAAATCAGCAGCTCCAACACCAGACCAACAGAAGCAAAAAGAAAAAGCAAGATTAGCACGACTTGCATGGCTTAAAACCCACAACTCCGTTAAATCCACCAACACAGCGGAACCAACAACATCCAAAACAAGAAACAAACTGGCAAAACTATCACTGGACATTACCGAAATTGAGTCAATCAGGACTACTGCAGAAAAAAGAAAAGAAGTATTTGGAGACCTAACAGAAGCAAATCAAATGCAATCAACATCAACACCATGTATCCCCTATGGAAACCAAAACAAGAAGATGAAAAAAGAACGGCAACCAGAATTGGATGAACGTAAAACTGTCCCATCACGATTCAACTATGACTCGGATGAATCCTACTATACCCCAGACCCAATAATCAAGAACCAAAAACCAAAAGACCCCCAACAGAAAAACGACAACCACGAACAAGCTGAAGAAGATACACACCCAAGAATCCCAACAACAATGTTAGATTTGCAAAATATGCTCATCGCAACACTCTCCCAGTCGATGATCCCCTTCTTGAAACCACATGAAGATTTGAAAGATTCAATAAAAGATCAAGCGACCCTTCTAGCGCTAATCCATTCAAAACAGATACACATCGAACATTTTGTCTCGACAGTGGAATCAAGACTGACAATAGAAGCAGACGAGACACACCGGTGGCAACAAAGACTAGCTGAGATCGCAAGAGGAGACCGACAAGAGAAAACAAAACTTACAGGAGAACTATTACAGATGCTCAAAGAACACCATCATCAGCAAGCAACCAGACCAAACGACCAATGGCTACAAAGCCCGCCGTTTCTAAAATCGCCACAATGTCCAACTCAGACACAACAACTACCTGAAACCACCTCGGACCTTGCCCAACAAATACCAAAAGAACCGAGTCAAAATATTACTAACAAAAAAACAGAAACCATTACCCCAAGCAACATAACAAAGAATCCAAATGAAAACTTTCAGATTTTCGAAAAAGAAAAAACAACAAATTAAATAAAATGCACCCAACAGAAAAATAACAAAAAACGACAAACGGGCTCGCGAGCGTTTCTAAGAAATATAAACCAGAACACCCAAATTGCTCAACAATCAAAGAAGAAACTACCAGTTGCCAACACACACAGTATTCAAGTTCAGCTAGCCCAGACAAAACCCAAATTAGCGCAACCTATCCCGCCACAATCGCCGATCGACGAGGAATTGCTCAACATGACCACCCATGAAGAACAACCATCAGAAAACAATCAACAGTCTTCGCAACCAATAATCCGGACGAGTTACATAATAATCGACGAATACGCCTCAATCCTTGACCAACAATCGAAACAAAATCAAGACAACTCTACTGTACTCTCCCTAGAAGAAATCTCAATGATCTCAATGGAAAACATCTCAACAACCACAACCAGAGATGAAGTCTACGACCCCATCTCGTCGATCTCGATAACAACAACACCACAAGACTCCAGTCGACACAGCCAGATCCGACCAACATTTGTCAATCCACTACGACAAAATGAAATATATGAAATCCACATTGAAAATGCAAATAAAAACCTGGAACCGGTAATTCTCAATAGAACAAACCTACTACGCCTTTTTGGCGTAATACCTCGCCTGAACAAACTCACAACAAAAGACATAGCTCTGATAACCTTTAAAGACGATCGGAACTTGGACAAGATCGTCATAGAGCTCCCGGACCCCAATAACCAAGAACTCATCATATCAACACGAAGACAATTACACAAATTGGGCTTCTCATGCTGGGCCTCAACATTCACAAGAATACCAAGCAAACCAAAATATAAAGCAACAGCAAGTTATGAAGGAAAAAACATTGACCAAAGGAAACAAAAACAGGCAACTGACGATAGATACTCAAATCGTGCCTCAGAAGAAGCAGACTCAAACAGAAATAACAAACCCAACATAACAAGCTTTGAAACTCCTTCATCAGACATTGCATCTATAGAAGACTCAATAAGAAGCCAACGACCAGACAGAGATGCCCACGCAATTAGAAGAATCTATGACTTCGAAAACACCTTTTTAGAAACAGAATCTACAGAATACTTAATGAAGTCAAACTCATAACAATTAACGAACTATGGATTTATGTGGTCATTGTGCTCGTGGAACACCAGAGGAAATCTACATCTATTCACGGACACAGCCGCTGAACTAGAGCAATACCAATTCATATGCCTCCAAGAAACCTGGCTCAGCGATCCACCGGCATGCGATGGTTTTATCACATTCCTAAACCCTGCTATCGTACAAAAACAAGGAAGACCTGCTTCAGGCTTACTCACCCTGATCAAGATAAACCCTCACAGCAAAGCAATACTCTCTGAGAACATAAACCCTTGGACTCAACTGACCACAATAATATGAACAAAAAACCAGCAAAAGCGAGAAGACAAAAACAATTCAACAATCCTAATCCTAAACCTCTATTGGAACCCACCAGCAATATCAACAGATATGTTCCTAGACAGAGTTTTCATCTCAATCGATGAGGCCACAACTAAATACCCGTCATCGGAAATAATAATATGTGGCGATCTGAACATCAAGTTATATGATGAGAACGGTGGCCTCTTAAAGCACTCAGATTTATCGGCAAATGCAAAGAGATGGATAAAAGAAACCACGATACGCAACCTACTCCTTCTAAGTCAAGGGAACACTTCGAAATCCTATACACCAACATGGAGCAGAGGTTCATCCCATGCAATCATCGATTATATATTTCTATCTGAAAAACTTCACCAATCAGTCACAAACGTGCAGACGATATTAACAGACAGGAGCGACTAAAATCAACTTACCGCCCACTCTGAAGCGACGCTGGAAAAAATAGTCAGCATTACCATCTCCTCTATTAGAACTAAACAGAACAACAACAAGACTGAGAATCCCACAAGCATCCTTAGCCTCATTACCGGAAAAATTCCTACAGGCAAGTCTGACAAATGCTCTAAAAATCGACTACGAATGGATCCTAATTCCGTTCCGACAAACCAGTAAAAATCGCCCGCAGAAAGACCATCGACATTCCTACAACCAAGAAATTGCCGAAAGGAAAAAAGCCTTAAACCGAACAATAAGACAGTTAAAGAAAACTCCAGCTCTCGATACCTCAAACCAGATTAAAATTCTGAAAAACAACCATCGAAACTGGACTAAATCACAAAAAAGTCTCATTCAGCAAGCAGATGCAGAAAACATATTGAAAATCCACAAATCCCACAATACAAAAGAACTTTGGAACTTACTCAATGACAATCAACAAAAACAGCACAAGCTTACAGCTAATGATACCCAAGAAAAATGGATAACGCACTTTACTACCATTTACGCACCACGAGAAACAGATCAACAGAATACACAGCCCACAACAGACCCAACATGGAAAGTACACGCAGAATTTGAAGATTTCATCCTCCTGATTAACAAACTCAATACTTCTAGAGCACCAGGCCCAGATGGACTATCCAATGCCATAATCAAAGAAGATCCTAACGCTTGGGCAAGCCTCCTATGCCACATCACAAAACTGATCAATAAACTGCACAGAATACCAAACTCCTGGAGAACAGCAGTAATTGTACCAATCCACAAACAAGGCCCTAGAGAAGACCTCCAAAACTTCCGACCGATCGCTCTGCTCGATCCGCTAGGAAAACTATTCGCAGCAGTACTTCTAAACCAACTCACCGCGTGGGCCATAAAAAACAATACATTCTCGACCAGACAAACAGGATTCACGGCCAATGTTGGAACAAACCTCAACCTGATATTACTACAAGTAATTAAACATGAAGCTACAACTCGACAATCTACGCAGCATTTATTGACCTAAAAATGGCTTTTGACGCAATCTCACACGAAAAACTATGGTCGAAACTTAGAACATGGAACTGTCCACCTGATATCCTAGAACCGATTATTCTGCTGTATTCAAAAAACCACGATAAAAGTTAGATTGTCGAGACAAGGAGCTACAACATCTGCCATACCAACAGAAAATGGACTCAAACAAGGCTGTCCTCTCGCAGCGACACTCTACAACTTGTTCACTGCTGATATAGAAGAACATCTAAAATCACATAAAACCAATCCCCCCAAAATCAACTCGATCCCAGTCCCAGTCATGGCATATGCCGATGACATTGTGTTACTAGACAAAACACCGACTGGGTTACAAACGACACTGGCAGACCTAAGCCATTACATGAAAAAAAACGAACTAACGATCAATACGGAAAAAACAAAGACAATGACTCTCACCAAACCACAAAAAAAAGAACAAACCAGCGTATCTTTACGATCAACAATGTCGAAATAGAAAATGTTACTTCGTTCAAATACCTAGGGATCACAATAAACCAGTCAAAATCAGAAGAGCAGTGGATAGACAAAATCGAACAAACATCTCAAACGCTATCAAGACAAGGCTGCCTCCTTCACAGAAAATACGGCAAGTTCTCCTTCAAGCCAATTATCCCCTACTACAGACACAAGTACATTCCGATTCTGACCTACGGTACTGAAGCAATGTTGAACGCTCAGAGAGTCAACTGGACAAAATATGAAGCGGCTTTCTGGCGCAAAGTCCTTCGACTCCCGCAAACATTTCCAATGCCAAGAATACGCTATGAATTGGCAACTCAATCAATTGAATCAGTCGTACAATGGAAAAGACTAGATATTTTTCACAAAATACTGAGAGATGGGAAAACTCCAGCAATTCAAATACTGCGACATAAAGAAAACACCTTCAATACGACAATATTGCAAAAATGGAAAGATACAATGAGAAAAGAAATGGATAGTGAAAATATCACAGAAGAACTGCTTATACTTCGTCCACAACACGCAAAAACAAAACTGCTGCACAACGACTGGATAAAGACCATCCAACAAAAAAATACCTACAAACAGAATCTACATTGCACAAAAGACAATAGGAGAATCCACGAACCACCAGCCTACCTGCAAACCTTCCCAGACCAAACCATTCGAACAACATTTCTAAAAATTTGCCTAAACATTCTTCCTACAAAAGCATACCTATCTACAAAAAGACAGATCAAGCACGAAGACAACTACTGCAGGTTCTGCAAAGACCAAAAAATCGAGGAAACCATATTCCACCTCGTCATGGAATGTAATGAACTCGCCTCACAACGCAAAGAATTCGGTGCTTTTTTTCAACTTTCATTGACACAAATGTGTACGCAAGAAAGATGGACCGCTCTCCTCAGCGGCCACAACAACAAGTACACTTACACAATTGCTCTCTTCCTATCTTCTATACTCGAACTAAACAAACAAAATTAAAAAAGCCAATCCAACTCAAGCAAATGATGAAAAAGTTTTCAAATAAACTACAGCATCAAAAAAAAAAAAAAATATATATAATGGTTTTTCTTCATGCTCAAGTACAGCAGTATTCATACATCTGGTAAATGTACCCATGGGATGAGAACCCTTTTTCCCCAAACAGAATGGGACAGAATCTGGGCTATGGTTAATAGTGTAAGAAGGAGGCATGGCATCCTTATTACCTACAGGAGCCATTTTAAAAGTGATCAGTGATTGGTAAGATCTGGACTGTCCATCAATGGGACTGGTCGATGCAGTGTTCATTTTGCTTCTATTTGAAAACACGGAACAACCCAAGGGTGTCAATACCAAACTCTCAAATTCATTTATGTTAGTTCCATCAAAGTAACCAGTGGTACTATCATTCCATCTCCCAAATAATAGAGCTCTATTAATAGTACTCAGGGGTAAAGGATGTATATACCAACCCATTCCTCTTTCTCCATGCTGGGGCAAATGTGAATACACCCAGCAGTTGGTACGGTTCAATATTGTATGTGTCATATTCATAATCAATAAGAGAGTATTATTATCATAACCTTTTTTTTATCATCTCGTGGAGGAAGAGTGTAAGAAAGCACATGAGCCGGGGTCACAATGGGAGCATTAACAGTGGACACTAGAGTATTAATTGGATGCATAACCTCTAGATACAAGGACACTGGAATTAGTGTAAATAAAATGCAGATGGGTATGATGGTCAGTAGCAGTTTAGTCTTCATAGACCAAGTCTTTCTCGGAGCAGACTCAATAATTTCACTAATAGTTTCATCATCGCAAGAGGCAGTCGGAGCAAATACTGGCATGGCCTTATCAAGGATTTCAAAAGTTTTTCAGCGTCTGTTCAGAAAAGCCTCACTGTTAAGCTTTTAACCAGTAGTTTGAAATTCAGAACTCGTCGCCAGCACGCGTCGAGTAAGAAAAATGTTCAGGATATAAGCAAGTTCAATTTGGTCTCTTTAGATGACAGCAAGCTTAGTGTTTATCTCAGTGGCTCCATAATGCAGGAGCAAGTATCAGCATCAATATTTCATTGTGTTGGTAGCATTGCCCCTAGCTTGTTCACACTAGGTTGCAATGCCCTTTACTTTCAAAGATACCACCGGGAAAGCGCGTGTCAGAGCTTCATCCAATACAGCTCATACCCTCCCTTTCTCTAGGCCTCCATTTCCAGCCCCATCCGTGTGCCAGGAACAAAGGCTGTTGCAATTTTACTTTCGAATTTGTGGACGTAGATTGTACCTCAAAGCTCCAGGTACGGTGTGATCGATAAACAATGCACTATCATTGTTTGCAGAGGATGCAGAAACAGTGCCAGTTGGTGATGCTGAAATTGGCGATGATGAGGCAGCAGGGAAACAAGGTTGAAGTAACAATGATGTTTCAGATTTTCTTGCAATCTCCCCAGGCCCCTCCTTGGGCTCAGGAAGTAGTTTTGGCTGAATTTCGGCAATGTCTTTGCGATCAATTAAAGTTGGTTCACTCTGGGAATCGGAATCATCAGTCTATTTTCCATGTGGCAAAGGAAACGGGATTCTCTTTGTGTGCGTGGCATTTATCCAATGTCTTCTGTTACTCACTCGGACAGCAGTCTGCGTGGCCAGGAGCACCTGGTATGGTCCCTTCTACCGAGTTGCAGGCAAGGACTTCCTTTCAAAGTTCTTTATTAGGACCCAGTCCCCTGGCTGCAAATGATGGCCTGGGCCCGTGTATCTGACAGGAAGAGCCTCTTGCACCTGCTGATGAATCAACTGCAAGTTTTGAGTCAACTGTTTACAATATTCAGTAAGTAAAGGGTACTCTTTTGGTTTTTTTGGACGTGGCACATTCCATACATTGGCTGGTCTCCCCATTATTATTTCATAGGGGGAGAGACCAGTTTTTGATTGCACAGACGCACGCATTGACAACAAGGCTAGCGGTAATGCATCAGGCCATTTCAAATTACTTTCACCAGCTTATTTTTCAAAATACTGTTTTGTCGTTCCTCAAGACTGCCACTCATTGGATCCCTGGCTGAATGGAATTGTTTATCAATCTGGAGGCCTGCTCAGATCTGTAGTATCACAGCAGCTATAAAATGTGGTGCGTTGTCTGATCATATAACATGGGTCAGCCAAACCTGGGAAAGTATTACTTTAACATGGACTTTGCTGTTGACATGGCTGAACAGTCTTTAAGGGGATATGCCTCTACCCATTTGCTGAATGCACAGACCACTACAAGGACATACTTAAAATGTTGGCATCTCTCCATTTCTATAAAGTAGAAATGGATTACTTCAAAGGGCATTGAGGGAAGAACAAAACTCCCTATTAATGTCACTGTTCCATTCCCAATGTTATGTTGTAAACAAGTCATGCAATTTTGAACCAATCTCTCAGCAGTTTTGGTAATATTGTCATTGTACCATACAGAATCAAGGTGCTGACAAATCTTCTTCGCACAAATATGTGTTGGACCATGGGCCATAGTAACCATTGCCATTACATAAGCGTTTGGCAACATCCATCTACTGTTTTCTTTGTCTACCCAACAACCCTCGGGATCTAGTTCTGCTCGACCCTCGGACCATTGTTTTATTTCCTCAGGATTAGACTCTGCTTGTATCTCTTTTACATTGCCAATTCCATCCTCTATCATGCAAAGCCCCCTCACCATTGTTTCGACATACATTTTGGTGTGTAAATCAGTGGCAGTTTGTTTCGCGATTCTGTCTGCAAATGTGTTTCCTTTTCCTACGGTGCACGTTACTTTCTTATGGGCGTTACATTTCATTATCGCTAATCGCTTCGGAAGCGCAAGTGCTGACAACAGTTTCACTATCAAAGTGCCATGTTGGATCTTGGTTCCATGGGACGTCAGAAAACCTCTTTCAGCCCATAGTTGGCCAAAGTTGTGGTCCACCTCGAATGCATACTGACTGTCTGTATATATGTCTACACTAAGGTTTTCAGAAATTTCACATGCTCTAGTTAAGGCTATTATTTCCACTGCTTGTGCTGAGTTATGTGGGATTCGTTTGCTCTCTACAATCATTTTCAGTGTGGTAATGGCATAAGCAGCAGTTGATATGCCATTTGGTGATTTAAAACAAGAGGCATCACAAAGCAATTCTCCATCTGGCTCTTTCAGAGGTGTATCGGTTAAATCAATTCTTCCTTTTGTCTCTTGCTCAGTTACAATTAAGCAATAATGTGATCATTTCTTCTCGCTCTTTGCTTCACTTGGAGGAGGCAATAATTTGAATGGATTCAAAGAGTAACATCTCTTAATTTGGATATGTGGTGCAAATAGGGTCAGTTCATGCCTTGTTAGTTGGGCGGTGGTGAGATGTTCCGTCTGCGTTCTATTTAAAAGAACGTCTACTGAATGTGGTACCATCACGGTTAAAGAGTGACCTAATACCATCCCCTTGGTTTGTTTTACTGATGCAGCAGCAACAGCAACAGCTCGCAAGCAGCGTGGCAAAGCACATGCAACAGGATCCAACGTGGAAGAAAAATAACTGCATGGTCTATGTTTGCCCCTGTGTTCCTGAGTCAAAACAGCCAAAGCACATCCATCATTCTCATGTACAAACAACATAAAACACTTCTCATAATTTGGCATGCCCAAAACCGGAGCTGAACATAACGCAGCTCTCAGCAGGTCAAAAGCAGTTTGACATTCCATGTTCCATGGCAAAGGCATGGTAACACCCTTCTTCGTCAGTGCCACTATAGGGTTTACAATAATCGAAAAGTTCAGAATCCACTGTGTACAATATGAAGACATGTCAATTAAAGCCTGGCTTCCTTATGTATATTTGGAATAGGAATATCAGGGATGCTCCTTATGCGTTCTGATGTCAATCTTCTTCCCTCCTTCGATAGTAGGTAGCCCAAATAGGCCACCTCCTGTCGACAATATTGGAATTTTTTTAAAGATGCTTTGTATCCGTGATTTGCTAAATGCTTTAACAATAAGACAACAATGCTCTACTGTAAACGATTGGGCTTTCAGTGTAACCTTGCGGAATACGTGTGAATGTGAATGAGTGTCCTCCTATCGTGAATGCGAACAGATTTCTATCTGGATGAACTGGAATACTACAAAACGCATTTTTCAAATCCAAATCTATTATGCTAAAATGTGATGCTGAAGCTGGAATCATAGTCAAAATTGTGGTTACATCGGGGACTAGCGGGAATTGTGGAGCGACAATTTTGTTGATCACGCGTAAATCAGTTATAAAACGGTAAGGGATTTCATTACCTCCTTTCTTGTACACTGGAAGAATCGGGCTATTACATACACTTCCAGAGATGTTCTAAATTAGTTTTTTGGATATCAAATCGGATACAATGCATTTTAGTGCTTGCTCACCCTCAGTTGAAATTTTGTATTGCGGAAAGCGGGGTAGTGTAACTCCCACTTTCAAAACAAGTTTTACTGATTCCACTTTAAAAATACCTACGTCATTATCATTCACTTCCCATATACCAGCTGGTACTTTACTTAATTCAGTCGGTAATGGCAAAGTCTTGTATTGCGATATAGACATTTGTTGTGGCAAAATCGTCACGTACACTCCATCAGGTGAACAATAAATAATTGCATTCAATTTCTTCAACAGATTCAATCCCAACAAATTCTCGCCACAATTTGTCATCAAAAGGAATGGACAAGATTCGGTGAATGGACCTAATGTGATTGGCACTGGCTGTGAAACTGGACTAATTACTGGTGTACCTGAGAACCCTACTGAAACATTGCTGTGTCCTGACAGTGGTATATCTGGAACCTGCTGGTGGTCGATCGAACATGTCTGTGCACCCGTGTCCACTAGAAAAATATGTTCTCTATTCTCAACTTTCATTTATATGCAGGGCCCTTTCTGATTAACGGGAATAGGCACTGGTTCCAAACCCTGCTTCGGGCTGTCCTAGGGAACAGTTCATCATCAGATGTAAAGTCTCCGGAGTAATATGCATTGGATGTATTATCAAAAACATTTGCACCATTCATGGTGTTCTGTTACTGATTCTGATTAACTTGATTATCCTGAAATTGCCACTGAACCTGACCTGTGTTCTGGCCCCCTATCCCGGGACGACCTCTAAACGGTCTTCACAAAATAGTACCATTCAATCTCTGTAATAGCGGCCACTGTGCTCGTCAATAGCCTTCTTGTCTGCAATAGGCACACCGATTTATACTATCGGACCCGCCTCTATGTTGGATGACAGTGCAAATTGTACTCTAGACGGTGTGTTCCCACCACCTCTATTTCCTTTGGCTACCTGCTGTAGTAAGCCTCTTGTTTTCAGGTCTCCTTTCTTCCTTTCTACCTTGTCCTTTTCTGAATTCACTCGGTTTTCATAATATTGGGCCATGTGTAATACTTCAGATTGTGACTTTGCTTGCCATGCACTTTCAGATGTCATTATCAAGTTCTGAATTTCAGGTAACAACCCTTGCACAAATTTATCAACAAACAATCGCTTTCCGGGTTCTGTACTCAGATCTTGACCACTAAAATCTGCAAAAACGTCTTCAAATCGGTTTAAAAATTCTGTCACCGCTTCCGATTTACCTTGTAAACAAGCAGTCAATTTGTCCCAAACTATTCTTTTTTTCGGGCACTAACGTTTTAAATTTCGATACGATACGTGAGGGCAAAGTTAGAATGACTTGCAGAGTTTCTTTCACTATCAACTCTAATCAAAGTTTCCCACGTATCACCTAGCATCGATGCATCGTCCATGATTTTAATTTGTTTCCACATATTAGCAGGAAGATTCATAGGGAACAATAAATCAATTTCACTTAGTGTAAAAACAGATTAATTCAAAACAGATTAAATTTCCTGATTTATATTGTTCAGTTCTTGCCTAGAAACGGGGACATGTACAAACTGTGCAATATAATGGGCTTCTCTCGTATGCGCTGGGGTTTACCCTACGGCATGAATTTCTACTTTCAGGACAAACGTTGGAGGCACCTCCCTCATTGGTAATTGCAAAGTAGGGGACTCGGGATCTAAACCTCTATTAAGCAACAAAGCCAAAACAAGGGAAAAAGCAGCAGTTCCGGTGTCAGATGCAAATGTTCTTTTATAAATCGTCATCAAATCAGCAGGACAACAAACCTTCTTTCTCATGCACTCAACCCGTACATTTTCCACCATAACCTGTAACATTTTTCTCTGCATTTCTGGTGTATAGTGACTAAACGTATCATGCACTTCAATTAGGGAAATGGTAACATCCGTAATCCATCTAAGCGCATCTCTCGTACAAATATGCATCTCTCCACTAACAGGTTTCAATGGCAGAAGAAATCGTTTCTGAACATATGACATATGCGGTTCACACTTACTCATTATATCTTTATACAATCGGTCAAGTCCTTGCTTAAACACAAATATTTGCCCTACATGTTCTCGTATTTTCACCACATTATCTCGTGAATGGTAAAGGACAATCAAATTGCGCAATACTTGCGTTATTACTGTATCAGTTAAGTCACTCCATACATTAACAAGATAATCTCCCATATATTCTAACAATACCTGTGGTTCGCCAAAGCCTCTATGATCAGATATGGAACTTTGCACGGCCACTTCATTGCCATCATCAATATACGTCTCAGCCCACTGTTTCAGTTTGTCTTTCCGTTCCTTACTAATCGTACTATGAGTTTGTCTAATACTTCCTCTTTCAGGCCCCACTGATGCAGAACTGCAAACTAAAGCTTATAACTCTTGCTCTGTAAGAGGTGGAGGAAATTATGTCTTTGGTGCAGATGGGACAGTTACTGCAGGTGTAGATACAAGCATGGGAGTAGCAGCAGGAGGAGATACATAGGGAGGTGGTGCAACTGGGTCAGTACTTGGATGATCATTCCTTCGCTCGTTCAGTATCTTAATTATCAATTTGTCTGATGTATGCAAATCTTGTGATGGGTATATTTTTCTGTATGTCTAATTAGAAGGCCCTATCCATGTTTCTAATGGCTTCTGTCTCCTTCTGTCGATTGTGCACTAATGCTTTCTCTTTGTTTGACATGTGTCTACCTGCGTGTTTCTCTCTACTCTTCAAGTGCTGATTCGCTTCCTTCCTCCAGTCCCTAACAGTGTCGAACGCTGCGGGCCTGGCCTTCTTTCATAGCAGTACTGATTCTAAATGTTCTATGTGCGCTAGCTCGAAGCTCTCATTGTTTGGCCATTGAAGTTCTGATACACGTCTGGTCTGCCTATGCCAAATCGCATTAAACACAATTGCCCCAATACCATACTTAATGTACATTTCATACTCCGGCGACCCTTCGGGTGGCGCGGCCTGGACAGTTTTTTTTGCAAAAGCGTTCAGTGTACGGAAATGGCAGACAATTACAAAATAGATTCCCAAGGTTTGCAATGTTTATCACATGATGCGATTTGCTTCTGGCCAACATTCAATTCGTACTACACGATTGCATTACAGTTTTACAAAGGGGCATCCTGGGTAGTAGGCTGAGGTCAGTGGATGTGGTGGGAGGTGGCGGACTTGAGGGGTCTGCCAGGAGTTGGTGTCAGAGGTCAGTGGGGATAGTGGGAGGTATCAGGATTTTTAGGGTCTGCTTGGGGTTGGTTTCGGAGGTCAGCTTGGGAAGTGGGAGGTGTCAAGATTTGAGGGTGTTGATTGGCTAATGGGCCAACGTAAGTGGAGTTGGGTGGTGAGAAGTGTGAGGACTTGAGGGGGCTGCCTGGGGTTGGTGGTGGAGGTGAATGATGTAGTGGGTGGTGTGAGGACTTGAGAGAGCTGCCTGGGTTTGGTGGCAGAGGTCAGTGGGGATAGTGGGAGGTGTCAGAACTTGAGGAGGCTGCTATGATTTAGGGGTGATGGGCCACAGTTTTGATGGGATTTTGCTTCAACCTGGGGGTTATGGTACATAGTATGGGTGCTGCTTGAACTTATGGGTGACGGTAAGTAGTTTGGGTGCTGATTGATCTTCAGGGTGCAGGCCCGCAGTTTGTATGCCGCTTGAACATAGGGGTGACGGTATGTAGTTTGGGTGCCACTTGAAGTTAGGGGTGAAGGTATGTAGTTTAGATCCTTCTTGAACTTAGGGGTGACGGTACATAAGTTGGGTGCTTCATCGAGTAACCGGGAACGGTCTACAGTTTCTCCCGGTTTGTTGCCTTGAGTTACAGTGACGATATGCTGTTTCACCATGGGTGCTGGATGGTTGTGCAAAGGCAAGCGCACAGTTTGTTTTTTGGTGCTAGTCTTTGTTTGCGTGGGGATATGTTGTGGGTGTTTCGGGGGCTACTTGTTATTTGCTCTGCGGGTTACTTTGCTCTTTGGTATCCATAAATCAGCAAACAGCACTAAACTTTTCGTACACGCAAGTAAGCACAATGTTCTTTATGGCGCAAATTGGTTTGCGCAGACTTGGTGCTTTTTCTATGAATTTGGGTCTAATGCTACAAAATTCTAGATTACATACAATTATCTAATTAAAGATCTCACACATTCTAACCTAAGTCGCTCACATTTCCGAGAAGTGATGCTTAACCTCTAGCTCATACCAAGGCCTTGACACTGGTGGAGAGATTTAAGCATCCTCATATTAGGATTTCAAACAGCAATGCAAAAGCATGCCAGGATGAAGGCATTGCTGCATGATGCTGCTTTCATCAAAAGGCAATCCATCCATCATTGATGTACACACACCAGAATAGGTTCATGTACTTTGACATTCGATGACTCATTGCAAGGTGGCACAGTTACAGAAAGCACAGTGATAAGGCACAGCAGGAGACATTCAGTGCAGTGACAACATTCAGGCGACCAGAACACACAATTAGAATCACTAATATCTGGATGACCACATACATATATGTAATACATATGTGTAACTGCCGCCGTTGGGTGAAACAGTTGTCTGGATATGACTTTTAACTGGATTATCTTCCCGTACTTCCTATCGTCTTTATAAATGAATCATTACACAGGTTTTACCAGGCACTCGCAAAGGGTCAGCCACTAGCAAACATACAAAATGTGGTGGTTATTATAAAAACATCAGCCGGATGAGCTGAACCAGTGATAAATATACCAGCCTTGGTGCAGCAATACACACCAAACCCATGATGTGTTAAGAAATGTACTTGCATATTCATCTATAGATTATATATGACAGATCTTGGGGGTCTGTCTGTGCCTCTAATCGCGATGCCCTTGAGCCCCCAACTCCCCCCACAGACTCACCCTGCAGATGTTTGTAGTGTTCGGGCTCCCCAGTCGCACTACCGTGGCCAGGAACGCCGCCTTTATTTATAGTGCAAGCGGCAGAGTGACTGATCTGCCATCGGATTCAGTCACCAGCAAGCCTTTCACTGCTACAACATCCAGCGGCTCAGATTCATAGGGTAGGGACAGCTTCCCGTGAAGGTGCCTATTTCGAATCAGCGCCTCATCCCTGGGCGCCAGGTGTTGGGTGTGGAGTCCTCTCCTTGCATTCTCTTGCTCGGTTCTCAGCCAGTGATCACGCTCCACTTGCTGGTCGTCAACGACCCCTGGTTCTTTTTCCACGACCTCTTGCAGCAGTCACCTTGGGCACCGCTTGAACAGGGCTTCCGCCGGTGCCACCCCCATCGATGTATGGGGAGTAGACCAGTAGACCCTCAGAAATTGGTAAAGCGCTCTTCTCAGACACCGGCCTTGGCCTTGAGCTATGCAGAATGTCTTGTTCAGAGTCCGCATGAGTCTTTCCACCTCCCCGTTGGTTCTTGGTCAGAGCGAGGTGATCTTCCGTTGTTGAACCCCATACCTGTCCATCAATTCTGCGAACCTCTCAACCTGGAAGGGCGCCCCATTGTCCGAGCACAGGGTATGGTGAAAACCGTGAAATGTGAAGACTTTCTCTAGGGTCACCACAACATGTTCAAAGGCCACAGAGTCGACAAATTCAACCTCTGGATACCAGGATTACTCGTCCACCACCACCAGGAAGTGAGTGCCCTGCGTGGTGGACCCAAAGTCTATGTGTACCACATCCCACAGGCACGTTCCTCTGGGCATAACCTCGATAGCAGGCTCTCGTTGTGCAGGGGAAGCCGCCTGTCACCAGATGCATGCGGCCACATGCTCATCCACCCGCTGTTCCAGTTCGGGGAACCACACTTTGAGGCACAGTCGGACCTTGGTCTTCGTGGCCCCTTGCGTTAATACGGCCCCCAGGCCAAACGGGTTGGCATCCACGATTTTCTCTGACTGGAGTGCAGGGTCGAAAAACTCAATTGTGTCTTCTGACGTGAGGGTGCCTTTGATGTCTTCAAATGCCGCCTGCTCGAGAGGGCCCCACTGCCACACCATCTCTTTCTTAGTGAGGGCCCTCAAGGGCTCCGAACTGGATGACAAGTTCTTAATGAATCGTCTGCAGTAGGTCACCATCCCTTGGAAACTACTCACCTCAGACACATTCTCCAGGGGCCGGGCCTCTTTAAGGTCCTTCACTTTCCTTGGGTCCGGTGAGATGCCACCCTCTTTGAACATGAACCCAAAGAATTTGATGGTTGGCTGTAAGAATTCACATTTTCCCTATGGAGGGTAAGGCCCAGTGACTGCAGGTGCTCAAAAGTCTTGGCCAGCTTGCGTAGATGGTCTACCTCAGTCTTTGCAAATACCAGGATGTCGTCGCTGATATTCAATACCCCATCAAGGTCAGCCAGGGCACCTCTGATGATATTTTGAAATACCTCGGCTGCCGATGACACCCCAAAACTGAGTCTCTTGTACCTGTATAAACCTCTGTGGGTAGTGAAGGTCATGATGTATCTCGACTCTGGGTGCAAAACGACCTGGTGATATCTGGCCCTGAGGTCAAGCTTCGAGAAGAAGCAAACTCCCTGTAGCTCTGTAATAATGTCATTTATGGTCGGTGTTAGGTGTCGTTCTCTCCTTATGGCCTTGTTGGGAGCCTCATGTCGACGCAGATCCTTACACAGTCTGGTTGTTTGGGTTTCCTGGCAACCACGATAGGGGACACCCATGGTGTGGGACCTTCAACCTTTTCGATGATGTCCAGGTTGACTAAATTGTCCAGCTCCTTGTCCACTAGTTCTCTTAGGTGGAAGGGCACTCTACGGTGTTTCAGAGCGATGGGCTGCACTGACTCATCGATGTGTTGCCTCACCGGATCACCAGCCATCTATCCTATCCCTTTGAACAGGCGAGACTATTTGTCTAGCAGGTCATGAATGTCCTCCAGGTACACAGAGTAAGCAAAACTCACGATGCCCAGGGCCTCTGCCGCCGGGCAGTTCAGCAGCATGTTAGTGCTGACTTTGTGGCAGCGCCCCAGCTCCAGGATGCGAGCGAGGGTGGTCCCTGGTTCCCTCAGCACATGTCGTTGCAGCTTCCCTGACGAGCACGCCTGGATTAGGAGGGTGCTGATCATGTCATCGGGGTCACCCCATGCACACGCCAGAGACAGGCATTTGAGATGACCATAAAATGTGTCGAGATTCTCATCCTCCTTCTGGTGAGCCGACAACATTACAAAGCGCTCATAGCCTGCGTTGGCTAAGGGGATGAAGTGATTGCAGAGAGCTGTCTTGGCTGCATCATAAGAGCCATCAGCATTCTGGAGGGTTCTAAAATATTTCTTGCACAGCAGGCCCTGCAGCATATAGCAGCGTCACCAACTTACTGTCCTCTTTGGTCTCCATGGTGGCCCTGAAGTGCATGTCGATACGTCCGACCCACCACTTCCCTCTGGGCCCCAGACTGGATGGAGGGCCCAAGACATCGAACTCAGGGATTGGCTGGAGTGCCGCAGAGGCCCGCTTTTGTGCCATGACTTGAGGCACTGGTTGAACGATTGGTTGGGCCACAGGTGGAGGCTGAACTTGTGGTAGTTGCCGCAGGTTGTCCACCGTCTTGGTCTCCCAGGGCACTCATGGGTTAAGCGCACAGGCACCTCAGCTGGAAGAAGCAGGAGCCGCAACTCACCCAGCCAGCAAAGGCCTCCCAGGCCGTGAAGTACAGCAGTCCAAACAACTCAACCAGAGCCAAGCAGCCAGACCTGATGATGATGATGATGATGTCGATGATGATGATGATGATGATGATGATTTCCAGCAGGCCGTGCAAGCCACAAAGTCCACTAGTCCAGAAGTCTGACTTGAGCTCAGCAGCTGGTCATGATGATGATGATGAAGATCCCCAGCTGGAGAACTGTGCAGATGGGCCACAGTCCAACAAGGCTGTTTCAAAAATTGAACCAGGGATGTCCAGGGACAAAGCAGGCATCAACAGTCTTCCTGCAGCACCTCACCTTCATCAGTGTAATTCGCCCATAAATGAAAATAAATTCAAAATGTGGGCATGTGTGGGCAGAGATAGCTGCCCGCTATCATTATATCCAGAAATTGGGCCTAGATGGCATTCACAGGCCCCTCAGGAGCGCTGTGATCATCCACTGCCTGATTTGCAAAATGGCTGCCTGCCTCATGGTATACGCCTGGCCCGCAGCATAGAACAAACGAATTTCCTCATCCGCTCTGGTTCCAAAAATTATTCCATTCATCACCGCCGGGCCCTGGCGACATACCGGACTCGTTGCCACTGTTGGGGGTCTCTCTGTGCCCCCAATCACGATGCCTGTGAGCCCCCAACAGCCCCCACAGACTCTGCCTGCAGATGTCTGTAGTGTTCGGGCTCCCCGGTCGCACTACAGCGGACGGGAACGCCCCTTTATTTATCGTGCACGCGGTAGAATGCAATGTCACTCCGCCGCGTGCTACATCCCTTAAAGGCGCAGCACCACAACAGATGTGTTTTGTTTTTATCTTTTTTACTTTCACATCCACAAAATACAATCGTGCAGGTCAGCTAGAGTACGACTACTCCCATAGTCTTTCTCTGCAATTCTTAAGTGTCATTGTGATTCCTAGTATTCTTACCTACGTGGCGGGAATGGGGCATCGGGGTCCCCTTTGCCACAGAACACCCAGACCGTGTCAGTGCTTAAGAGCAAAACCAGTGGCAACAGAGAACTTCAAATGGCAAGACACATATGACATCATCCATTAAAGCCTACGTGCATATGCACAAGACATGCCTGACAGAGTAGGAAAGGGACTGCATGGTTAAAGGCTAGATTATAATGATTCCCTTATCCAAGACAACCCTAGTAATTATTAGCCAGGCCTGATGACAGTACTGCCTTTGAGTAAGCCGACACATGCTGACCGTTTCTGGTGTTGAAAGTGAGATATTAATTAGTGGTGATAGGATGTTAGAGGCAAGTATAGTAAGAATTTCTGGGGAGGGGGGAATTCAACCCCAGGCACTCTGGGCAGGTAATCAATCTTCTGTCCACCCCCACTCCCACCATCTCCCATGCTGGTAGGATTTCTCAGAAATCGGGGGTATGGGGTGGAGCCCCCCCTACCTCCCACAAGCCTCCCTTCCCTGTCCCCTCAACTTCCACCGCAGACAGATGGACAAAGACACACAAGCATGCAAACACACTCATATGTAGCCACCCCTCCCCCCTTCCTTCCGAACCCCCCCCACAAACTTTCCTCCTACCCCACACTTGCCCACAAACAGACAGACAGAAAGGCACACACACAGATAACAATTTTCTCGGATGGCCGCGACTTCCCCACTTCCGGGCTCAACAGGCAACTTTAAACTCTATTTGTTTCCCTAGTAGGAGCCCATCAGGTTGCATGAAAATAGATTAAATGGTTAAACTTTCTTGGAAGGTGGAAACAAATCGTAATAGGTTTTAGTGCAAACAAATGATATCTGACAGAACCAAGAAATTCAAGCGGGGGATTAAAGAAAACCCGGGGCTCTGCTAATAGAAGGCCCTTAACCCCTGAAGATCAGCATGTGAACATAGGAGGAAGTCACTCTTGGAAGCGACCACCTTCAAATAATGAGACGTCCACTCATAGCTGCATAACTGAATATAATTACTATAGGCGCTCTCTGAGTCCGAGAAAATACTCATTTAACATGGATTCTGCCCATAGGTGTGAAATAGTTTAACTGAAACCAATCAGACAATCAACATGTAAACGTAGACGAAAAGAGTATTATTTAGCCAGAGGGAACCGTACTGAAGGAACTATACATATACAGGTTATTTATGATATGTAGTCAACCCAGTTACCACAGCTTTTCAATGTATTGCCATTCAGAATATAGCAACTGTTAAGTGTCCTGCTGCCCACCCTGTTGCATTCCACCAAGGAACGAAAAGAAAAAAAAGCAAGCATTGGCAATACCAACATAGGAAATACACTCGCCAGGCAACGTAATAGTGGTATTAACTGCCCATTGATGGTGCAAGTACCCGGTCATTTAATGGAAGTGCCCAGCATATGCCTAGTACTTATACACAAGCCAAAACTGTTGGGTTTGCCGGTGTTTGTTTTTAACAGGACTTCAGTGAAGGACATGCATAGTGCCTATAAATCGAGTGGCTGAAGGCAGACTATGTTATGACAATTTTATTACGCCAGTAGCACATTTACAGCCCCCAATTAGGTCATTAACTCTAAGAAGACAGCTTTGGAAAAAAACTGGCTTGAACTTCAAGTGAAGAGTTTTATAGTAAGACTTGACGAAAGCAAGCAGAAGGGGTAGGAACTGCGTGGGACTGGCCATGTGCTGTCAATGGGTGGGCACAATGAACCAACACATACAAGCTGTATGTCCCTCATATAAATGTCTCCCTATCTGTACTCTAATGCAATCGTTTCAGCTTATAGGTGACACAAGTGCCACCTAATAGCATAAACTAATTTGATTAGTACAAATCTCATGGCAATCAAACTGCTTGGAATATGGTTTCTGCAGGGGCATGTTTGAAGTTTAGAACAACACTGATTTTGGACTATGACACCATTCTGGGCCTGTCTATGGGATTATTGATGCTTACATTTAGAAATGTCTCCTTCTATGTGCATAACCACATCCTTTGATAATGCTTTGTCTGTGGGGATTACATTTTTTTATTAATATAACATCTATTATTTCACTTTTTATTTCAGTGCGTAGAAGCAGGGCAATTATGGCATGGCACACACTTCTTATAAATGTGATAATGTTGTTAATTGTGTATTGAAAAAGGACTGGGAGAACAGGTGTGAGGAGAGGCTGAGGGGCAAATATGATAAATGTTTCTTTTTATCTGCACTAAGTGTATAGCACAGTGAGTTACATGCTCAACTATGACATGTGACTGTCTGCACTTTCCAAGTTCAAATCAGCCCTTTATCTCTTCTGAGGTTCATACATTGTGTACCATTCCATTTGGTATTATCATTACTGGCACTGGGCACAAAACTGCCTCTGCCATTATATGCCAGGTCTCTTATGTAAGTACATACCCCTGTTGGATTGGCCATTAAAAGTGACATGTCACAATAGGAAAACGTGTCCAAACTGGTTCCAATGTAAGCCAGTGTAGACCAATAAGAACACTTATCTTGCTTGAGTCATCATAGATGCTCAGTTAATAAGAAGTCCTGCTACAGTGAAGAATATACAGCCCGCTATTCCAAAACATCAGTCTAGCAAGGTAACACTACTTATCATTGTTGGGACTGATTTTCTGTACTCTAGCCTGGTGGACAGATGTATAGAAGGCCAACCTATATTGTGACAGGGACAACTCTGGGAAGCTGTAGCCTAACCAGTTTAGGTAGCAGTGACTGGCGGTCTAGACTAAGTTCTTCAGAGGTGGTGAGCTTGTTAAGGGTCCACAATGAGGTCACACAATGGGAGTCACAAATTGCACTTAGACAGGATGTGTAAAAATACAGTTATTTAATTATGGTCAAAACACACTATAGAAAAACGAATACAAGCAGGTACACTTTTCAAACAATATTATCAAACTAAATACATGTATACATTCACCAGGTTATAATGCACAATACAAATCAAATACTCCTGCAAACGAATGAATAGGTAAGTATTATACTCCAGAAGGTCCACAGAGAAGATCCCTAGCAAAAATTGTCCAGCCCTAAATTGCCAGGGGCCTTGTGCCCTATTGTTCAGGATGCTGTTCCGCAGAACTTAGGATGCAGGAAAAAATGCAGGTAGGGTTTCTGGGGTCCAGTGAAGGCATCTTAGAGTTAGGGTTCAATATAGACTAATGCCCAAAATGATCCCCAACTGTCAGAAGTCTTGCAAAGGCAAGCATTGGCAAAGCCAATAGTGTTAGAAATGGGATTATTATAATCCCATTGATTTACAATGGGAGTATAGGGTAGGTTAAAAGCTTTGTAAATTACCCCCCTTACTCTGAATCTTCCCATGTCTTGGTAGGAAAAAGGAAGGGTGTCCTTGGTTGCTTTTCCCGGCAAAATATGTGGTTCTTGATTTTCAGGGGTTGCAGGTTCGAGCTTCACTCCAGTTGGAATCTTTTGCTGGTTCAAGGGCTCTCAGTCGAGGAGTGCAAAAACGAACGATGCAGCACCTATCTCGGGACTGGACCCGTGTCAGGTAATCAGGTTTCAGACGGTTCACACTGCGCACAGCGATGCAACAGGACTCCGTTTTTCTCGGGTCCCCATAGTGCTGGGATGCCGAAATTCCGCAGAGGTTGTCATTGCAGTGGCAGCTGAGGGTGTGCCATGTTTCAGGCTAAAACTCGGAACAGCAACAAAGTTAGCACGGTAGCCCAAAAATTAAGCTAGTCAGCCAACAGATGGTTCCAGGGCACTTTTGAAGGCGGTTTTTATGCTGGGCACTGAGCAGACGTCGGGATTGGATCGTCCCTCTGCTCCGAGGGTTGTAGCACATTCGCAGGGCTACTAAAGATCACGGGACAAACCGGGCTCCACCAGGCTACAGCAGAAGTTGGTTGCCAGGCCTCCTTCAGTCAGGTTTCATTTTTCTTTGCGGATCTCTCAGCTGGACAGGATGAAAGACCAAAGAAATATCGAGGCTTAGTACCACAAATGAAATATGCCAATCACAGGTTGAAAAGATACAAGTATCATTTATTACTGTACAGTCAAAGCAAAACAGATAGCTATCTGGCTCCCAACAGCTCCCAGTGTGTACCAGCAGACACAATGAGGGGTGAGAGTGCTAGACATCTAAACACAGACATATTTATACTATTTTTGAAACATTGTCCAGCCTCTCTCCAAGCTAATAATTCACATGCTAGAGTTTGTACCCAGTTCACATGTGAAATATTACAATATTCTACAAGGGATTAAACAAGTTTTGCAGGTCCATGAAGTTACAATGATGCTGTTGGTTCTCTGATTCGCTATAATGCAGTTCATCCAGAACACACGATCTGAGTTTGTTTTCCATTGCCTCATTGTTTATATGTGGATGAGGCTTGTGAGCGCAGACAACACTTGGATGGTAGTTCATTCGAGTCATAAGGTTTCTTTACATTGGTCAGTCTGCTCTTGGTCAGCCTAAACATTAACAGTACGCAAAGGTGGTTTGGCTCGGCTGCAAGTTGAAAACACAGTTCACCATTTTAGAACACAGAAACAAAAGTTGAAAAAAAAATGTCTGACGATTCTTAAAATGGCGGCGACATCGACCGAAAAGCTGAACATTTCAGATGCGGTTTTCTGTGTAACACGAATGGGCTTAGGCCAATAGTCATAACAAGGCGGTATTATGCGAATATGGTTTAAAAAACCCTCCTTTTGGCCTAAGCCAAGAGCATTACTCAAACATTTGCTTTACTCAAAACCCCACACCTCAATGTCCTTACATTCTGAATCACATTCTTCAGAAATATCGATTGCCATAAGATCATTGATAGTGATATCTTTCATTACAAAAACTTTAGCAGTTTCGTTGGGCACATGCACCTTTGGTCCTAATGTACCTATAGTTTGTGCACAACATCCTCCTAACATCAAACATATGGCAGGAAGACATTGTACACAACAACAACACAACAACAACAAACCAATAGAACACCAAGAATTATCATTAGGACTGAAAAGAGCTTCCAACCCCAGGTACGTAGAAGGTACGAGAACCAAGCGCTAAGATCCCAATTTCCATCGGGGACATGTACTTCCATACTCAAGATATGCAGATTTTGTATTGCCTTGAATATGGTAGGGGAGGAGTCAGGTACAAAAATACAACAAGCAGATTCCACCAATTTACATACCCCACCACACTTGGCTAGGATGACGTTTAACACCATCCTATTTTGAAGGGCCACTAATCTAATTGCTTTTTGTTCCAGCGTCATGATGTATAGTATATTGGTGGTTCTGTTGATGGTTTTCTCCAATACCCTTGCTAGTCTCCTGATATCTTCAGAGTTCATTATTTGTCCCCAAAATGGCACAACGGATTTGGCTACATCACCCAAGACTTGTGAAGGGGTATCACCATTCTTGTCCCGCCTCGGATGAGCTCTAGAGACTTCAGAGGTGCTAGCTACATATACCCCTGGTAACAAGATACCCAAGTAACAAGTCACATACAAAAGTCTTTACCTGTCATGGAGATCTCAAAGTTAACATTACAGACTTTATCAACTGTCGTTCAAAGTATATGATATATGGCATTGTATGTGTGTGCAAGAAAGTGTATGTTGGCAGTACCATCAGGGAGTTGAGAGTAAGGATCAGAGAACACCTTGCCAACTTGAATAGTCAAGATCCAAATGGCCTTTTGCTTTACATTGGCAAACGGAACATCAAATGGCACACCGACGGGACATTACATTTGTTGATCTGAAACACATCAAGCAACATACAAGAGGTGGCAAAAGACAGTTGAAACTACGTCAAGAAGAGGCACACATGATTTGTAAACGACAATGTGTGCAGCTTGGTCTAAACCAAGAACATAAACTTAATGTATTTCTATGATTAATGTACCTTTTAGTGGCCTATATAATGATGATACTTGGTGATGCTATCACATCCCCACATGTGCATGAACTAACACGCAGACTGTGAGTCTCTTTTTTCATATCAATATAGACCCACTACTACCTATTTCCTATTTATCAGACAAGTGACACTGTGCACCCTCATTTCCTGGTGCCCCATAAAAGGTCACAATTTAAATGATTACATATTGGAAGTTGGACGCATATCATTTCAAATATGAGCTACTAACCTCTCATTATATACTCATTTACTGATTGCCCATTATATTGGGCACTCGTGTACTTCTTATGGTATATTTATCATAGCTCACTAATAGCTTTAGATACAACTGTATTTCCATATTGATTGACTACTTAACAAAAATTACATGACATTGATTGCGGGACTTATGATATGATATATTTATCAAAGCTCCCTAATAGCTTTAGATACAACTGTATTTTTGCACTGATTGACAATTTAACAAAATTACATGACATTGTTTGCCGGGACTTATGATATGATATATTTATCAAAGCTCACTAATAGCTTTAGATGCAACTGTATTTCCGCACTGATTGACAATTTAACAAAATTACATGACATTGACTGACGGGACTTATCTTTCCAATTGGGCACTTAGACTCAATACAACTTCACGGCAAAGCATGGGCACGCCTCCATCTGAAGCTGGTTAGTGTTGCTAGGTTACCTCTGAGCATTCCGGTCACATGACCCAAGTCTATTTTATTCCCTGGGTTGTTATAGGCTGTTACAGCCAACACCCATATTCTGGAGATCTACGACTGGCCACACGGCAGTGACTGGAAGTTAGGTAGGCATTGAAGCGGCAATTTGGTGAGCTCGCTATTTTTAAATATATTCTTGGGTACAACCCATTGTGTATCAGGATAGCGAACCTAACGTCATACTAACATGCTTTTTAGCACAGACAGACCCGAATTTATCATTTTTCATTTTCGGTTTGTGACCAAAATGTGCAAGTTCGATGGGCACGGGCTTATTTTTACAAGACAACTTTCCTCTTTCTTCTACATGTTCTAGTACACTTCATGTCAAGCTCATAATAAACCCTTACTTCGCAAAATTGTCTCAAGATACTAAGACTTCATTACCAACGCATCTTGCATTATACATTGTACAGTGTATATATCCCATGACCCCACCCTGCAACTTAAGCTTCGCATTTTCTGTACTGCTGCGCCCGGCTACCTGCGGGTCTGGTGCGCATTATAAGTGAATAAAACAAACAAACAAACAAACAAACATTATAAAATCGGGAATTTAGGTAAACCTTACAGCTCTTCCCTTTCTAAGATACGTAATGTGCTATGACTTTACTTTGGTGAATGGTTATAATAGTAGCAGGTTCTGTCTGCTTTTTAGATTACACACACCGTATGGACGCCTTGTTGAGATTTGAAGCAAACACAACTAAGCACTGTGCGGTTTCACATACACAGCCTGTTCTCGACTTATCAGGTACTTTTTGGCCAATATCATAATCCTTGGGGATGTGAATATGCTCACCAAGCATTACTGACTTAACTGTGATTTTGCTCTGTTATATAATATTGCTAATATTTCATTAATTATATTTTCTGTTTTCGCTTCCTGGTGCACCTCCCCTATCCCTGTTTTACTTCATGCCTCTACGTTTTCGAATAGAAATTGGGAATTTTCATTTGACAAAGACTTATGTTGTCTATTTGAATTACTGAATATGCTCAGTTGCTCTTTATTATTCAATCAGTCATAAACTCATATGCCCTGAAGACGGCCCGGTTAGGGTTGAAACACAAGTTTTCTGTTTCTGGCATATTGCTTAACAGATTTGTGGATATTGCAATTGTAACTTTGCAATATAATTTGTGTTGAAGTAACAAGTACCCTGCCAATCTCTAGGTATCCAAGGAGAAGCTCCATTGCCACAGACAAAGTAAACAGGATCATCTTTATACAAAGGTCTGTCCTCACTAGTTAGGTTTGCAATGTTGGTGCAACTCTCAAATGTACCCATTGGATGAGAACCATTCCTTTGTATACAGAAGGAAACAGAGTTGGGGCTATGATTGATAGTATAGGAAGGAGGCATGGCATCCCGGTTGCCTATGGGAGCCATCTTGAAAGAAATCAATGATTGGAAAGGTCTGGAAAGTTTATCGGAAGGCCTAATAGAAGCAACATTGAGTTTTTCTCCTATTTGCGAAAAGGAAACATCCCAAAGGTGTCAGGACTCGTTTCTCGAACTCATTCAAATTAGTCCCATCACAGTTCCCAGAAATACTATTGTTCCAACAACCAAAGAACAGTGCCCTTAGTGAAGCATAACATGCAGTAGTCAAAGGAAGAGGATGAACATACCAGCCCAACCCCTTTCCTCTGTTTTGTGGCAAATGTGAATACACCCAGCAATTGGTTTTGTTTAGAATCGCCTGGGTCGCATTCATGATTAATAGGAGAGTGTTATTGTGATAACTATGTCTATGTTGGGAGTCCGTAGGAGGTATAGTGTGTAGATGCACAAAAGGTGAAGACATAGTAGGAACACTTTCAGTAGCTAAGAAACTCACAAGTGGACGCACCCTTTCTAGATACCTAAACCCAAGCGATAATACAGGAACCATGATCTCTGATGAACAAATTCTTTCTCAGCCATAAGACCAATAGCTTGTTTCGTACGAGTAGAGTTAGAAAAGGACATTGTTTCTCAGAGTCCGTTTAGAAGCCTCTCCGCCAGGCTCTTTTAGTTCATCCTTCGTGGCCCCTGATCAAGTGGCCTATCTTGCTTGAAGGTAGCTTTGCCGGTCCCTGCCACTTATTTACGTTTCAGCGAGAGAGTGGCAAGGGACTAGCTCAACAGCGGTTCCTTGTAGGAGCAGCCAATGCCATGCTGTAAGTCTGGCACCTTGGACGCAGATCGTACCTCAAGACTCCAGATACAGCGTGATCTGCGAACAGAGTGTCGTCGTTTCCTGATGGAAGTGGTGAAACAGAAGCATGATTGCTCAATGATGCAGAAAGATCCGAAGAAGAATTTGAAGGCAAAATAGCAGTCTCCCCAGGTCCTATGGGTGTAGGAAGGGTTTCCGGGACACTCTTGGTGTCAGTCAAAATGGGCTTGTGATGAGGAAAAAGGTGAACCATTTCTTTCTTTTCTCCTTCATCGTGAGGCAGAGGAAAAGGTATCTTCTTGACGTGTGTCGCATGAATCCAGTGTTTCTTTCCTTCTACTCATACATCGGTCTGTGTGGCCAATAGGACTTGAAACAGTCCTCTCCAGCGTGGTATGAGACAGGATGCTCTTTCAAATTCTTTAGTGAGCACCCAGTTGCCGGGTCGAAGTTGATGACCTGCCCCTCACATTTTACTAGGAGGGTTTCTCACACTTGTTGGTAAATCAAATACAAGTTTTGATTTAACTGGTCAGAGTACTCAGATAGGAGCAAATGCTCCACATCCTTAATTCGCTTTGGCTTGGGCAAATTCCAAATATTGGCTGGCCTTCCCATAACTATTTCATAGGAGGAGAGCCCAGTTTTTGTTTGTTGGGTTGTCCGTATGGACAGTAGAGCTATCAGTAAGGCATCTGGCCATTTCAAATTGCCACTGGCGCACATCTTCGCCATATTGTTCTTTAATATACCATTATGGCATTCTATAAGTCTGGCACTCTTAACGTGTCTGGCCGAATGGAACCGTTTATCGATATGTAATCCTGTGCATATTTGCAGGATAACAGCAGCGATAAAATGTGGACCATTGTCTGACCAAATGACCCTCGGCAAACCAAACTTAGGAAAATATTCCTTCAGCATGGTTTTTGCCATCATTATTGCTGTGGCATCCTTTACAGGGAAGACTTTGACCCCTTTGCTAAAGGCACAAATAACTACCAGAACATATTTGTAATTCTGGCAACGCTCCATTTCGATGAAGTCAAAATGTATAACTTCAAAGGGCACAGAGGGGGGACCAAAACTACCCCTCGGTGTCAATGTACCTTTCCCCACATTATGCTGCAAGCATACCATGCAATTTTGGACCAGACACTCAGCAGTTTTCGAGATGTTTATATTTACCCAGACAGGTTCTAGCAATTTACAAATTTTCGGAGCACATATATGGGTTTGTCCATGAGCCATCGTAACCATAGCGGTGACATAAGCATCGGGTAGCATCCAACTTTTCTTGGCATTATCTATCCAACAACCTTCATCGTCACTTGCTAAACCCTCAGCCCACTGTTTAAAGGCATGCCCTAGTCAAAATGTTTATTGTCCCTATGGGTCGGCCATGTTTTTTTAAGCCTAAGTGGCTTGATTTTAGAAAACTTTCCTAGGGACCTTACCCAAGTTTTCGTCCATTAAACGCACGCGAAAACAAGCACCAGGGAGCCGCCATTTTCTGATAATCCTATCTTTTCCCCGATCGCCCTGGCTGACCTGCTTTTGCGGCACTAAATCAATTTCCCTGCCCCTGAGCCTGTCATCAGCAGACTCATACCGCCCATTTCCCAACGCCAAAGCACGTCTCGTGTCAACATTCGCTGCGCTTCAGCTAATGACGTGTCGCCATAGAAATGGCAGGACGCCTCCTCAATAAGTATAAACAGACCGTTTCACAACACACAGCAGCAGATTTTCGATTCCATTCCTCTCTCTGTGTTACTTTGAGTATTCTGTGACTCGTTTCAGTGCTCTGGACAGCTACCTTTGCTGCTTGTATCCCGTGTGAACAGATACCAGTAACACCGCTATAAATTATTTTAGTTTGTTTAACACACAATGGCTACAATAATGCCCTACATGTACGAGCCCGAGTACACCAAGGAGGAACTACTGGAAAGGGAAGCACGCGAAAACGATGGGGATTCGGACGGCAGTTGGCAGGACGAATCAACAGATGAAGAGCCTGGGCCTAGTCGAATGGACGGCGTCTCCACCTGGTGCACATGCAATCGGTGCGAGCTAATGCCAACTGAGGACGAGAACTGCTGCTGCCGAGAAAACTCGGGATGCCTGGCCTACATTTCGGAAGGCGAGCCACGACCGCAATGCATCACCGAGCTGCCAGACTTCAGGGCAGCCTGCCTCACACGGGCCGTGTTGAGAATAATGATGGTGCTTATGCACGAACTTCGCGCAACTGTTCGTCCTCGTAATCCGAGTAACGAGTAAGTATACTCTGCTTGTCATGCCACTCCTATTTCATGGTCTTCTACTATATCCAAAATTACATCTACATATCATTGTAACGCATGTAAGTCGTTCAATAGTGTGCATTGTCTAGATAACATTTGTCCGTGCAGAATGCCATTAGTTACAAGAATTGTCATTGACAACAAACGTTTATTAAACTTATCTTGGTCATTTAAAAACAGTTTGTTTCATTCCTTTTCACAGGTGGTACAGGCTGGTGGCCTGTCGTTCCTTTACATGGTGGCTCCACGGGAGGCTTGGACACAGCGTTCGAAGAGTGTTACCCGCCTGTGCCGTTCGTGCCATTAGAGAAACATTCCCGAGTGACAGCGGTCAGTACAGGGTATTTTCTCTCGCTGTGCTGCAACCTGACCTGTATAATCTTTAAAGTCTTGTATTTTTGTGTCATGAAAATAAGATACAAAATAAAACACCACATATATTTTAACAACATTTGTTTCGATTTTTTAAATGAATCAAGTGTGTTTCCATTCAAGGATGGACGTCAGACATCTGTGCTCCGAATGGGTGAAGGTCTGGTCGCTGTGAAGCAGGGTGGTCACTATCTATCTAAGCTAACGTAACATATTTTCGATAATGCATGCACTAAATAACACTTGTTCAAAGTCTTTCAGTAGGTTATGTCTCTATAAAAGTCACACATATATCTATACTAACAATTACCATTGGATTATACAGGCCTTAGGGTCTTCACCACTACAATACACCGGTTGAAGTGTGAGTCTGTGCTCACAAGAATCTCCGGTATGTGGCATTTGTTATTGATAAGCAACGATATACTATCATTGATATAAAGGTGATATACTATATATTGATATAAAGGCGGTTCGCGCCAGTGGATGAGCGCTGGCATGAGGGGCGGTCAGGGGCGCGAAAGGCCAAGGTGCCAAACTACATGTACACTTCAAAAGGTGTCCCACGCCAAGGGGCCATCGGTCACATGGCCTCCTCAGACCCCGTGTCTCCAGCCATGCCTCCCCTTGAAGCAGGCCGCCCCCCTGCAATCCACATAAGTGTGTCTCCATTCAGCAGTCTTCCTGTGCCTTATCTGCATGCCCCAGGCCCATCCATCCCACCCCCCTGTATCAAAGGCAGTTCACGCGGGTGGATGCGCACAGGCATGGGGGGGCTGTCAGGCGCGCGAAAGGCCAAGGTGCCAAACTACATGTACACTTCAAAAGGTGTCCCACGCCAAGGGGCCATCGGTCACATGGCCTCCTCAGACCCCGTATCTCCAGCCAGGCCTCCCCTTGAAGCAGGCCGCCCCCCTGCAATCCACATAAGTGTGTCTCCATTCAGCAGTCTTCCTGTGCCTTATCTGCACACCCCAGGGACATCCATCCCACCCCCCTGTATCAAAGGCGGTTTGCACCGGTGGATGCGCGCAGGCATGGGGGGCTGTCAGGCGCGCGAAAGGCCAAGGTGCCAAACTACATGTACACTTCAAAAGGTGTCCCACGCCAAGGGGCCATCGTTCACATGGTCTCCTCAGACCCCGTGTCTCCAGGCAGGCCTCCCCTTCAAGCAGGCTGCCCCCATAATACCACGACATACATACGTCATTCATTCACAAACACACCCCAGTTTCTAATACTTTAAAAACCACTCGATATGTCTCATGAGAACATCTTTGTGCTTTGCAAGTCAACTCCTGAATGTGCTACCTGGGAACCACTGAGATCTATGCTAATCTGCTCGTCGTCGTGCTATCCGTGAACTTCTGTGACCGCTTCGAGCATACCCATCAGTGCGCTACCTGTGGCCATCCACCTTTTCTCCCGACACATACTGCTCTGCTTGCTGAATCCAACTGTTTGTTGGTCAAGGTAAGGCCATGTATCCTGGTCATATTTCGCAGATTTTTAAATTTCTATCTATTTGCGAGTAGAGTACCCAATAGTGCTATGTTCATTGGCCTCATTGCTATTGACTTGAATTTCCATTGCTATGCTAACAATAGATCTATTTATTTTCATCTGTGTCAATTGTCATCGAATTGCATCCTTCGGGGGTCCAGTCTATGATGTAAGCATGTTTCCTTCTCGTGCAATACAGAACATCCAAGGGATGAGTCACATGTTCAGTTTTTAGTCACATCATTAATACATTTCTGCAACTTATGCAAATACTAAGCCGCACATAATGAACTGGTATAGTTCCTGCGACCAAAACAAACCTTGCATTGATCGTTGTATGATTCATTTACTTTTGTATCAAATCTTTATTCTTGAAGATTGTATAATAATGTCGATATTTACTTTTCAGATTTATCAACAATGCCTGCCTGTTCGATTAGCAATTGCCCTTCGAAGACCCATGCGAAATCTGAAGGCACTACAATGCATATATTCCCGAAAACTGTTGATCGAATAAGAGAATGGGTCAGACATTGCGGATATCCACTGGATGAGCTGGAAAGTAGAGTCCAACAAGTCTTACAGGACAAGAGGGGTGATCGATACTGCATCTGCAGCCGGCACTTTTCCTTGGACATGTACACAACATCTTGGGTAACAAAGAAGAATAAACGGCGAACGACACGGAAATTGCTTGAAAACGCTATTCCCACTCTATTCGTCCACATTCCGCCACCGGTGAGTCAAGTGTCCGGATTTAGCTTTAGGCCTTGCGGTAGTGTGTAGGTATCCGAATGGATTAATTGATATTGTAGGCGTTCTATCCCTTGTAATAATTTCGATATTGATATGATTGTATAGTTTTTTGAATAATGACATTTACCAATATATTCTTTTTCAATTTCATAACCCACAAACGCAATGTATATATATGGGAACAGGGAACTGTGCTGTATTGAGCATTTTACAAGTATTCTGTCGCCTTACATGGCTAATTTCAATATTGGCATTTCATTATCAATCATTAATTTACCTTTACAACTTCTTGACTTTCCCTTGAATCTTAAGCAAAAACATTCTACATCCTTTACGTGGTCGCAGTTATCAACCACTTCTAGCGCGTATCAGGTAATCTTACTAGGCTAATCGGCTACAGACCTGTTTTATGCATGTCAAGTAATATTTTTATTTTATCGTGTAATCATTTTAACGAATGTTTCGTTAGTGCTTTCCAATTGATATACACCTTAGTTATCTTCCACTGGTGTTTGTTTTCGGTTATAATTAGTGTTATCCATACTAATGCAAGTACTGTCTTTCAGGGAGATGCTGAAGCGTCCGCCACATCTACAACATTTCTAGATGTTCTTCAACAGCAGGAGGTATGGATACTGACAGCTCCATCGAGCGTCATCATCAGAGCTGGAATTCTTGTCGTTTGATTGTTCTACACAATGTTTCATTCGTGGTTAGCCGTTGATATGTACCTGTGCTGTCGACCCCAGGTGTGTGTTATGTTTTCACTATTGTAATCCTCACTAATGCAAGTACTATGTTTCACGCAGTTGATGGAGCGTCAACCCCTGCACTTGATGCAGAGCCTGACATTCAAGTAATTCCAGGGGAAGTGGAAGCGGGACCATGCGTATACGAATCGGCGCAACAGCTTTCGGAAGTGTGCACTACATTTGCAACATCCATAGATATTCTTCAGCAGCACGAGGTATGGATAATGACAGCTCCATCATGTGTGATCATATAACGTGATTCCATTTGCTATACTTTCTTCCCTATTAACGCAAGTGCTGTGTTTCAGGGAGACGACAAAGCTTTCACTACAATCACAACATCCAATTTAGATGATGCAGATGTAAATAATTCATTGAAAAAAGTCGATGAAATGTGATCATATTTAGATTTTCCTTGATTCTTTTGGACAATGCATCATTTGCGGTTATCTCTTTATATGTACCTGTGCGTTCGACCCAAGAGTGTGTTATGTTTCCAATATTGAAAACCATACTAATCCAAGTACTGTGTTTCAGGGAGACGACGGAGCTTCCACCACAATCACAACATCTCGTTTAGATGATGCAGATGTAAATAATTTGTTGAAAAAAGTCGATGAAATGTGATCATATTTAGATTTCCCTTGATTCTTTTGGACAATGCATCATTTGCGGTTATCTCTTTATATGTACCTGTGCGTTCGACCCCAAGTGTGTGTTATGTTTCCAATATTGAAAACCATACTAATCCAAGTACTGTGTTTCAGGGAGACGACGGAGCTTCCACCACAACCACAACATCTCATTTAGATGATGCAGATGTAAAGGAATCGTTGAAATAAGTCGATGAAATGTGATCATATTTGGATTTTCCTTGATTCTTTTGGACAATGCATCATTTGTGGTTATCTCTTTGTATGTACCTGTGCCATCGACCCCAAGTGTGTGTTGTGTTTCCAATATTGAAAAGCATACTAATGCAAGTACTGTGTTTCAGGGAGATGCGGATGCCTCCTATCCAATACAACCATTCGTGGCAGTCCATGCAGAGCCAGAGGTATGGATACTGACAGTTCCATCGATATAGATCATCACAGGTCGAATACTTGTCGTTTGATTGTTGCACACAATGTTTAAATTGTGTTTGGCTATTGAGATGTACCTGTGTGTTCGTCCTCATGTGTGTTTTATGCTAACAATATTTTGATACATAGTAATGAAAGTACTATGTGTCAGGGAGACGATGAAGCCTCATTCCGTGCTGTCTATGCGGATACAGAAAATATAGTCGCTGCAGTGCAAGAGGAAGGGAGGACATGCGGAAACGAATCGGAGCTACAGCGTGCAGATTTTGAAGGTCGAGTCAAAAAAGTTGCAAAGAAAAAAAAACAAAAAAAGGTTAGTTACAAACAGTTCATAACTTTAAAAAAATGTTTGTGCTGGGGACTATTTTATGTTTTTTTCCAGTCAATTCTACTACACTCCATCTTGTGTTTAAACTGAACATCCCTTTTCCAATCTCTCCTCCAGTTACCCATGGGTGTCAGAACTATATACACACAGACAGTGAAGCGAATGAGAGATGTGGCTTGCCAGACCGTGTACACTATGGAGGAACTATTAATTGAGGCGAGGCATGTTCAGGCTCGAGATGCTCATGTCCAATGGCCAGAACATAAATTAACTGTGTTTGGAGACTACAGCAAAGTTGCATTGGACCATAGCTACAGTGCGACCGCACCACCACAAGAAGATGTTATTGAATGTATTGAAGATAGCTCTGAAGTAGTTGCAGATCAATTTACACAATCTACACCCGCCAAGAATTTGCCACCAAAAAACCTGTCGACATTGTTGTGTTCTCCCATCAATGTTGAAGTAATAGATGTTGAAATGACAGAGAATGAACCAGCCGCAGCATCCATAGACGCATCAGAACTTGATATCAGCGATATTACTTTCCAATGTGTTGAAATCTCTGCAACGTCACAGGCCGAAACAACGTTGACGCAGGATGACAGTCTAATGAAAGAGAGCAAATACATTGTATTCGACAGTTATTTGATGGAAATTATAAGTATGCTGAAATGTGTGCATTCCAATAGAGGGAAAGTATGTGGGAAGCCATTGATTAATGTGACTCGTCAAATAAAAGGCAGTAACATCAAAATAAATGCAGCCTGTAGATTAAATCATAGGTTCTCATGGTCTGCACAACCGATGCTGGGGAAACTGCCAGCAGGCAATCTACTGTGTGCAGCTGCATCACTTTTTAGTGGCTCCAGTTTTAGAAAGTTAGAGGCTTTCTTTCAGTTTGTGGGACTCCATTTCATTTCTAAAGCGCTGTACTACATATATCAACGTGATTATCTGTTTCCGGCCATTAGTGATGCTTGGAAAATTGAACAATTGTCTCTAGCAAGTACATTCGAAGGCAAACGATTCAGGCTAGCCGGCGATGGACAGTGCGACAGCCCTGGATTTTCTGCCAAGTACTGCACCTACCACTTTCAGGACATGGATAGTAAGAAAATTGTGAGTTCGGTGGTCATGCAGGTAACACAATGTACATCCTCAGTGGCCATGGAGAAACTAGGTTTTATAAAATCAGTGGAATATCTACAATCGAGGGGAATGCACATCGACCTCATAGCCACGGATAGACAGGTTTCAATTGCCAAGACAATGGGAGAGCAGTTCCCACATATTAAACAACAATTTGACGTATGGCATCTTGCTAAATCAATCAATAAGAAAATCTCGGCTGCAGGGAAAAAAAAAAGGTTTTGAAAGTATTTTGCAGTGGTCACATTCTATCGCCAACCATCTTTGGTGGAGCTCAAAAACTTGTGAGGGGTCAGTGGAAATACTACTTGAAAAATGGCGGTCACTGATGCACCACTGTACCAACGTTCACCGCTGGACAGCAAATGAACATTTCCACCAATGTGAACATGGCCCTTTGTCCCCAGAGGAGGCACGGAAGAAGAAGTGGTTGATTCCATCTTCACCGACACACAAAGCCATTGAGAAGATTGTTTTCGACAAAACTCTATCAGGAGATTTGAGAGGACTGACAGAATTCTGTCACACAGGAGATTTGGAGGTGTTCCACAATATGTGCCTAAAGTACAGGCCAAAGCACTTGCATTTTAGCTTTCGGGGCATGAAACATTGCACTCTACTAGCGGTCTTGGCCCATAACAGCAATGTCGGACGTGAACAATCTAGGACTAGGGGTAAAATAAGGATGCCTCGCTACACTAAGGTGTTTTCAAAACGAAGTAAGCAATGGGTGATCAAACCAGTCTATGATGAAATGCAGCTCGACTTTGTGAAAGGCCTTATTGTTGCTGTGTTAGAGAAGCACAGATATGGAATTTTGGACGTTTCTGTGCAGAGCAGTGATCCATTGCCAACGAACATTGCGACTGTGCCATGCCCACCCGAAGCACAGCTGATTGTGAAGTACAAATCCCGGTTTAAATAATTGCAATACAATTGTCTTTTTGTAAATAAATGTTATTGTACAGTGTACCTGTAAACCTAACCCCTACCTTCACCCTCATGGGTGGCGAACAAGCTGGGTGTCATCTTTAAATTCTCTCTATTCACCTCACATATGTGTATGTATATATTTTTCTCATGTCTCATCTCATGTAAATGTAAATGCTGCGCACTGTTAACGGAGGGGAGGCTTGCGTATTGCAAATAATAAAACAAACAAACAAACAAACAATAAATCTCACTTTGAACTCAACTCCTGTGGTACTTTATACTTTCACTGACCTTCCGCCAAAAATTAAATGTCTCAATTTGGGCTGCAAAGCTCGCAGACAACGGGGACAAAATTGGGGCACTTGGAACACGCCAGCCAAGCGGGCCATGGCATTTGGGAGAGAAGCCAGTTCACATTTGCACATTGAGGCACACTACATAGACGGATTCTAAACTTCAAGTTCTCACAGATGCCTATACTACGTGATGTTGCAAATAAAGAATGCGAAGGTCAGCGCCCAGATGAGGCCCACAAGTCGCACTGGAAGTATAAGGGTTTATTGTTTTTTGACCTTGAGACAGGGACCATGCCGAAAGAACTACATTTGAAGGGAGTGCGCAATAACGTAAAAGACGATAAGGCAGAAAATTCAGAAACTAGACCGAGTTTCATTTTAGGTCAGTATACGAAAAATCGTTGTCAAGAGCACGGTCCATTTTACAGACTGCATTACGAAGAGACACAATGGAAATTTCAAATATAATGTAAGTAAATCTTTACACGCTTTTTGTCATGATCTCTGCTTCCAAAAGGTCAGGGTTTTCCCAACTCCCTTGGAAGCAGATCCATAACCCAGGTTCCGAGTGCCAACCAGTCCCAATTGGGACCTTTTGGACCCAGTCCTGGCGCCAGTGGCACCAGGCTCATAAATATGCCCAGTCCCAGCGCTGGAAGCGCCGGGCTCATAATGCTTGGGTGGACTTACCTGCAGCAGACCATGCTGCTTACTTTCCTGCCAGTTGAGCCTCTGATCCTCTTCTGTTTGGAACTACTTTTCCTGTTGGGTGGGGCAGGAGCCACTCCCTAGATTCAGAACACTGGAACTCTTCTGGAAAGCAGGAACTCTTTTCTTACCTAGGCGTGGCTGTGGAAGGAGACACCTAAGCACTACAGGAGGCTATTTAAACCACACCCGATGGATGAATCTTGCTTTGCGTTATAACGTAAGAGACGATAAGGCAGAAAATTCAGAAACTAGACCGAGTTTCATTTTAGGTCAGTATACGAAAAATCGTTGTCAAGAGCACGGTCCATTTTACAGACTGCATTACGAAGAGACACAATGGAAATTTCAAATATAATGTAAGTAAATCTTTACACGCTTTTTGTCATGATCTCTGCTTCCAAAAGGTCAGGGTTTTCCCAACTCCCTTGGAAGCAGATCCATATCCCAGGTTCCGAGTGCCAACCAGTCCCAATTGGGACCTTTTGGACCTAGTCCTGGCGCCAGTGGCACCAGGCTCATAAATATGCCCAGTCCCAGCGCAGGAAGCGCCGGACTCATAATGCTTGGGTGGACTTACCTGCAGCAGACCATGCTGCTTACTTGCCTGCCAGTTGAGCCTCTGATCCTCTTCTGTTTGGAACTACTTTTCCTGTTGGGTGGGGCAGGAGCCACTCCCTAGATTCAGAACACTGGAACTCTTCTGGAAAGCAGGAACTCTTTTCTTACCTAGGCGTGGCTGTGGAAGGAGACACCTAAGCACTACAGGAGGCTATTTAAACCACACCCGATGGATGAATCTTGCTTTGCATTATTCTGCATCCTCTGCAGCAGAACGCTCATCGTGTCTTCTGCATCTGATCCTGGGCCTAAGGGAAAAGGCTTACCATCCTGAATCCAGTCTTCAGCAACACCTATAAAGACAAGAAAGAACAGGTTAGCATTACGGTCTTCAGTGACAGCTCTTCACTTACCTGGTCCATCGGCTGTCACCAACGCCTCGCGCTGCATTCCGGCATCTGAAAGACAAAGGCTTACCTACTCTTCGTGCGCTCCGGAGGTCTTCACACTGCATTCCGGCATCTGAAAGACAAAAGCTTACCAACTCTTCGCACGCTCCGGAGGCCTTCGGCGCTGCATCCCGCATCTGAAAGACAAAACAAGGTGCGTTTAAAGACATTGGGGAACTTTAATACTCACGTGCCATTACTCCTTTCCACATCTAACCCAGTGGGTATTCCGGCACCCTGCAGCCGCTCCGAACTTGTACCTGCAAAATAAAAAGACAGTTAGAGTGCATCGTGAAGCAGGCAACAAGCGCTTACTTACGTGCTTCCAGGCGCTTCTATTCATCACACGGGCTCCATTTTCAACTCACTTCAGCCCGTCATCCGCCATCGCCGGAACCCTGCAAAACAAGAGACATCATTACTAAAGACTTTAAAGACATTAGAATTACTCGAAACTTACCGTTCGTGCAGTAAACGACGGACAGCAGTCCTCTGAAGTCAAGAGGCCTGCTCCCCTTATCCAGTGAAGAAACTGGTTACAGCAACCTGCCCCGAGGCAGATGGAGAGCACGGCGTTCACTTACCTAAGGTGAGAGCGTTAACCTTTGGGGTTCTACAGGAGAAGAGAAAGGGAAGAAGAGAGAGACATTCAATAACCCAGTTCCTTAATCCCATATTTTCTATCTGCAGACTTCTTACCCTTCGAGCCAGACATACAGTGCACAGAGGTCCAGCCCAAAGAGCCAGCCGTGTGTTACACATCACCTTTGAAGATACGGTATATGCCCAGTCAAGACCGGCGCCTCTACGGGAATCAGGTGAGCGTAACAGAACGCAAAGCCTACCACAAAACTCCCGTCCAGGCGCTATGGAAACCTTGGATACCGACCAGCTAGCCCAGTTACTTGGGGAACTAAGGGCAGAAGTGCATGCAGCCCGTCAGGAAACGAACGCTCTAAGAAGGGAACTGATTATTTCCAAGGAGCGAACAGATGATCTCGCTAGACAATTCCTACAGTCACAAGCCGGACAGACCCCGTTACCCGCATCCGGGGGAAATCTTCCTTCTACATCCTCTATGAATCCAGTGCAGATCAACCTACCTGGGAATGTACCTCTGGCTCCGCCCGAACGATTTTCTGGTGACCCAAAGAGGTTTGCAGTATTTATCAATCAGTACCGGTTGCATTTCTTATGCCGGCCAGCAGCCTTTCCAACTGATCAAGCTAAAGTAGCTTTCGTGCTTTCGTACCTTAGTGGCAATGCGGCAGACTGGTCGATCCCTCTAGTAAATCCAGATGATCCGGTCCTCCATGATTTTCAAGCTTTTCAGCTCAGTATGGAAAAACTGTTCGCAAGACATTCACAGGGGCAGGCCTTGGACAATGAGCTTCTTTCGTTGCGACAAGGTAATCAAGACCTTTTGGCTTATATTGCATCTTTCAACAGACTGATAGTGGAAACTCAATGGCCTGAGGACAAAAGGATTACGCTGTTTTATAGAGGTCTACGTGGAGAGCTCAAAGATGTGTTAGCCCAAGTAGTGAATCCCCCACAAGATTGTTCGGACTATATAGACTTAGTCGTTCAAATAGATCACAGACTGCAGAACAGGAAGGCCGATCGTTCCAAGTTTGATGCTCGAGTATTTTCCAAACCGCCAACTCCTTCCAAAGGAGTAGACTCCGGGGAACCCATGCAAATAGGGGGTCTGAAAGGTCCTCTAACACAAAAGGAGCGGGAAAGGAGAAAACAGTTGCAATTATGCCTCTATTGCGGAAACTCAGGGCACTTTCTTCGAGACTGTCCGGTGAAACCTGCCAAGAAGGCAGTAGGAGCTGCAGTTACCAAAGTTACAAACTCTGAACAGGGAAACGACCTCGCCCGACAAGAATAGAGGTCCTCTTGCCGAGCGTGAAAACCAGTTCCGTGACCTCGCATTTCGTGATACCTATGGTCCTCATTAGCCCTGATAATCCGGATCGATTACGTACAATTGAAGCTTACGTCGACAGCGGTGCCATCAGCAATTATGTGGATCATGAAATGGTTTTGAGGATGAATCTAACTCTTTGTCCCAAGGCTGTAAAGGACTTCATTACTACGGTGGATGGTACGGAGATAGCCTCCGGGCCAGTAACGCATACCATTCAAGAAGTGACGCTAGTAAGTCAAGATGGACACCATGAGAAGATTGTGTTCGATGTGATCAAGGCCCCTCAGTTTCAGATTATTCTAGGAATACCTTGGTTAGAGAAACACAATCCTCTGATCGATTGGCGAGCAAGAACGGTCCAGTTTCCAGAATGTGTCTCTACTTGTCACCTTCCACCTGGTGTTGCACTGGCAGCAATTTCTTCAGAGACTCCCCAGTTACCTCCCGAATACCTAGAATACCAAGATGTTTTCCGGAAGGATCAGGCTAACTCTCTACCTCCTCATAGGTCTTATGACTGCCAGATAGACCTGATACCTGTATCTACTCCTCCTTGTAGTAGAATTTATGCCCTCACCGAGCCTGAGAACCTTCACCTTCGACAATACCTGGATCAATACCTGGCAAATGGGTTTATTCGTCCTTCCAAGTCCCCTGCTTCTTCAGCTTTGTTCTTCGTTCCAAAAAAGGAAGGAGACCTTAGAACTTGTATAGATTATCGCTCCCTGAACCAGATCACCGTTAAGAATAGATATCCGTTACCTTTGATCCCTGAACTCCTGGACCAAGTCAGAAAAGCATGCATATATACAAAGCTGGATCTTAGAGGAGCTTACCACTTGGTACGAGTAAAAGAGGGCGATGAATGGAAGACGGCCTTCCGCACCAAGTATGGGCTATTTGAATATCAGGTCATGCCCTCCGGACTTTGCAATGCCCCGGCCGCCTTTCAATATTTTATGAACGATGTCCTCAGAGAGCTCATAGATGTGTGTGTTGTTGTTTACATTGACGACATCCTCGTTTATTCTTCATCGGAATCTGAACATCGGAAACACGTGAAAATGGTCCTTGAAAGATTGCGTCAACACAAACTTTTCGCTAAATTGGAAAAATGTGTTTTCAACGTGACTGAAGTTGAATTCTTGGGATTCATATTATCACCTGGCGGAGTGCGTATGGATTCAAAGAAGGTCGATGCAGTTCTCAAATGGCCATCACCATCCTCCGTAAAAGGTGTGCAAAGCATGCTAGGCTTCGCTAACTTTTACCGCAGGTTTATCCCCGAATTCTCTCGAATAGTCCAGCCCATCACTGCCTTGTTAAAGAAAAACAAACGTTTTGAATGGTCTACCGAGGCGGAACAGGCTTTCCAGGATTTGAGGACTAAATTTATCTCTGCACCAATCTTAAAACACCCTCGCCCCGAACTCCCCTACATCGTGGAAACTGATGCTTCAAGCCTTGCCATGGGGGCAGTTCTATCACAAAAGGACCCGGTAACCAATCAGTTGCATCCCGTGGCATTTTGGTCCTGCAAATTCTCGCCTCCTGAAATCAATTACACGATTACTGACAAGGAACTTCTGGCTATCAAGTCTGCCTTTAAGGCTTGGCGGCATTATCTGCTGGGGGCCCGACACACCGTTACTGTGATTACGGATCACCGAAACCTGCAATATTTGAAAACCGCAAAAGCCCAATCCTCTAGACAACTCCGTTGGGCATTATTCTTTGCCGAGTTTGACTTCATAATTACCTATCGACCTGGTACAAAGAACGGTAAAGCTGATGCCCTTTCTCGGATGGGAGTGGAAGAACACTTGATCAACCCTAAACCTGTACCAATCATTCCCGAACAAAGAATTCTGGGTGTAATCGCCACAGAATCCATAGAGGAAGTTAAGGATAAAGCCAGGCAACTTGTAACTCCAGCAGACATACAGAATTGGCATCTGCAGGGAAAGGACTTTGCAGTAAAGGACAACTTATTATATTTCCAAGAACGATTATACCTACCCAGCACAGATTTACAGAAAAAAGTAATCTCTTGTTATCACGATTCTTTAATGGAAGGACATCCCGGTATGGCCAAGACCTCAAAAAAGATCAAGCGCTACTTCTGGTGGCCGTCTTGGAAAAAAGATATCAGAGACTTTATAATGTCCTGTGGAGTATGCGCCCAAAACAAGAGTCAAAAGGAAAGACCAGCAGGCCTCTTACGCCCTATTGACATCCCACCTCGCCCTTGGCATACGCTTTCTATGGACTTCATCACCGATCTACCTCCATGCTCCGGATACAATACGATTCTAGTAATCGTGGACTTATTCTCCAAGATGGCGCATTTCATTCCGCTCAAAGGCTTGCCAACAGCAGCAACTCTGGCCCGAGAATTTCTCGAAAACATCGTCCGACTGCACGGTTTTCCTTCGGTTCTAATTTCGGATCGAGGTAGTCAATATATTTCTCATTTTTGGCGAAGTTGCTGTCGGTCAGCTCAAATTGATGTGAGACTATCGACCAGTCACCACCCTCAGACCGACGGACAAACCGAGAGGACTAATCAACTCTGGAACAGTATTTACGCTGCATGCTGCAACAAACTGAAAAAACTTGGAAAGACATCCTTTGGATAGCCGAATATGCCTACAATAACTCTGTCCATTCGGGAACTGGGAAAACCCCGTTTTTTCTTTTGTACGGCAGTCACCCTCGAACCTCGGAGTTGGATCCCCTCCAAGATCTTGAAACACCAGCAGTAGACTACCTGCATTCTACAATCACCCAAGCCTTTAAGGAAGCTGTTTCTCACCTTCAAAGGGCTAAAGAACAATACAAGAAAGGAGCAGATCAACATCGGAAGGAAGCCCCTCAATATCAAGTAGGGGATCAAGTCTGGTTATCCACCAAGTATCTACCTCTAAAAGGGCCACGCACATTCAACCCAAGATACCTTGGTCCCTATTCCATCACTACCATAGTAAACCCAGTAGCGGTCAAGTTGGACTTGCCCCCGCACATGAAGATACATCCGGTCTTCCACGTCTCTCTATTAAAACCCGTGCAACCTCAAACCCGACTAACTAAATCTCCAAAACCTATCCTAGTTGATGGAGAACTCGAGTTTGAAGTCAAAAGCATTCTGGACTCCAAGATCTCCAAATCTAAACTATTTTACCTAATTGACTGGAAAGGCTACGGCCCCCAAGAGAGATCCTGGGAACCTGCTGAAGATGTCCACGCTCCTCGCCTAATCAAAAGATTTTACCGAACGTTTCCTGACAAGCCAAAACCCCTGGAGAAGCCCGGTTTGGGAGGGGCCTTGTGGGGGGGTACTGTCATGATCTCTGCTTCCAAAAGGTCAGGGTTTTCCCAACTCCCTTGGAAGCAGATCCATAACCCAGGTTCCGAGTGCCAACCAGTCCCAATTGGGACCTTTTGGACCTAGTCCTGGCGCCAGTGGCACCAGGCTCATAAATATGCCCAGTCCCAGCGCTGGAAGCGCCGGGCTCATAATGCTTGGGTGGACTTACCTGCAGCAGACCATGCTGCTTACTTGCCTGCCAGTTGAGCCTCTGATCCTCTTCTGTTTGAGCCTCTGATCCTCTTCTGTTTGGAACTACTTTTCCTGTTGGGTGGGGCAGGAGCCACTCCCTAGATTCAGAACACTGGAACTCTTCTGGAAAGCAGGAACTCTTTTCTTACCTAGGCGTTGCTGTGGAAGGAGACATCTAAGCACTACAGGAGGCTATTTAAACCACACCCGATGGATGAATCTTGCTTTGCGTTATTCTGCATCCTCTGCAGCAGAACGCTCATCGTGTCTTCTGCATCTGATCCTGGGCCTAAGGGAAAAGGCTTACCATCCTGAATCCAGTCTTCAGCAACACCTATAAAGACAAGAAAGAACAGGTTAGCATTACGGTCTTCAGTGACAGCTCTTCACTTACCTGGTCCATCGGCTGTCACCAACGCCTCGCGCTGCATTCCGGCATCTGAAAGACAAAGGCTTACCTACTCTTCGTGCGCTCCGGAGGTCTTCACACTGCATTCCGGAATCTGAAAGACAAAAGCTTACCAACTCTTCGCACGCTCCGGAGGCCTTCGGCGCTGCATCCCGCATCTGAAAGACAAAACAAGGTGCGTTTAAAGACATTGGGAAACTTTAATACTCACGTGCCATTACTCCTTTCCACATCTAACCCAGTGGGTATTCCGGCACCCTGCAGCCGCTCCGAACTTGTACCTGCAAAATAAAAAGACAGTTAGAGTGCATCGTGAAGCAGGCAACAAGCGCTTACTTACGTGCTTCCAGGCGCTTCTATTCATCACACGGGCTCCATTTTCAACTCCTTCAGCCCATCATCCGCCATCGCCGGAACCCTGCAAAACAAGAGACATCATTACTAAAGACTTTAAAGACATTAGAATTACTCGAAACTTACCGTTCATGCAGTAAACGAAGGACAGCAGTCCTCTGAAGTCAAGAGGCCTGCTCCCCTTATCCAGTGAAGAAACTGGTTACAGCATCCTGCCCCGAGGCAGATGGAGAGCACGGCGTTCACTTACCTAAGGTGAGAGCGTTAACCTTTGGGGTTCTACAGGAGAAGAGAAAGGGAAGAAGAGAGAGACATTCAATAACCCACGTTCTTAATCCCATATTTTCTATCTGCAGACATCTTACCCTTCGAGCCAGACATACAGTGCACAGAGGTCCAGCCCAAAGAGCCAGCCGTGTGTTACACATCACCTTTGAAGATACGGTATACGCCCAGTCAAGAACGGCGCCTCTACGGGAATCAGGTGAGCGTAACACTTTTATACCGGAATGAAGATTTAATGAATGGATGCATGAATAAATGAATGAATGAAGAGCTAGGAAAAGCAAGTAAAACTGTTCATAGTGGGCACATGGGCATGCAGGTCCACTGGTCTCACCGATCTCGGTCCTTGGCCCAGCCACTTTTCCCTGCACTGCCTACCTGCACTACGGGACTGTCTCTGTATCCTTCAGCCCCTTCTCCCGTCATTTACCTTGCACTTGCCACCAGCTGGCCCTATTATTTAATTTGTATTCAACTAACCATGTACAGCCCTTCCCAATGCGCGATCAGAAAGACACCTGGCCTAGTAGGATTGTTGTCTGTCTGCCCTTGTTCGCCACCTGCCTCGTCACGCCTAGAAACACATGAGTATAGGCGCGTTACAAATGCCATATCATATATCATATCATTCCTCACACATGTAGACTAACTGTCGTTTATCATTGTGTGTTGGCCTCGATTTATCTCGTTACTTTTCGCATTGATTTTAGAGACAAACATACTCCATTAAACTATCCTTGCAAGCAAATAGTTTCTGATCGGCCGTAATAAATAAAATGAGTAATATTAATGAAGTTTGGCTAGCGAGACTAATTATCATTTTTTTGTTTTCATAACAGGTATTTGATCCCATTCTGCCACTGCTATCTGTTTGAGACACCGGCAGATGGATTCCTCTTGCAGCTTTGTGTCAACAACTGGAGCACTATCACCATATTATGGGACGATCGCCAAGGGCCCACATGCCCTTACGCTGTACTAGTGGCCAGAAGCAACATAACAACCTTTAGGCTGGACTAGTGCCTAGTTGATGGAACAGCCTTGCGGTTCACCGTGCTTCCAAAGTGATTCTTTTTACGAAAATGAACACCCTGTGTACCATAAAGGAACAGCGCGTGACTCAAGATGAAACAGTTATTGCGGATACAGATAAAAGAAAATAAATGGCTTCCATGAGTTCATATGGCAATTGCTGAATATTCTCTAAACATTTAATGTCAAATAAATGTACTTTACCAAATGTACCGTGTTGCTGTTTCATTTTAAAGTACAGTTTCATATTCCGAATTGCGGCGCGCTGTGTTGTGAGTTGATCTGTGTTGGTTTCCGGGTTCTGTGTGGAGTCGCGCAGAAGACGACTGGGCGCGTTTGCCTACGCAGCACAGTAACGTCACGGGGAGAGGCGGGGAATATGAATGTTTTGATAATGTCAGGCTCAGGGGCGGGGGAATTGATTTAGTGCCGCAAAAGCAGGTCAGCCAGGGCGATCGGGGAAAAGATAGGATTATCAGAAAATGGCGGCTCCCTGGTGCTTGGTGCCGAAAACTCGGGTAAGGTCCATAGGAAAGTTTTCTAAAATCGAGCCACTTAGGCTTCAAAAAACATGGCCGACCCGTAGGGACCATAACATTTTTTACTAGACCACGCCTTTAAGCTCTTCTGGAGTGGCATCAGCTTGAATGTTTTTTATACAATCAATTCCTTCATCTATTATATAAGTGTTGGTGACTTCTTTTGTTACATACATTTCAGAATACAAATCGATGGCAGTCTGATTGGCTATCCTGTCAGCAAAAGCCTTTCCTCTCCCAACGTCATATGTTACTTTCTGGTATGCAGTATACTTCATTATTGCCAGTTGAGTAGGAAGTGCAAGTGCTGAGAGTAGCCAAACTATCAACGTGCCATTTTCAATGTTAGTTCCATGTGAGGTCAAGAAACCCCTTTCTGCCTATAATCTACCGAAGTTGTGAACCACCCCAAAGGCATACTGACTATCTGTAAAAATATTTACTCTAAGCCCTTTGGAATTGACTTGAGCTTGAGTTCACAAGCTCAAGTCAATGCAATAATCTCTGTGGCCTGCGCACAGTTATGCAAAATTCTTCTGGTTTCCACAATAGGGCTTAATGTAGTGATGGCATAAGCAGCAGTGGATGTGCCATCTGGAAGTTTGAAGCAGGAGCAATTGCAAAACAGATCCCCTTGTGAATCTTTTAGTGGTGTATCATTTAAATCAATTCTGCCTTTGGTTTCTTGCTCTGTGGTATAGAGACAGTCATTAGACATCTTGCCACTGCAAGCAGTTTCTTGAGGAAGAGGCAACAGTTTGGCCGGATTTAATTCGCAACATCTCTTAATTTGTATATGCGGTGCAAATAGTCAGCTTGTATCTTGTTAATCATGCTGATGTAAGATGTTGCGTTTGTGTTCTGTTTAATGGAATGTCTACAGAGTGGGGTACCATCACGTTTAATTAGTGACCTAAAACCATACCCTCACTTTGCTTTACAGATGCAGCGGCAGCAGCAATAGCTCTCAGACATCTCGGCAACACGCATGCAACAGGGTCAAGCGTGGAGGAAAAATAACCGCACTGTCTATTCTTCCCTCCACGTCCTGCGTTAACACAGCCAAAGCGCATCCATCACATTCATGCACATATAAAACAAAGGCCTTTTCGTAAGTTGGCGTTCCCAAAACTGGTGCTGAACACAACGCAGCCTTGAGCAGATCGAAAGCTTTCTGGCAATCCAAGTTCCACCTTAATGCAAAGAAATGCCCTTCTTTCTCAATGCCAACATTGATTTTATCATTAATGAGAAATTCGGGATTCACTGTCTACAGAACGAAGCCATGACTATCAAGGCTCTAACCTATTTCTGTGTATTTGGGACAGACATACTAGAGATGCTTTTCATCCGTTCAGGTGTCAGTCTTCTTCCCTCCTTTGACAGGAGATAGCCTAAATAGGCAACCTCCTGTTGACAATATTGAAACTTTTTCAATGAAGCCTTATGCCCATGCTCTGCTAGGTGGATAAGCAGCAACACGGTGCCCTCCTTGCAAGCAACTTCCCAGTCTGCAGCTGAAAGAAGATCGTCAACATACTGTAACAATGTACAAGTGAAAGGCAACTCAAGTGTTTCGAGCTGTTCCTTCAAAGCCCTACTATAAATGCTTGGACTCTCAGTGTACCCTTGTGGCACACGAGTGAATATAAATGAGCGTCCTCCTAGGGTGGACACAAACAAGTATCTACTGTCAATGTGTACAGGAATGCTAAAGAAAGCATTCTTAAGATCCACAACACTGAAATGAGTAGCAGAGGCTGGAATGATTGTTAATGTTGTGGTCACATCAGGCACAACTGGAAATTGTGGAGCAACAATCTTATTGATAGCATGCAGACCAATAATAAAATGGAAGTGAATCGCATTATCCCGTTTCTTATACACCGGCAGAATCGGACTATTGCACAAGCTTCCTGCAATTTCCTCAATCACTCCCCGATGTTAAAAATCGAAAACTAAACTCTTTAAAGCTTGCTCACCATCAACTGAAATCTTATACTGTGGAATACATAGCAACTTAACATCTGGTTTCAAAACAATTTTAACAGGTTCAATTTGCAAAATACCAACATCATTATCATCAACTGCCCATAAACATTCCGGAACTTTATCCAATTCAGTCGGTAAAGGCCTAGTCAGAAATTGTGAAGCAGAGGTTTGCTGAGGTGAAATCGTCAAATGTGCTCTATCCGGAGAACAATGAATTACTGCATTTAATTCTTTTAACAGATTCAACCCCAAAAAATGTTTGCCACAATTCATCATCAAAAGAAATGGACATGAATTGGTGAATGGCCCCAGTGAAATCTGTACCGGCAGAGAGACCGGACTAACCACTGGCGTACCAGAAAACCCTACAGAAATGTTATTCTGCCCTGAGAGTGGAATATCTGGAACCTGTGAATGATCAACGGAACACTTCTGTGCTCCCGTCTCTATCAAAAATAGATGCTTCCTATTCCCCACCTTCATTTCTATGTAGGGCCCTTTCTGATTGACGGGAATAGGCACTGGTTACAGACTCTGCTTCGGGCTGTCCTAATGGTACAATATATCATCAAATGCAAGATCCTCTGAAAGATAGGCAGTCGAAGAATTATCAAACATATTCCTATTATCAACACTATGCTGCTGACTATCCTGTGAGAATGACTGTGGATTCTGAGCGAACTGACTTCTACCATGACCACCTAACCCAGGACGGCCCCTGGATCGTCTACCCATGGTACAAATTTCCAACACTTGTGGGATCGCTATTGGGTCATGTGCGCTATTTACCACCAAAAATCTTAAAAAATGGGTCGGCAGCAAGTTATATCTTACCCTCAAACTTCCCACAAAGTTTGTAACAAAAATACAAGTTAAAAAACTGGTTCGGGAAGATATCTCGCGCTCACACCTGTACTTTAACAAAATTCCTCAACAATTTTAGTCAAAACAACATCAATTAAAGTCCATCAGTGCAATGATTCCCAACAAAAAATGTTTTTTAATTTGTCAAAGAAAAACAGCCGACACTTGTTTCGACCTTAGGTCGTTCTCAAGGCTATGTGAAATTATACAGTCAAATAATATATAGCAATTGAGAAAATTTATAAATGGAAAACCATACCATATAGTTCCACATGTCAGGTCAGGATGAGAGAGGTTTTTTGCCATAGTCAAATATTTGAAATGATATGAAAGAGAATCACAAAAATCAAAAGCCATAAATTAGTTCATATATCCAAGAAATCTCTAGTATGGAGACATTACCCCCATAAAAACCATGCTTTATAACGACTTCCAAATTTAACTAAATTTTGAAGAAATAATATTTAGTATTTCAAAATGCTTGTTACATGCATAGTTAGTTTTTAAACACAAAATCCTATTTTTTCTATTTTTTCTATTTTTTCACCTTGTGAGACCACTCTAGTGATTTATATATGGGGTAAGCCTTTAGTTACAGTAATATTGCATGATTGATCAAGTACTAACAGGGGAACACAGTCAAATTTACAAATTCACGAAAATTTATATTTTGGTCTAGCTAGAGTGGTCTCACAAGGTGAAAAAATAGAAAAAATAGGATTTTGTGTTTAAAAACTAACTATGCATGTAACAAGCATTTTGAAATACTAAATATTATTTCTTCAAAATTTAGTTAAATTTGGAAGTCGTTATAAAGCATGGTTTTTATGGGGGTAATGTCTCCACATTAGCGATTTCTTGAATATATGAACTAATTTATGGCTTTTGATTTTTGTGATTCTCTTTCATATCATTTCAAATATTTGACTATGGCAAAAAACCTCTCTCATCCTGACCTGACATGTGGAACTATATGGTATGGTTTTCCATTTATAAATTTTCTCAATTGCTATATATTATTTGACTGTATAATTTCACATAGCCTTGAGAACAACCTAAGGTTGAAACACGTGTCGGCTGTTTTTCTTTGACAAATTAAAAAACATTTTTTGTTGGGAATCATTGCACTGATGGACTTTAATTGATGTTGTTTTGACTAAAATTGTTGAGGAATTTTGTTAAAGTACAGGTGTGAGCGCGAGATATCTTCCCGAACCAGTTTTTTACCCATGGTACAATACATGTTATTGGATCTCTGCTGAAGGATCGGGCATTGTGCTCGCCAATGACCTTCATGTCTGCAATAAGCACATTGGTTCATGTGTACAGGACCCATCTGCGCATTACTTTGTGGAGCAAACTGACCTCTAAACTGTGTACTCTCACCTCTAGTCCCTTTTACTATCTGCTGCAACAATACTTTGAAGTCTCCCTTCTTCTTTTCTATTCTCTCTTTTTCAGTATTGAGCCATATGCAATACTTCAGACTGCGATTTAGCTTGCCAGGCACTATCGGAAGTCATAATTTGTGATTGGATATCAGGCAACAATCCACGCACAAATTTGTCCAGGAACAGCCTTTTTCCTGACTCAGTGCTTAAATCCTGACCGCTAAAATCTGAAAATACTTGTTCGAACCGATTAAAAAATTTGGTAGCACCTTCAGATTTCCCTTGGTTGCAAGCAGTAAGCTTGTCCCAAACTATTCTTCTCTCTGGAACCAAATTATTCAGTTTTGTTACTATTCTGTCTGGCAGTGCCAATAAAACCTGTGGTGATTTCTCACCAGCTTTCCTTCCTCCATCTATCTGTACCAAGTTAACCCATGTGTCACACATCCCTACCTGATCATCTACAGTTCTAATCTGTTTCCATAAATCAGCAGGTAGGATCACAGGGAACAACAAGTCTATATCACCCAGCGTGAAAACTGGCAAATGCAAAACAGATTCTATTTCTTTGTAAAACTCTGTTGGATTTTTCCTAATATCTGCAATTGACTGTTTAGTGGTATTCACTTCCTGTCTAGAGAATGGGACATGAACAAACTGTGAAACATAATGAGCTTCAATCGTAGCGGCTGCTGCACCTGTCGTGACATTCACTGGAATCTCTACTTTAGCAACAAATGTCGGGGGAACCTCCCTCATTGGCAATTGAGAAGTAGGCAATTCTGAATGTTCATTAAGCAACATGGCTAAATTAAGAGACAAAGCAGTCGAAGCAGTCTCAGGTGAAAATGCTCTCTTATAAATGACCATCAAATCTGCGGGACAACAAACCTTTTTCTTCATACACTCATCCTGCAGGTACTCTACCATTACCTGTAACACTTCCCTTACCATAGCTGGAGTATACTGGCTAAACGTGTCATATACTTCCATGGGAAATATCGAAACATCCGGATTCCATTTAAGCACGTCCCTTGTGCAAATACGCATTTCTTCACTCATTGGTTTACAAGAGGGGAGAAAATGTTTCTGCACATACGAAGCATCCACTCTATCGCCATCCATATCATCATTCTGTAACCGATCTAACTCCCTTTTAAACTCGAGAACCCTCTCAAAATGCTCATGTACTTTCTCCGCAGTGTCCCTTGAATAAGCTAAGAAATTAAAATCCCTCAACCCTTGTGGGACATCCATGTCCGTCAAATCATTCTACCATTCAGCCAAGTGCATTTCCATCCCCTCTATAAAAATATTCTATTCTGGAATACTTTCTTGGTCAGAAATTGTAGTTGAGACAGCTGATTTTTCACCTTTTTCTATACATTTCTTAGCCCATGCATACAATTCTCTTTTTCTAGCTTTTGAAACTGTACTTCGAGTCACTACTTTTGAATTGGCACTCGCCCCTTCAATTGTTTCAAATGGATCGGAACCATTTGGAAAAGAAAGTTCAGACAAATCTTGCACAGCTGGTAGTGGACACACTACCGCTGGCAGTAAAGACGGAGTTAACGGAACAACAACTGGCGGTAAGGGCAGAGATGCAGAAGGAGGAGCAACAACAGGATAGGAGCAACAACTGGATGAGGAGCTACAACAGGAGGAACAACAATAAAGGCAGGAGGAGGTGCAACAGCGGGAAGAGGTAAAGAAACAGGGAGAGTCACATAGGAAGGAGGTGCAGTAGCAACAGTCCTACGCTCATTTAAAAGTTTATCGATTAGTTTGTCTGAGGCATGTAAGTCCTGAGACGGATACATTTTCTGTACACCAAGTTGAAAAGCCCTATCCATGTTTCTAACAGATTCTGACTGTTTCTGTTGTTCATACAATAATGCCTTCTCTGAGTCAGACATGTGACAACATGCATGTTTCTCTTTACTCTTAAGTTGCTGCATAGCTTCCTTTTTCCAATTCTGAATTACATCAAATGCTGCAGGCCTAGCCTTTTTGTTTAACAATATAGACTACAAATACTGTATATGGGTAATCTGGAAACTATCTTGAACTGGCCACTGAAATTCGGAAGCATGTCTAGTTTGTCAGTGCCAAATATCGTTGAATACTATACCACCAATACCGTACTTACAGTACATATTATATGCGGCAACCTCTCTGGTGGCGCCGGTCGGCCAAATTCCAAAGATTGTCTGTCTTTGCAGAATAGACCCCTGAAACAGGCAGATAATTTCCCAGGCATATCAGATCCCTGGTGTTACCTGGCGTTGTTTGAACCCATGGGTGCAAATCTACATCCAAATATCAGGATACTTAGGAATCGGGGCATGACTCACCTGATTACAAAGGACAAAGGAGGTCCGAGCGGATTACAAAGGATCCTCATGGTTGGCAATTTCTACAAAGAGCCTGCCTCGATATGGGGACCCTCGTCAAGATGCCCCCTCCACCGTTCAGGGAAGAATTGTGCAGTACTGTCGAGGTGTCGCATCTCATACAAAGGGGCCCCCTTTTTCTCACTCTCCGATCCAGGTCCAATAGCCGCATCTTCTCTTTAGCAAGGTGACATCAATCTTGAGAGTCCCTATTCAGGCGCCATCTGAAAGACCAAAGAAATATAGAGGCTTAGTACCACAAAAGAAATACGCCAATCATGGGTTGAACAGATAAAAGTATCTTTTATTACTGTACAGTCAAAACAAAACAGATTGCTATCTGGCTCCCAACACCTTGCAGTGTGTACCAGCAGACACAGTGAGGGGTGAGAGTGCTAGATAGCTAAACATGGACATATTTATAGTATTTTTGAAACATTGCCCAGCCTCCCTCCAAGCTAATAATTCACATGCTAGAGTTTGTGCCCAGTTCACATGTGAAATATTACAATATTCTACAAGGGATTAAACAAGTTTTGCATGTCCATGGAGTTACAATGGTGCTGTTGGTTCTCTGATCCACGGTAAGCCTTGTTCCAAGAATCGCTACAATGCAGTTCAGCCAGAACACACGATCTGAGTTTGTTTTCCATTGTCTCATTGTTTATATGTGGATGAGGCTTGTGAGCGCAGACAACACTTGAATGGCAGTTCATTTGAGTCACAAGGTTTCTTTACATTGGTGAAACAGTCTGCTATTGGTCAGCCTAAACATTAACAGAACTCAAAGGTCATTTGGCTCGGCTGCAAGTTGAAAACACAGTACACCATTTTAGAACACAGAAACAAGAGTTGAAATCAAAATGGCGGACGAGCCTTAAAATTGCAGTGACATCGATAGAAAAGCGGCACATTTCTGATGTGGTTTTCTGTGTAACGCGAATAAGCTTAGGTCAATATTCTTAACAAGGCAGTATTATGCGAATACGGTTTAACAAGGATACTTGACTCCTTCAGGTTTCTCCAGGATCTCTGAAAATGGATGCAGGGGTCCTCTTCCTATCCTAAAAGCTAAGTAGGAGCTGAAACTCCCACTAGCCAATAGCAGAACTAACCCACACACACACCCCACAGTGGTCCAATCAGGACCACTGGCGGGAACACTCAAGCATACCCCTCAGACACACAGGAACCAGGATGTGGATTAGGGTCAGACTGACCCTGCCCACATCCTGTCTGCAAACACACATAGCCCTCCAATAGCCCGCCAAAAGCTGCTGCTTTCCCGGGCACTGGAAGTCCTTCTCAGGATCTGCCAGGAAGCAGGCTAAATAACAAAATGGCAAAAAGAGCAGGCAAAAATCTTGTGGCACAGCCATGTTTGACCAGTAGGCACAGTCAGTAGCCAAATGCGGTAAACGTGGTAAAGCTAAAACGAAATGCCTCCAAAAGTGGGGAAATTTCCATGCTGACACAAGCCCATCTTTTAAGCATATCTAGAGTAACCAAAAATCCTCTGAGTGTTAGTCTAGGGCAAAACAAACATGCACCCCATTGCACTGTAGAGTAAACTGCTTTGTGCAATGATAACAAGTTACCACAAGTGATATAAGAATTAACCACAAGTTGCAACATTGTAACACGACTAAGGAAAACACTGTTTCCCAGTACTGATAGCCTAAAGGACATATCAGTTTCCCCATAACATATAAGCAAAGGCCACTACAGTAAAGCTCAAGGCATTACTGTACTGCAAAAAGTACAGGTCAAATTCAAAAATAAAAGCAAAAAGTTTGGGGGTTCCATAAAGATGGAAGGAAAGGTTCAGTAAATAGAATCTTATCTAACAATCATGCTTGCTTTTTTAAAGAGGCAGAGTAATAAATGTCATGCCACAGTAAGCAGTGGCGAGATTGACTGCACCAAAATGCCAGTCTAGAAAAGGAATGGCACACATGAACTTGCATTTGCCCAAAAATACCAGTAAAACATGCAAAGTCAATAAATGATGTGGCAAAAATGCTCCAGTGATTCCCAGTCTCCCAGGGTCTTACACACACATGCATCCCCTTTCACCCAGCAGTCACTTACCCATTCACTGGATTCACCACACATGCACACACCAAACCTCACCCAGAACATTCAAACACACACTACCACATGTGTGCTCATTCATCCACCAGTCACTCACACCTTCTTTTACATCCACATAATGCATTCTCGTCACAGGCACACACCTACCCACCCAGAACATTTAAAAACACACATCACATCACATCTCATTCACCCACCCACCAATCACTCACACCTTCTCTTACATCCACTCATTACATTGTCTAGACAGACACACACCCACCCACAACGTAAAAAAACATCACATCACTTCTCATTCACCCACCAGTCACTCACACATTCTCTTACATCCACTCATTACATGATCTGCACACAGGCACACACCCACCCAGAACATTCAAAAACTCACATCACATCACTTCTCATTCACCCTCCAGTCACTCACACCTTCTCTTACATCCACTCATTGCATTCTCTACACAAGCACACACCCACCATCAGACCATTCAAAAACACACATCACATCACTTCTCATTCACCCGCCTTTCACGTACATACATTTGGCACGCACTTCACACATGCAAAACAAACATTAAATTACAAAAAAAAAGCCTTCTTACCTGTGAGAGCTTCCTGGTTCCTGTATGTGAGCTGCAAGGAAGTTGAGGAGAAGGGGTTGGAGCTGAACGTGGCATGTGACATGTGCCACATGTCATGGCCAGCTCCAACCTGAGTGCCTCCCTGGCCCAGCATTCACCCTGATGGGTGAGGACTGGGCCGCAGACTCACCAAACCTGGTGTGGTGAGCCCCCTTCACCAGGAGCACCCATTTTTTTGGGGGTGGGGGCAAACAATTCTTTTTTTTTTAAAGTTGGGGTCACAAGAGACTCCCAGGGGTTTCAACTGTGTCTCCCAGGAATCAAAGTTGCGACCCCTGGCGAACCCCAAATGATGTCCCTGCCTCAACTTTTCTTTGTTCAACAGGGATAGAGAGTTCCGGAGCTTTGCTTTCAGGACCCGGCATGTTTTGCCACCTAATTGTTGCTTCTCAAACTGAATAATGCAAAATTGTAAGGTGACAGCAGAACGGATGGCCTCAGATTATTGGCACAGTAGTGCTTGAATGATCCCATGAGTTTTGAACCTGCTGTCGAGGAACAAACTTGAGGCTAAAAGTGCCACCCTCTTCATTCGCACCAGGTCAGAATTGTGCCCTCTCTTGTTTTAGCACAAAGCCTGGATGCTACAGAGACCATGAACTTTCAGATGTACCTACGCTGAAGTCCTAAGCCAACATGGGGTGTCAGTTGCAGGCATTTTGGTAAACACCCCTTTGTAAATCATGATAGATTTATCATTTAGGGATCACTAGCATTTGCCCCTGAGAGCCCTATGGACCATAGTTCCCTTGCATATGTCTGCTTATTATCTGGGTCTATGCAAGTTTGAAGTTATTACTTAGATGGACAGTTGATGATGATTTATTTGTCATCTTTAATGTGATGTCATCATGATGAAGGAGGTCTACCATCACTTCTGAGCAACTCATCAGTAGGTATTGGGAAATATTGCTTTCATAGCACCGCAGAAGCAGAAGGCAGAATGGGTGGGCTAGTCACCATCACCATCAACTTCCACATAAATCTGTCGGCTAAATCCTCAACCCCTTTTTTGACTGCTTGTAAAATTATGAATCAGAGAAGTCAGCATGTATTTATTTATTTTATTAATTGGGTATTTATAATGTGCCTATACACAATGGGCCATATTATAAGGCTGGCGGCCTCTGTATGTTCATACCAGGCCACCGCAATACGAGTTCTGCTCCTGGGTTCCTGACAGCCCGCTAGGTCTTACCTGGCGGGTTGTGCGGCACCAGCAAGCAGAACTCGTGATTGCATCAGCACCGTTAACAATGGTGCCGGTGCAACCATGCTCCCCACCCCCATTCTGTCCTATGAGGCAGAATGGGGATGGGGAGCGCGGCATTACCGCCACCCGCGAATGGGCAATTACTTGTCCACTCATCTCGTAATGGGCCGGTTATTGGCCAATAGCGGGAGGCAGTGCCGGTAGCGAGCATGGCATATACTCGTAATGAGGCCCAATGTGTTTCAATGTGCAACAAGACAAGACGATGGGAACGGATAAAAAAACAAAGTGGTAACTAAGAGACCTTGTGACATTCAATCGTGCAAGTGCAATAGCAAGAACTGCGGTGGAGGGGGGATGTGCCGGTGGGTTAAGTGAGTTCCAGGGGAGGCCAGGTGGACAGAGTCAGGGGAAGAAAGTCTATGTGCTAAGTGCAAATAATGGGGCTGGATTGGCTCAAGGGGTGCAGGCCCAGCCTGGCTAGTGCAGGTGGGAGCCAGAAGGGCAAGTGCGGGTTGGGGAGGGTCAGGGGACACCAAGTACAGGGGTAGACTGGTAAGGGTGGGCCTGGTGCCCTATTAGAATCATCTGAAGGAACCAGGCAGCCAGTCAAGTGGCAAGGTCAAAGGTGGACATTAGCAGGGGAGACAGAGGTGCATGTAGGCCATTCCAGAGGGAGGCACCTGCGGAGGAGAAATATCTACCCACAACTCTCTGCTTGGAAAAGCATCTGATCTGCAGAACATTGGAGCTAAGACCGAAGGGCTCTTGCAGGGAGGTATTTAGGGACAGGGAGTTGGATGTAGTGGGGTCTAAGGCACCAGCAAACCTTGTGGATGATGCAGATATTCTTGAACTTGATCCTCGCAGCAACCGAGAGCCAGTGGAGAGATTTTAGGATTGGACAGATGCAGTCCCTGGGCTTGAGGCCAAGGATAAGTCTTGCAGTCCTATTCTGTATTAATTGAAGGGGGCAAAGGGAGGAGTTAGGCAGGTTGAGGAATAGGCTGTGGCAGTAGTCCAGCCTGCAGAGGACCAGTGGTCTGTAGACATTGAGTGTCTGGGGGAAGGTGAGAAAAGGGAGAATGGTTCTGAGGAGGTGTAGCTGAAAGTGGGCCTTCTTGGCAAGGTCTGCGATGTGTGGAGAGAATGAGAGAGGAGTCGAAGATGACAACAATGTTTTTTGCCTCACAGGAGAATGAGGGGAGGGGTCCCATGGAGGGCAGCCAGAGTGTAAGAGGGAAGAGGGGAGCTGGAGTCCCAGTGAGAAGGATCTCTGTCTTACTGGCATTAAGGCAGAGATCGTTAGCAGTGCACCATGCCTGAATAGAAGACAGACAGTCGGGAATGAGAGAGGAAGATGAGGAGGCAGAGGAGGGGAGCTTGAAGGAGAGCTGTGTTTTGTCCACAAGTAAGGAAGTAAGGAGAGAAGGCAGTTTTTGTTTTTGTTTCTCTGCCTTTCCCATCCCTTCGCCTTAGTCGCGCTCTGAAACATCTGTGTACGCGCTATATAAATAAAATATCATATCATATCATAGATCAAATGGGCTAGTGGGCCAAGGTAGATGTTGAAAAGCCAATGCAAGAAGATAGAGCCCTATGGGCCAAAACATGTGGAGAGTGAGATGGATAGAGAAAAGGGCCCAATTGAACCTGGGAAGGTCATTCAGAGAGAAAGGAGGCCAGCCAGTTCAGAGCCAGGTCCATGTTGCCAAGGCTATCATGGAGCTGATTTATAAGGGTGGCATGATTGACCATATCAAAGGCAGAGGAAAGGCCAAGAAGGATGAGAATGGACGGAGAGTTGGAATCGAGATTAAAGAGCAAGTCTTCAGGGGTATTCAAGAGTGCAGTTTCCCTGCCTCTGGCAGCTCTGAAGCCAGGCTGGTTGTTGTGGAGACAACCAAAAGATTCAGTGTGCTGGATAAGCTGGAAGATGGCCAGCTTCTCCAAGAGTTTGCCCAGGAAGGGGGTAATGGAGATAGGGCAGTAGTTAGCCAGACAGGTAGGGTCAGCAGAAGGCTTTTTGAGGAGAGGGTGCACAATCGAGAGTTTGAGGAGTAACGGGCAGGATACAGTGGCAACAGAGTAATTGCAAAAATCAGCCAAGGCTGGAGCAAGGGAGGCAATGTTGTCTTTGATAGTTCTGGAGGAGCAAGGGAGCACCTGTTTGGATGAGACTTTCATAGAGCAGACTTGTCTAGAAACCTCATCAGGTGATAAGGGAGAGAAAGAGGAGAGTAGGAGAAAAGGGGGAGGGTGTCCACAGGAGGCCTGAGCGCAGGTGAGGGAGAAGGGTGCGGAGTAGAGCAGACTGAGAACAAGATGTCCTGAGTTTTAGTAATGAAGTTAGAGGCCAGGAAAAAGGTGCAGCGGGCCAGGGAATGCAAAGGGAAATGGAGACTGCAATAGGATTGTCGAGTTCCTTGCAGATTTTGAAAAACGAAAACTGCTTAGACAATCCAGCACACTATGTCTATGTTTGTTGCTGGATAGTCCACACTTTAGGACCAAAGGGATAAACCTTACAGGGCGCGATTCATGGAATTTTTTGCCCGGTTCAAAGTGACTTTGCACTGCCGACACAAACCCTGATTAGTTGAACTGTGCAAAATTTATTTTTGCTTTGCAAAGTCAGTGCAAAGGCATTTTGTAATGCAAACATAACTTTTTAGTACTGACTTTGCACTGCAAAAACAAACTTTGCAAAGTTTCACGATTCAGGGTTTGTGTTGGCTGTGTTGTTGGTGTCCCTGGACATGTGGCCTTGGATTGTCCCAGAAGGATAGCTTAACGGCAACGTGCGCGCCTTGGAAGCAAGACCACAGGAAGCAACACTGGTTCGATCCCCGGGTCCGCGCTTAGAAACCTCTGCGTCTTTAAGCATTATAAATACGCAACTAAGACAACAAACAAAAAAAACAATTATGCAACTGAAAAAACAAACAATTCCTGTAACAGGCCTCGATTCCCGTGGGCTGTGTGAGCGCTTTACAAATGCAAAATAAAATAAAAATAAATATAGGCCCTCTCCTGACTTTTCCCAATTATAACAATGTGGTCGAGAATGGGGGGATCACATCCATAGGGATATTGCTGAGCTGACTTGTCAAAGTCCTTTTCCACACATGTACTGTATCAAAGAAGGAAAGTGTCAAGATATTTGGAAAAGATATGCAAAACGAGTCCTGTAATTGCATCTTTTTATTAAAAATATATATATATATATATATTTTTTCCAACTCTGTTTAGTCATTTTTTCAAACAAAAACAAAAACCAAAACAATATATTTCAAGACATTCTAGCACATTGTTAGCACGTTCATATGATTAGACATTTATTTAGACATTATAACACTGATAGTGATCATTTACAGTGAAACCCCTTTTTCTTTCCCCCCTCTCCCCGGTTTCCGTCTTTCTGATCTTTCCCTGTGACCCTCTCCCCGACTTCATTCCTGGTTCGGGCATGTTCCCATACCCATCGCGGCGGGTCTGTTTATCCACCTTTTCTTCTTATGTCGTCGAGGTGCTGTGATGCACGTTGTGTCTTTTCCTCAACGTGGGCCCCTATCTATGATATATATGGTTCTAGTAGCTTTCACTATCGTTTCACTCTCGTTGGGTTGAACTAGGTTTGTCTTTTGAAGGCCGCCCTTTCAAGTCGACATGTTTTGGAGAGTATAGCAGTCCATTCAGTGGTGGTGGGCGTGTTGCTGACTTCCAGTGTAGAAACAATAGTTTTCGGGCTGTGAAAGTTATAAGGTTTATACGTTTGTGTACCAACGCATCGTCATGCCAGTCCGTCCCATCATCGCCTAGTATCATTGTATTCGGTGTGAAGGCGATGTCCGCCCCCTCTATGTCTGATACTGATTGATGTATTGTGCACCAGTAGGAAGTGATGGCAGGGCAGGCCATAGTATGTGCCCCACTTTTGCAATGTTTTTGCATCCTGTCCAGCATAGGGTTGTGGGTCGGAGCCCCATTTTGTGTAGTTTGACTGGAGTATAGTACAATCGTTGAAGTGTTTTGTACTGAGTTTCCCTATTTTTAAGTTTAAGGGAGGATGCAGGGATGGCCGAGAAGCATCTCTGTAGGTCTCGGGCGCTGATTAGGGTTTCAGTCAGTATGTAGTCTGCTTTTGTAGTCTGGTATTGACATTAGGTAGAATGTGTGAATTTGCGGACATGTATCTGTGTTTTGTTCCAATTCTTTCTCACATTGTGTGGAGGCTGTAGGCAGGATTCTATTGTTGTGTGGTTGAGAATCGTAGCTTGGATAGTGTGGTAACAAAGCCAGTCCCATGCCCCCAGGCCCAGCAGCCTGTGTGTTTTTTGGAAGCCTATCAGTGCCCCCTCCTCCAGTATGTCCATTATCCGCAGTTTGGCCCATTCACCCGTTTGATTTTGATAGATTGTCTGTGTCAGCCCATATGCCAGGACTGAGCATATGTTGGTCCTGACCGGTGCTTTCTTAATACGTGCCCCTCGTAGTTTGTGCCATTGTTGTAGGGTTGGTCCTAATATTGGGTGTGCTTTGATTTGCTGCGGGAGGTTATGTGGTAGTGTGGCCATGATCTCTATGGGGGTTAATGGGGCCATTAGGGCCAGCTCCATGATTCACCAGCTATTATCTTAAGTGAGGGGGTCACTAGGCCTCCGTTTGGTTTGTCGGCCTGCACTATGGGGAGTCGAATCTGCGCTTTCTTTCCTCGACAAATGAATTTATTAGTGGCTTTGTCTAGTTCTTTTAGTATGTCGAGTGGGTGAAGGTTGTTCTCTGGGAGTTTGCTAGGGATGCCGAATTCTGTCCTCATGGCTGTCGCTTGTGTCCTATTAGACTTAGTGTCATCTCTCTTGATGTAGTAAGAGTTTCTTTATTCGGTTCTAGATGTTGTCATTGTCGTCCTAGATTTGTCATCCTTTTCATTGTGTTTCCTGTATGGTGGTTTGGTTTTTCAGTTTGATTCGGTGATGTTGAAGAGCCAGGTTTCTAGTACTTTTCTGAATTATAGGTGGTCTTTGGTGTTTCTTATTTCTTTCAGGATGTTGTTCCAGGTTTTTGCGGCTAAGTGGGAGAAGGAGGAGCCCCCAAGTTTTTTCTTAAGGTATGGTTTTTCTTCCAGACGGATTTCGTTGCTTGATCTGAGGAGTCTCGTTGGCTTGTAGATTGTTAATTTCTTTTGCAGGAATTCAGCTCCTTGTCTGCTTTTTCACTGTGTTATGCGCATCGTTTTGAAGGTGATGCGATGTTTGACTGGGAGCCAGTGCAGTGTTTTTTGGGCTGGAGTGATGGGGTCTCTTCTGGATAGTTAGAGGAGGAGTCTGGCTACTGCATTCTGGATCCGTTGTAGTTTCTTCAGGAGGTATTCTGGTATCCTGAGATAAAGGCTGTTTGTATAGTCAATTCTTGACATGATGAGGGCGACGATTGTGAGTGTAGGATTCTTCTTGCTGTGTGAAGGAGGAAGAAGCATTTCTTGATTATTGAATTTATTTGTGGTTCTAAGGTTAGGGTGTTGTCCATCAGGACCCCCATATTATTTACTACCTTAGATGGAATTGGTGTGGTTCCCATTTCTGTTGGCCATGGCATATAGGTGTTGGTCTCTTGATTTTTGGACATGATCATGATTTTTGTCTTTCCTAGGTTGATTTTCAAGTTTTTGGTATTCATCCAATTAAAGACTTCTTTTAGGCACTCGATTAGGGTTGAGTGATCGGCTTGAGTGTCTTTGACTTTGTAGATGATTTGAGTGTCATCTGCGTAGTTGTAGCATGTCATTTTGTATTTTTTGAAGATTCTGAATAGTGCAGTTTGGTAGATGTTAAAGTACTCTGGTGATAGTGAGGGCCCTTGTGGTACTCCGCAGTTGTTGACTTGTGGAGTGGATTTGAAGGGCTTTAACCAAACGGTTTCTGTTCTGTCTGCTATGAAATATTGAATCCAGAGTAGTGTCATGCCTTTTATACCTATGTCTTTTAGTCTTTTGGTTAGGGTGTCATGGCTGACTGTGTCAAAGGCTGCGGAGAGGTCAAGCAGAATCAGCGCTGAGGTTGTGTCGGAGTCCACGTTTGTTTTTATGTCGTCCCGGATGGATAGTAGTGCTGTTTCTGTTCCTCTTGCAGGTCTGAACCCGACTTGTGCTTGGTCCAACAGGTGGTGTTCTTCTCCTTTTTCTTGGGTTAACTTGTATACATCGGTTTCCAGGAGTTTTGCTGGGTAGGGAATGTTTGAGATCGGCCTGTAGTTGCTATTATAGATCATACCTGTATAAAGTTGGGTGAACATTAGCACCGGCCACACTAACTAAGCTGTGGATATTGGCAGGGGCATGGACCGAAGAGAGTTGTGAATGAAGGCAGACACCGCTCCTGGAAATAATTGCAAGCGTTAGCATTGCCAAGTTCCAAAGGGGTTGGGAGCTGTAACATGAATGAGCAACTGAATAGGATGATGAATGTCGAGCAGCCCTAGCACATGGAGGGAGTAAACCTGTGATTACCAATGCCGCCCTCCTACTAGATTGGGAATGCTTTATGGGCTGGACTGCAAGGGACGCACAAACGCCAGTCCGCTCCACATACAAACAGGGTCACGTAGGCAGTGGGTGCCCAATTTGGGCAAGGTTATCCATGTGAACAGATGCCATATGGGAAAGGGGCCATTAGTGTCATACAGCCCTGATCTGGATGTAGACACGGAGACACCCACACACCCCACCTGATTAGAAATACGGACATTTTGTGCCTCACTTCAAGACAGCAATGCCAATTAACCACCCCACTAACAACTTCACCCTCTGCATACACCTCTCAAATTCTAACCAAACACAACCACAAACCTACAACACAACAATCCGCACAAACTTCACCACACTGCAACAACAAAACAAAGTACACATAGACCCACACAACAGCACACAACGTCTTCCGACAGCATAACACCCCAAGCCCAGCCAACGGAATTCCAGGCTGAGGCCGCCAACAGCACATCACTGCTCTCTTGCACTTCTCCAGATCATCCCACTAACCAAACCCTCCCCGCCCCTCCCTTTTTTTTCAGAGCCACCAGAGCACCAGGGGACCACTCCATGGTGATAGTGTGCAGTACAAATATCCTTTAACATTAACATTAACATTAACATGTGGGGTGTCAGACTGACTGGGAGCATCATTGTTATATAGATCAGTTTGGGGAAGGTGTTCATCTTTAGGGCATTGATCCTCCCTGTCGTGGATAGAGCCAGCATGTCCCATCTCTCTTGGTCGTTTTTGATGGTTCTGAGGATCTGGGGGTCGATTAGGTCACACAGTTCCGCTATTGAGGCGCTTATATGCATCCCTTTGTCTTTTATGGATTGCAGATGGAGGACGAACGCTGCCACTCCACCTGGATTCCATGGGATGTCTCATCAAAGGGGCATTACTTCAGATTTATTTCAGTTTATTTTATAACCCACCATTGGGCCTATGTCTTGCAGGAGAGAATTAATGTATGGGAGGGTTGTTGGACTGTTGCTAACATAAATATGTAGATCATCCGCATATAGTGATACTAAGTGTTCTTCTGCTCCTTGACTTATACCTAACCATTTTGGATCCATGCACATTTTGATCACCATGGGTTGAACAGATAGAGCGTATAATAGTGGCGATAGTGGGCATCCCTGCCATGTACCTGATTGTAGGGCGAATTCCGCGGAGGCCACTCCGTTGGTGACTACTGTGGCTGTCAGGCCTGTGTACAGGAGTTTGATCAATTTTATTAGGTGTGGGGGGAACCCGTATCTGGGTAGAACATGGCACATGTATTCCCACTGTACCTTATCGAAGGCCTTTCCCGCAACTACCGCTAGGATGGCGTCCTGGGGGTTTCTTTCTCCTGCTATTATATGTAGTAGCCTGCGGACGTTATCGCTGGAGTGTCTACCTTTTATGAAGCCTGTTTGGTCTTTGTGTACTAGCTGCAGTAGGGTGTTTTCTATTCTCTGAGCTAGGCAGTTTGCTAAAATGTTGTGTCGAAATGTATTAGTGACATTGGCCTATAGGAGCCACAGGCTTCTGCATCCCTCCTGTTCTTGCGGAACACTATAGTGTTGGCTCCCAGCATGGATTTTGGCAATTGCTTATGGGTAAGCGTGCCTCTAGTTTTGGGGCAATTCCTGCTGCTATACTCTTATACATATCTACTGGGATTCCGTCAGGGCCAGCCGCCTTCCCCTCGGGAATAGGCAGTGTTGCCCTGATGATTTCAGTATTGGTGATGGGGGAGTCTAGGTCTTCTGCTTGTTCTGCTGGAATTTGGGGGATGGGTACCGTATCCAGGAAGGTTTCTATGGCTTGGGGTGTGCATATATCAGTGGCAGTACAGTTCTCCGTAGAACTCAGTGAATCTCTTGCTAATTTGTTCATCCCCCACTGCCAAGTTATTTGCATTATCCCTGATGGCTGTGAATATACGTGCGGTTTGACGTTGTTTAAGGGCAAGTGCCATCATGTGTAGGGATCTGTTGCACTCCAAATAGTATGTTTGTGACCAGCTGGTGGATGATTTTTGCACCCTGTCTGAGGTGAGTTGCTTGATCTCGTTCCTCAGTTTTTGTATTTGTGGCCTTAGCTGTTTCACTTTGTGCTGTTGTTCCAGTTGCTTAAGTTCCCCTTTTAGATGGGCCTCCCTTTCACACCAGGCTTTGCGTTTGTGTGCCCAACGCGATATGCACTGTCCTCTCAGGAATGCCTTGAAGACGTCCCAGCATCTATAAGGGGAGTATCCCGGTTTCTCATTGTCTTCCCAGAAGCCATCCATATCATCTAGTAGGTGCTCTACTATGTCGGGGTACTGTAGTGTGCAGAGGTTCAGGCACCACATTGGGAGTTTGCGGGTCATGTCTGGGAGTGTGAGATTGAGAACGACTGGTGCAAGATCTGAAATAGTAATTGGTTCAATCCTCCAGTCGGTTGCCATATGAGCTGTGTTGGTGGGAATTAACCAATAGTCTAGGTGGGAGTAGCTGTAATGACGGTGGGAGTAGAAGGTGAAGTCCTGTCGGTTCGGGTTGGTGTGTCTCCAGATGTCTACTAGTTGCAGGTCCATCGTTAGGGTTTTGAGGGTGAGTCTCTTCTTTAGATTGGGTAGATTGGCAGGCTTTGGTCCCTTACGATCTAGGTCCGGGTTTAGGGCTGTGTTCATGTCTCCACCTATTATGGTGAGGTTACCCATGTACTGAGCGCATTTTGAGAATGTGCGAGTAAAGTATGCCCGGGGATCCGTTGTGGGGGCATATATATTTAGTAGGGTGATTGGGCGCGGTTCCTAGTGATTACATCGACAGCCAAACCATTGACAAAAAAGCATCTAAAAAAAAACATTGAATGCATTTAAAAAAAAAATAATTATGGGGGGTTCCTCCCAACCCCCCTTTTTAACCCATTAAAACACATTCTTACTAAACTAAACCCTTTACCATTGAAAAAAATGCATCTGATGGGTTTTTTTGATGCATTTTTTTCAATGGTATGGTCTGTCGATGCTTTGTATTCGATGCAATGACCGGATACCATTGGGCTCTGCTGGATCTGGCCCTGTACCAGTATGAAACAACCCTCTTTGTCGCTGCACATGTGCAGTATCTGTAGGGGAACCCGCTTGTGGATCAGGGGATGGATACCCCCGTTTCCCTTGATTTGGTGAGTGCGCGGCTGCACCCCCCAACCTTGTGTTAGTTTTTCTGCTTCTGTTTTATTGAGGTGGGTCTCCTGTAGGAATATGATGCCCCCCTGTATGCCTCTCATGTCTCTCATGTAATGACCGAGCTGGTGAGGGACTTTCATGAGAAAAAATAGCTGGACTGGGTCATAGATCAGGCGACCCGCATTTATGAAGTCCAAAAACCGGCAGATAACAAAAATCCAAACAAAAACCCCAAACCAGCCAACACCCCTGCTGCTGCTAAGGTGGCGGAGGTGAAGGTTGCCCCCATTTTAGATCTGGAGATGTGTGGGGCTAAAAATATACCTGTACCAAATCAACCCAATCAAAGACCCAGGAGGCCCTCGGGCCAATCCCAGACAGGTGGTCGTCAGGGAGGTAATCCCACAAATGGGACCCCTAAGTCCCCTGATTACATCACCCCCAGTCAAAGGGTGGGTCCAACTAGGTAAGTGCTGACCCAGGAAACTTCCCTCGTAACTTTCCCCAGGAGAGCAGCAATACTCCAAATGACAGGTTGAGTTTCTTTCCCCGGTACCCGCAAAACCCCAACCTGCAGGACAACCATCCTTTCTTTCCCTGCGATCAGGAGCCCAGACAGCCCAATCTGGGAGAGGGGAGGCCAATGGTGGAGGATTACCAACATTCTCAATACCCAGGGTATTGTGGGAGAAGGGATAGTTACCCTTCCCGTGACTCACCTAGGGTTGATCAGAGACCCCCGTACCAGCCAGAACATGTGGCACCACTGGCGCGCCAGGTCCAGAACCTATCCCAGGATCTGGGTTGCATGTTGAGGGCTCAACAGAACCCTCAGATGAACATGGCGGCTCAGAACCCCACCAACCAAGGGTCTGGTACTCAAGAACAATGACGGCGAGAGCACCCCGACAACTCACTGGTTCCAGAGGAGGATGCATGGGGGAAGGGAGGTGTAAAGCCCTAGAGCCCTTCCTCACCTGTGAAAATCCCCTGGACACCTAGGAACCGGAACCAAAATCTCCTGCCCCTAAAAACCTGCCACCCAAGGAACAGAGGGCTGGTAGGAGAAATAAAGAACCCAAAAAGACCCATTTTGTGGAGGATTTTAGTGTCCTCCAATTTGAAGGAGAGGAATACTCAGGGGATTTTGGAAAAGAATCTTCTCCTTCAGGGACAGGGGAACTCCTCACAAAGAAAAATGGGTCCCAAGAGATCCAAATGAAGACTGGGTGAATGTGGGGACTGAGACAAAATCACCCATCATTGAACCCCAGAATGAGCATCAAGGAAACCACACTGTCCAAACCAAGTCTGAGGACTGCCTCCAAAAAGGGGGGGAGCCCAGAATCAGAAGAAGGGGAGCCCAAAACTCCCCACATATACCAATGTCAAATTCTTCTTTCAAATCCCCAAACTCCAACAAACGAATCACGACGAAACTACCCCTGGGTCGGAATCAAAAATAAGGAAATTGACCACCAAACTTGCCCAGAATGCCCATTACCTTTGCCCATTGGAGGAGAAGGAGGGTAGATGTTATGACCCAGTCCAAGTGTAAGGGAAATGTACATTTTCGGCACTGGTGGACACTGGATCCCAAGCCACTCTTCTGCAAAAGAGGGCCTTTGATCAGCTGAACTCAGGAAGAGGGGAGAGATACCAACTCCCTCTAACCCCTCTTACTGGACAACTTCAGAACTTCGATGGGAATGAAATTCCTGTCGAGAGGACTGTGTATTTGGAAATAAAAATTGGGCAACATAAGGTGAAACACCCTGTCATAGTCGTAACTCCAGAGGGCACACCCTGTCTACTAGGGAATGACATCCTGCCAAGGTTGTCTCCCTTAATAGACTGCGTGAACAAGGTCCTCTGGACATAGACTAACGATAAAATTAAAACATAGTGTCAACCATGTTGGTTTAAATGGCACATGTCACATGGTTGAACAAAAACCTGATCATATTGAGTTCCATTTTCATAACAACCAAATACCTGACGTGACAGTAATTGCTGTAGGACAACAAACTGGTGATGGGAACTCCTCTCCATTTCTGACAATCAACTTTCCTTCCAGTTTCAAGTGGCATTCCACACTGGAAGGAAATACTTTGATATTCTATACCAATTCACAATCTGAAAATCCCAATTCCATAGTCAAGAGTGATGAGACACCAGCTCAAAGTTTAGCTGACATTCAGATAATTAGAGAACCGTTATTCATCCCTATTAAGTTAAATGAGAGGAAGGAATCTGTTCTAACCCTAGTGTGCATGAACAACGGTAAGAGCTTCATCAGCGAAGCCATGTTCCGACAGCTCCCAAAAGATCCAGCCATTCCCACATTTAAGTTGATCAATAAGAGGGAAATGGGCCTGGAAACTCCCAACTCCAAACATCTCCTGCCTAGCAGGCGTATGCTCAAAATCTCTATCGGAAACAAAAGCATAGTGCATAATTATTGGGTTGTGTGAGATGTCCCTGCTGCATTCTATTTAGGCAGTGACGTTCTCAATCGTTTTGAAATTAATTTGGACCTGATCAAATACAAAGCCTGGTCCCGACTAGGGGGTAATCCGATGGACCTTAATGATTCAGAAAAAGCATTTTGTTCAGCCCAATTAATGCGGTATGCAGTTGAAGTGCAAATTTGGGAGGAGGTCACCGTCCCAGGATGGACACGACTATTCCCACTTGAATTAAAAATTAAAAGAGGACAGAAACTGCAAAATGCTGACCCCTATGTTCACCTCAACGCTCATCTCCAACAGCAAGCTCTGGGGTTAAACCCAACCCATTAGTTAATGTAGAATACAACCTCATTCCAATGTTAATGGATAACAGCAACCTTAGGAGTATCATTCTGGGTGCAGGCAACATTATTGGAATGGCGGTTGATGAGCGACATTTTTCCATAGATCTAGGTAATTAACTGATAGGACCAATCCCCAATGACTGTTTTGACAGTGACAGTACAATGACATAACACCAGAAAGAATCTTCACCCGGCAATGGGGAAATTACCTTGTGTACTCTTCCTGCCCTTACGGTGAGGAAGAAGTGACCTGTGACATCAGTAGGGATGAGGTGATCTTCCAGGTCCACCAGGACTGCCTCCCATGCCTGAAACCATCTGTCCAGGTCAATACTTTAACCAGGGACCTCTCCACTCAGCTGGAGGAGGCCGCTGAAATAGCAAAACCAGAAGTCATTCCATGCTTCAGGCAAATGGTGGAAAAGCGGGTCAACCTTGCTGATGCATGTGAGACTCTGGAGCAAAGGCAAAAGTTGAAGCAGGTGTTCTTAGATTTTCAAGATCTCTTTGCAGGGAACTCATATGACTGTGGTCACACTGAAATCCATACAAAAACAATTCCCATGGAACCAGGAATGACTCCAGCGTCTATGAAGCAATAACGCTTAACTCTCGCATCCATCGAGACCCTGACGGAAATTATAAAAAAAACCTTGAGTCCCGTGGGATAATTCGTCCAGTCCACAGCACCTTTAATAATCCGATGTTGTGGATTTTAAAAAATAACAGCCAGTGGAGACTCTGTGTTGTCCTGAGGGAGAAGAACAAACGGGACACATGTCCCGATGGCCTCTCCCCTACATTGACCAGGGGCTGGCCCAGATCCAGGCGTCAAGGGTATATACTGCCATTGACCTGACTAATGGGTAGTGGACCATGCCTGTCAGTAGGGAGGACCAATACAAGCTGGCCTTTACCTTCGAGGGGCAGCAGTACACATGGACCTGGACTCCCTTCGGATACATCAGCTCTGGCAATTAATTAAACATCTTCTTGCATAAGGCCATGCCTGACTTCAGTGTAAGGGGTAACCTGGCCTATGTAGATGATGTCCTGATCAAAAGCTTGACTGTGGAGGAACACATAGCAGAAATCCGTTATGTTCCGACACAGTTGAGGGTTGCCAGAGCAAAACTCTCCTTTCAAAAGGCACAGTGGTGCAGGACCCATGTCAATTTCCTGGGGCATGAGATAACTCCTGAGGGTCTCTGTCCCCAGGAAAAGAAAGTGGAAGCACTCCTAAAACTCAAAGACCCCACAACTCTGCATGAGCTAAGAAGCCTCCTTGGACTGACTAATTACAGTAGGAAGTTCATTGAGGATTACGCAGAGATCACAAGGCCCCTGATCCATCTGTTGAAGGGGGGGTCAAGTAGGAGTGGGGTCCAGAACAAGGCGAGGCAGTAAAGCACTCAAATAAAGCCTCTCACATGATGCCTTGTCTAGCTTAGCATGTCAAAAACAAGGAGTTCTTCTTGGAGACAGGGTTCTCGAATACATGCTTGACCACAGTATTACATCAAAAGCAAAAGCACGACAAGGCCAATAAAGTCATCTCCTATGCAAGCAAGGCTTTATCCTCTGTGATAAAGTCTAGGAAAAATTCAACGATTGTGAAAAGACACTGCTGGCAACGGTGTGGTCATTGAAAAATGACCGCCCGTTCATCCAGTGGGAACACATCATAGTGGAGACTCAAAACCAGCCTTTGCAATATCTCCAAAGTGACAAAATCCGGGCCGGAAATATGAGTAATTCCAGAATAACATCCTGGATTCTGTCAATGCAAGGCTTTCCTGTGCAGGTCAGATATGGCCAAAACAAGAAGAGTCCCCATGCGCAAGGTCTGGCTTATTTGCATGAAAGTGCTAGAGAAATCTGTTTCGAGGACGAGAGTCTTAAAATCCAGGACAACATGGAGGCGTACCTGAATACCCCTCACAAAGTCTATGAAGAAGACAAGTGCAAGGGAATGCCCACAGTCTATGTGGACGAGTGCTCCTACCATGTTTACAACAACGGGGAAAAGGAACTGGTAGCCGGCATTGGAAATGCTTAGGTGAATGATGCTCCGCAACCCTCCGCTGGGTACAAAATCGGACCCCGTAGTAGTCAGGTGGCAGATTTGCTGGCAGTTCATCAAGCCATCCTCACTGCTGTCCAACACCAAGTCCACGAACTGGTCATAATCACTGATTCAGATTATGTCCGGAACGGGTTTGAGGAGCACCTAGTTAATTGGAAAACCAGAGGCATGCTATGTGCTAATAATAAACCGCTTAAACATGGCAAACTCATCCAAAATATTGATGATCTGGTTACCTCTAGTGGGATGACCATCTATTGAAAGAATATCAAGGGTCATTCCAGAATAGAGGGGCCACATAAAACTGGAAACGACCAAGCTGATCAGCAGGGCAAAACCAGAGCCATCCAGGGGAGCTCCTCGAGATCGAGTCCCTGTTGGGGGAAATCCAGGTCACTGCTATCACTAGGTCCCAGAAGAATGTTCCCAATGAATCCTCAACTGTCCAATGGAGTAAGGAGACTGCAGATGCTGATTTAATCATGGCACAAAAAGGGGATCTGATTATTGGTACATTTTATCAACACATTGAGGACCCTGAGAACTTTCCCGTGATGGATACCAATTACATTTGGAAAGAGGACCCCAGGGTGTTGATGAAATGTCCAAAAATGTTCCGAATCTATGACGGTTTTGTGGTAAGGAGGTCCATATCTGGTTGTGACCAGTGGGTGGTCCCTACTTCATTCCAAAGCCTGATGCTATGTCACACCCATGATGCGGCCACAGCCGGTCATCGGGGGTTTCACACTAGTTTAGAAATCTTGCGAGAGGTTGCATACTGGCCACACATGGGGCAGGACATCGACCAAAACTTGAAGGGGTGTCTTGTGTGTGCACAATTTCAGTGAACTTCACTCACACATGAGCTCCCCTCCAGAAGAGAGGGATGACACTGCCTTGGTCAGATTTATAAGTAGATTTTATCGGGCCCGAGATTCGCTCCTCTAGGGGGAACAAGTACATGTGAGCATTTAGAAAAAGTTTGTGGCAGAATCTGGGCCAAGTTAAGACATCTGATTACCGCTTGTCCTGATGGCTATCAGATCTACAACTTCTTCTGCAACTAAGATGTCTCCATTTGAGCTGATGACTCGATGAAGGATGGTGCTACCTCAGCATCTGCTCTATAGAACACAGGAGCAGACACTGATGAACGCCTCCACAACTCATGAGTATGTTGAGAACCTAAGAAAACCCCTTCAACATGCTTTTGTGTATGCTCAGCGGAATCTAGAAAGATCTGCAGAGGGCATGAAGACTCTGTATGATCTAAAAACCACTAAAAAGGAATACCAAGTAGGAGACAGGGTCTACTTGTACAATTTCCAAAGGGACCAGACCAAAGAGCCCACATTTTTGCCTCGCTGGCGGGGACCTTTTGAAACTGTAGACAAAATCTCACCTGTCGCCTACAGAATCTGCATCCCCAAAGGTGACTTGACAGAAGAGAAATGGGTCCATATTAATCAACTAAAGAGCTGCCACCCTAGGCACACTTTGGAATAAATTGAAGAGCCCAGAGAGAATCAAACAGAGGAGACATCAGAAACATGAGAATGAGGAAAAGATGAACCAGAAGGGAGCTGATAGGATTTCTAGATCTGATTATGTAACGGAGAGTATTTTCTCCATTATCAATTTTTATTATTATTATTAAATGCCTGTATATACCACTGCTGTCAACCCAATTAGTGGAAAAGTGTCGTAACCGGTTTGTGTTCTCTGTCATAGATTCATACTTGTTGCGCCTATCTACCAAGGAGGACCGCCCCGGCAACCTGGAATGGAGAACCCAAAGGAGATCTGGAAGTATCTCTCCACTCTATAAAAAGAAGATCCCAGGGAAAGAGAGGAGGTGTCATTCCACGTTCCGACCAGAGAGAACAAGAGGAGCAGGACACACCATTTTCTGATGGAAGAGGGACTTATACCTGCCGGACACTGCTGTGACCCATGGAGAAATCCCCCTTGACCGACTCCCCCTCGACTGGAAGCCAAGGAGAAGTCGAGGGGGATGTGTGGGATATATTGACCCACTCAACGCATTGCCCCATATCACTGAGCTGCATTTGCACAAGAAAGAGCAATCTGGCGGTGCTGGCTCCTGCCAGAGAAATGGCTGCACCATCTTGCCTCACACACTTCTGGCAAAATGGAACAAGGGGACACACTGAAAAAGTATGCCAGTGCGTTCTGAGACATATATAAATGGAATCAAGGGACCCAGCAGCACTGCATTGCTGCAAAAGACAAACATTCCCCTTCAGAATAAAACCGTTTTCACCCTTTCAAAATGCTGCTTTGATGCCAATTGCATCTGTCATTCTGAAACCACTGTGAATAAAAAGACCCAGTTAAACCAACTCTCAGAGAAATCAAAAGCAACTTCATTTTTCACTCGCACGGGAAACACACATTTATTTCTTGCTAAAATGTATCCAGACGCAGCAGTTCAAAAAGACTTTTTACTCTCTGAGCCAGGTCAAGGATAAATGTATCTATACTTTAGATAGGAGTCCTGCTGCAAGGAAAATGACTACAGCTGCAAGACAGTGGCAATCTGAGGAGCTGCAAACCGAATTAAAGAAAGAAATGATAGCACTTTTTAACACGTGTGGAAAAATGGGCTGTGCTGACATGAAGAGAAAAAAATTACCAGTTTAAAACTCAATTGTTAATGAAAGCCTGCTTACTTAGCAATTTAAAGGAATCATGTTAGTGGTGACAATACACACATAGGATATCATCTGTCGTAGGTTGGTTTAATTAAAGAACCAAAGTAAACACATAGGCTAGAGTTGCAAGCACTCAGAAAAACCTGGTATTCCAGTTGCCAGCTATGAAACTCCTCCAAGGAAGGGAGATACACCCTAAATCCAGGACATGTAGGTGTGAAGTGCCAGCTTGAAAAACTTTGAATGGGATAGGACAATGAAAGTTCACATGATCATCAGACATTCGTTTGTACTCCAGCCTGATATGATATGATATGATATGGCATTTGTAATGCGTCAATACAGAAGTGTTTCAATGCACGACGAGGCAGGGAGGGGGAACAAGGGGAAGACAGACAGCGATCCTACTAGGCCAGGTGTCATTTAGATCGTGAAAGTGCAGGGGTAGGGGGGAGGGAAAAGTGCAAGGGGAAGGGGAGGGGGGGAAGTGCAGTACAGGGTAAGTAGAATAAAAAATAAATAATAGGGCCAGCTAGTGGCAAGTGCAAGGTAAGTGCAGACAAGTGCTGGGGAGGGGGCGGCTGTAGGGATACAGAGACAGTCCCGCAGTGCAGGGGTTGCCAGGGAGGCAGTGCAAGTGGAGAGTGGCTGGGCCAAGGACCGAGGTCGGAGAGAGTGGCCCAGTTGCAGATTCAGTGCAGTTTCAGTGAAGAATTTAGCAGGGGAGAGGGAGAGAGAAAGCAGAAGCAAAGAGGAAGGTTTTGAAGTGCTTCCGGAACCGGAGCTGGTTCTCCTCAAGTTTCAGGGAGGCAGGAAGGCTGTTCCAGATGGAGACCCTGCCGCGGAGAGAGATCTACCCCCAGCTGGTTGCTTTGAGAAGCGGCTGACCCTGAGGGAGTTGGAGACGGATGAGCGAAGGGCTCGGGAAGGAAGATATTTAGGAAGAGAGAGTTGAAGGTATTTAGGCCCCAGGCCCCAGAAGGCCTTGTGGACAATGCAGAGGGTTTTGAACTTAATCCTCGCAGCCACTGGGAGCCAGTGTAGAAATTTCAGTCCTGGAGAGATACGGCCCCTGGGCTTGAGGCCAAGGACAAGTCTCGCAGTCCTGTTCTGGATGAGTTGCAGATGGCAGAAAGTGGAGGCAGGCAGATTAAGATAGAGGCTGTTACAGTAGTCCAGCTTCGAGAGAACCAGGGCTCAGGAGACAGTGAGCTTCTGGAGGAAGGAGAGGAAGGGAAGAATACCTCTGAGGAGGTGCAGCTGGTAGTGTGACTTCTTAGAGACGTCAGATGTATAAGGAGAGAAGGAGAGTGTGGAGTCGAAGATGACCCCAAGGTTTTTTGCCTTGCAGGTAGGAGCAGGAAGAGGGCCAAGAGAGGATGGCCAGAGAGCTGCAGGGAAGGAGGGAGTGGGTGTGCCGATGAGTAGAATCTCAGTCTTACTGGCATTAAGGCAGAGGTCATTGGTGGCACACGATTCCTGGATAGCAGACAGACAGTCAGAGATGAGGGAAGGAGAGGAGGAGGCCGAGGGTAGCCTGAAAATGAGCTGGGTATCATCCGCATAGCACTGAAAGTTGGGGCAGAGAGCAACGATGCGGTGGGCAAGGAGTGCCAGATACTGGTTGAAAAGCCAGGGAGAGAGATAAGATCCCTGGGGGACACCACAGGTAGAGAAAAAGATGTCAGAGAGGAAGGACCCCAGTTGGACCGGGGAGGGTCGATTGGAAAGGAAAGAGGTCAGCCATGCCAGAGCCTGACCAGTGATACCCAGGTTATCACAGAGACGGTTAAGCAGAATGGCATGGTTGACAGTGTCAAAGGCAGAAGAGAGATCGAGCAGAATGAGAACACACAGAGTGTTGGAGTCGAGGTTCGAGAGCAGGTCCTCACAGATGTTCAGGAGAGCAGTTTCCGTGCTTCTGGCAGCTCTGAAGCCAGATTGATGGTCATGAAGACTACCAACAGATTCAGCATGGAGGTTAAGCTGGGAGATGGCCAGTTTCTCCAGGAGCTTGCCCAGGAAGGGAGTGATGGAGATTGGGCGATAGTTAGTCGGGCAGGAGGGGTCCGAAGAGGGTTTCTTAAGAAGAGGGTGCACAAAGGAGTGCTTAAGGGGGGATGGGAAGACTCCAGAGGCGAAGGAGTGGTTGCAAAAGTCAGCCAGGGCAGGAGCCAGGGAGTCGATGTGGTCCTTGATAGTTTTGGAGGAACAGGGGTGAACCTATTTAGACGAGACTTTCATAGATCGGACTTGTCTGGAAACCTCATTAGCAGAGAAAAGGGGAAAGGCAGAGAAGGAGGGAGGAGGGGTGGCTGCAGAAGGGCCGGAGGAAGAGCCGGGAAGAGAGGGAGGGAGGTGATAGGAGGAGAGTGAGGACAGGATGTCCTGAGTTTTAGAGATGAAGTAAGAGGCCAGTGCAGTGCAGAGGGCCTGGGAGGGGACAGGAAAGGTAGAGACTGCAGCAGGGTTGGCAAGCTCCTTGCAGATTTTAAAGAGTTCGGCCGAATTGTTAGATGCCGCAGAGATGCGGGCTTGGATAAGGGCTCTTTTCTTGGTGAGAACGGAGAGACGGTTTTGCCTTTGGAGCAGGCGACAGGCCAGTTTGTCAGAGGATGAACATGAAGCACGCCATTTCCTCTCTGCCACCCTGCACTTGCGTTTTAGGGTGACGAGATCCGAGTCATACCACGAGTTACATTTGGCTTTGGGCTTCAAGCGGATTCTCATAACAGGGGCAAGGATATCAAGAGTATCAGATATAGCAGGATGGAGCGTGGAGAGGGCTGTCTCAGGGTGGGAGTCAGCCGAAGGAGGAGGGGGGGCGAGAAGGTGGCAGCGAAAGCCTCAACTGACACGCGCTTCATGGGTCAGATGACCGAGAAGGTGGGTGGCAGTGATGAGGGTGGCTTTGCCTGTGGGGTAGGGAGGGTGAGGTGGGAGGATAGGCGAAAGTGATCACTCCAGGAGAGAGGAGTGGAGAGATGGACAGAGAGGGGAAGGTCCGAAGAGATCAGAGCATCAAGAGTGTGCCCTGCAGAATGAGTAGGCCCAGACGGGAGAATAGAGAGTGAGAGAGAGTTGCAGAGGTCACGAAAGAGTCCGGAGGGGGGACAGGAGGCATCCAGGTGGATGTTGAAGTCACCAAGAAAGAGGAGTTGATGGGTTGAGGACAGGAGTGAGGAGGAGAGGTCAGCCCACTCAGAGAGGAAGGAGGAAATTTGACCAGGTGGCCGATAGATAGTAGTCACGGTAAGGGAATGGCTAGGAGAGAGAGATAGTCGGCAGACAAGACATTCAAAAGAGGAGTAGGTCTGCGTAGGAGTGACAGTGGCAGGAATCCACTCAGGGAAGATAAGGGCCACACCCCCCCTGAACGGTTGGGCCTGGGCACGGAGAGGATCTTGTAACCGTCAGGCAGGAGTGTGTCAAAGCTGGTGACAGAGCGGGCCGTGAACCATGTCTAAATGAGACCGAGGACATCAAGGTCCAGTTCCACAAGAAGGCGACAGATATCAGAGGAGTGTTTGGTGGCAGAGCGAGAGTTAAGAGTGGCAATGTGGAGAAGGTTGCCATCCTTGAAGGACTTCCGGGGAGGGGTACAATCAGAGGTACGCCCTGCGTAGGTGAAGAAGAAGGAGGTGAAGAAGGAGCAAGAGAGGGGGCAGGGAGGGAGGGTAGAGGCAAGGTAGCCGAGGACAGAGGAGGGGGTACAGCAGGAGAGGAAAGGAAGTTGATGAGGCATGGGAAGCGTCTATCAAAGAGGTGAAGGTTGGCCTGAGGGCTTTGGACCAAGACGGTCCCATTAGCGTAGACATTAATGATGGCCTTAGAGGAGTGGAAGGGGGCCTAGAGGACATCCCACGGGTGCCACCATTAATGGGAGAAGAGGAGAAAGGAGAGAGCACAGAGACCATATGAAGGGTCCATAGGTCAGGCGAAGGTACGAAAAAGAGGATGTCAGTGAGAGTTTCCTTGGAGCAGGCACTAGTGTAGGTGTCAGTAATAGGGAGGCCTGGGTTGGAGACCAGGATGTCCTTTTTAAACTTTTTCCTACCAGATTTAGTGAGGAGAGCAGGATAGTCAATAGAGAAGCAGTTAGAGAAGATAGGCTAGATAGAGAGCACCATGGAATAGGAGGGAGTGGGGGGGAAGACAGACGAGATGAGAGCACGCCGACCGGAAGTGAGCGGCAAGCCCAAGTTTACCACATTTCAGAGAACAACAGTAAATGCCTATTAGGTACCCAGTGGAGAGGCCACCTAAGTTTGAGAATCCTGCGAGGGGAGAAAAACCCTAGTTTACCACATTTCAGAGAACAACAGTAAATGCGTATTAGGTACCCAGTGGAGAGGCCACCTAAGTTTGAGAATCCTGCGAGGGGAGAAAAACCCTAGTTCACCACATTTCAGAGAACAACTGTAAATGCGTATTAGGTACCCAGTGGAGAGGCCGCCTACTTTTGAGAATCCTGCGAGGGGAGAAAAACCCTAGTTTACCACATTTCAGAGAACAACAGTAAATGCATATTAGGTACCCAGTGGATAGGCCACATAAGTTTGAGAATCCTGCGAGGGGAGAAAAACCCTAGTTTACCACTTTTCAGAGAACAACAGTAAATGCGTATTAGGTACCCAGTGGAGAGCCCACGTAAGTTTGAGAATCCTGCGAGGGGAGAAATACCCTAGTTTACCACATTTCAGAGAACAACAGTAAATGCGTGTTAGGTACCCAGTGGAGAGGCCACCTGTCAATAGCAGTCCTGGGACATTCACCTGTCAAGTGTGAAGGGACCATTGTGGGATATTTTGACCCATTCTGATATGCCCCACTGCACCACTTTATCAATGGGGAAAGAAACAGCCAATAATGGATGTGCTAACCACTGTGCACGTAAAGATCTGCAAAACAACATATGGGTCACAATCACAAAAGTCTGCACACGCCTGCCATACACAGTCAACATTGGGGTGGAAACAGAATTCTCACTGCAGGAGCATGCCAGTGGGTTCTGTTACATTTAACATGAAGCAAGGCCACAGAATTGGGCTAAAAACCGAAAATGCCTTTTAAAATGCAGCTTTGCAACCTTCAAAGTGCTGTTTTGGTGCTAGATCCATTCATTTTCCAGTGAATCCTTGAGGGTAAAAGGGTTGCAGATCATCCAGGTGGCTCAGAGGAGCCGGGCCTCCTTGACTGACAGCAGCTAAGAAATGTATCTCATGAAAAACCAGCACAGCTACATTTGTTTTCAGTTCCACAGGAAAAATGCAGCTAAAAAAGGCAACATGTAACAATTTCAGCTGTGCAGAGAGAACTCCAAGCAAAGGCTGGATACATACATCCAGAATGCAAACAAATCCCAGCACTCACGGGACGATCTGGTGCTGAATATAATGTATGTGCTGCAGAGGAATCTCTGATGTAAAGGGCACAGTTTAATGTGCTTTTTCCAGAAAGGAAGTGCAAAATCGCCTGTTTAAAAGCATGTTTTGTTTGAAAGGCCTAATTCTTTAAATGTTAGAATCCACCTATAAACTGTGTTAATTTATATGTGTTAATGAAAGATGCAGGTAACTTAAAGTCAAAAACCCAGTCTTGAGTTAATTAAACATTTAGTTCTGAGCTGACAGCCTCAGCCTGGGAATGGTTGACACCTCACTACGAGCAGGAAAGGACTAATTGCCGGTGGGATGTTTTTGCATACTCCTGACAAAGGACCCATTAGACTTTTGTCTGGGACTCAGTTAAAGACAATGGCAGGCTTGAACACTCATCCCTACAGGGGAGGGGCAGGAAACTTCCCTCTCAACGAGGAGGACCACCACCCTGATCAAAGAAATTTGACAGCTGTTGCCAGTTGAAAGAGAAGTAAAAAAATCTGCTAAGGATTTTTGATGGTTAAATGCCTATTTGTAATTAAACTTTAAAAATCTTTGCCACATGAAGGAGGACAAATCTAAAAGTTGGTAGTTGTAAATCTAATTTTATGCTCTTTCTTTGAAGACGTGATTGAGCCCTGTACTACATAAGGACCAAAATGTATACAGAAACAATATTTGTGCCAAGACTATTTATGCTACAAGTCTAATATTGTATACCCATGTTATAGGGGTGATTGCACATATATGTACTGAATTAGGAATTGTTAGGCCAAACCTTTAAAATTAACAAAATTCCACAGAAAGACAATGCCAGCTCTCACTGACGTGGGAATTGGATGTAAAGGTAACCCTCAAAATATGTAATGTATGTGTCCGATTTTATTTGAGGGTATAATTATAGAAATGTGTATTTGTGGGAAAGTTAAATTGTGGTCCAAATAACTGTGGAAGTTCCCAAGTTACATCATAAACTATGACAGCTCTTTCTGGCTTCCAACCAGAAAAAGGCAAGTGCCTTTGACCAATCACAGCCGTGTGGGTGTGGATTGTAATTAAGCCCCTACCATAAACTGAGTGATGCCACTTGGCAGGATAAATAAGGGAACTTCACCACACACAAACACAGACTGATTCCTGACTACATCCTGATTTCCGCGTGACGCCCTGTTCAGGATTTTTCATCTAGTCCTGATCCAGACTACTTTGCAAAACCAAGGCAATCAGCATTTGCTGAACTCTTTTCAGCTAGGCACAAATCCTGAAACCATCCCAAAAAACTTCAGGGAAATAATTCTGATCCAGTTTGGCTTGCAACCATTCATGCTTGCCTGCTGAAACTCACCATCCCGCTGATATACAGTGTCCAGTGACCAGAAATGCCAATCCAATCCAATCTGAGGTGCAGTCCAATTGACCAGAACCGCCCAGCTGACCATCCCGCCAGAAGTGCCCTGCTGCCTGTAGACCCGATCCGTGATGACCAGAACCTGACGGTCCAATCTTAATTTACAGTGGACTGTAAGTACAGGAATCATAGTAACCCATAGTATATTTGCCTTGTCCTACCCCATCTCTCAATCCATCCTCTCTTTATATTAAGAACTTGTAATAGTGTCACACCAGTCTTGAAACCTTGCTTTGATTTCTTGTGCTAGTGATATTTTTTTTTAATTCTTTTGTCTTGTGAAATCCCAAACCCTTAAAATCATCACACGGGTAATCCGACTGAGCCCTCCAAGGAGGACAAGGAGGTGCTGGGGTTGGTTTCCACGGACCAGTAGTAACCAGCCTGAATAACCTAGTTTTGGAGCATAATTGTCATTGTAAAAACTGATTACTGTTTTCATTTTTGTTTTCATTCAAACTTGCACAACTTCTTCATTTGTTTAGCTAGAGACTTAGGGGGTAATTCATAGAATTCAGCGCACAAGTGGCGCACGCGGCTGGCGCACAGTGTGCGTGTGCGAATCCCTGCGCCAACCACGTGCGCTAAAATCCATTTCCGCACACAGCGTATTCATGGATTCCAGACACCAAAACCAGCCGTGGCGCACAGTGGCGCAGCGACCCTGCAGCAGTGCCAGTTGCGCCCCCAAGAACGCCTCTCACGCAGGGAAAAGCCATCAATATACCCAATCCAGCGCAAAGGGCTGCGCTAACCCTGTACCAGCACGGCAAGCGGGCTACGTGTATCACTGGGGTGCGCGGGAAGTACATCACGCGATTGGCCCCGTGCGAGCAGGGTACGCGTATTTCAGGGGTGCGCGAGAAGTTCCACACGCGATTTCCGCAGGGTACGCGTATCTCAGGGGTGCGGGGCAAGTTTCACACGCGATTTCAGCAGGGCACGTGTATTTCAGGGGTGTGCGGGAATTTCCGCACGCGATTGGGCCTGTGTGCAAGCAGGGTACGCGTATCTCAGGGGTGCGCGGGAATTGCCACACGCGATTTCAGCAGGGCACGTGTATTTCAGGGGTGTGCGGGAATTTCCGCACGCGATTGGGCCTGTGTGCGAGCAGGGTACGCGTATCTCAGGGGTGCGCGGGAATTGCCACACGCGATTTCAGCAGGGCACGTGTATTTCAGGGTGCGGGGCAAGTTTCACACGCGATATCAGCCGGGTACATGTATTTCAGGGGTGCGCGGGAATTTCCACACGCGATTGGGCCCGTGCGAGCAGGGTACGCGTATCTCAGGGGTGCGCGGGAAGTGCCACACGCAATTTCACCAGGGTACGTGTATTTCAGGGGTGCGCGGTAAATTCCACACGCGATTGGGCCCGTGCGAGCAGGGTACGCCTATCTCAGGGGTGCGCGGGAAGTGCCACACGCGATTGCAGCAGGGTACGTGTATTTTAGGGGTGCACGGGAATTTCCACACGCGATTCCATCATGGTATGTGTATTTCAGGGTGCGGGGGAAGTTTCACAAGCGACATCAGCAGGGCACGTGTATTTCAGGGGTGCGCGGGAAGTTCCACATGCGATTTCATCAGGGTACGTGTATTTTGTGGTGCGGGGGAAGTTTCACACGCGACATCAGCAGGGTACGTGTATTCCAGGGGTGCGCGGGAAGTTCCACACGCGATTCCATCAGGGTACTGTATTTCAGGGGTGCACGGGAAGTTCCACACGCGATTGGGCCCGTGCGAGCAGGGTACGTGCATTTCAGGGGTGCGCAGGAAGTTCCACACGCAATTCCATCAGGGTACGTGTATTACAGGGGTGCGCGGGGAGCACCACATGTGAATTGCACGTGTGGGTCCTCCCAGGTGTTCCCTCTACACCCTCCACGGCTCCTGCAGGTGGCTCACACCACAGGGGCCTACCCTGCACATGTCCTGCAGGCACCCCATCCACCATGGGCATGACCCCCAGCCAGCCCACATGTCAACTTGCACTACTGCCCACCAACGCATGTCCCCCTGCACCCCCAGCCACCAGGGGCACCCTCCACCAGGCCCCCACCCATGTCTCCCACCCCCCCCAGCAGTGCAGGAGCACCCTCCACCAGGCCCTCACCCATGTCTCCACCCACCCCACCCCCCAGCCACCAGGGGGAGCCTCCACCAGGCCCCCACCCATGTCTCCCAGCACCCCCACCCCCCAGCACTGTGGGGCACCTGCCAGCAGGCCCCCACCCATGTCTCCCACCACCCCCAGCAGTGCAGGGGCACCCTCCACCAGGACCCCACCCATGTCTCCCACCACCCCCACCCCCCAGTAGTGCAGGGGCACCCTCCACCAGGCCCCCACCCATGTCTCCCCCACCCCCCAGCAGTGCAGGGGCACCCACCACCAGGCCCCCACCCATGTCTCCCACCATCCCCACCCCCCAGCACTGTGGGGCACCTGCCAGCAGGCCCCCACCCATGTCCAACTCATGTCTCCCACCACCCCCACCCCCCAGCACTGTGGGGCACCTGCCAGCAGGCCCCCACCCATGTCCAACTCATGTCTCCCACCACCCCCACCCTCCAGCAGTGCGGGTCACCCTCCAACAGGCCCCCACCCATGTCTCCCACCACCCCCACCCCCCAGCCACCAGGGGCAGCCTCCACCAGGCCCCCACCCATGTCTCCCACCACCCCCACCCCCCAGCAGTGCAGGGGCACCCTCCACCAGGCCCCCACCCATGTCTCCCACCACCCCCACCCCCCCAGCACTGTGGGGCACCTGCTTGCAGGCCCCCACCCATGTCCAACTAATGTTCCCCACCACCCCCCAGCACTGTGGGGAACCTGCCAGCAGGCCCCCACCCATGTCCAACTCATGTTCCCCACCACCCCCACCCCCCAGCACTGTGGGGCACCTGCCAGCAGGCCCACACCCATGTTCAACTCATGTTCCCCACCAGCCCCACCCCCAAGCACTGTGGGGCACCTGCCAGCAGGCCCCCACCCATGTCTCCCACCACCCCCACCCCCCAGCAGTGCGGGTCACCCGCACCCAGGCCCCCACCCATGTCTCCCACCACCCCCACCCCCCAGCAGTGCAGGGGCAGCCTCCACCAGGCCCCCACCCATGTCTCCCAGCACCTCCAACCCCCAACCACCAGGGGCAGCCTCCACCAGGCCCCCACCCATGTATCCCACCACCCCCACCCCCAGCAGTGCAGGGGCACCCTCCACCAGGCCCCCACCCATGTCTCCCAGCACCCCCACCCTCCAGCCACCACGGGCAGCCTCCACCAGGCCCCCACCCATGTCTCCCATCACCCCCACCCCCCAGCAGTGCAGGGGCAGCCTCCACCAGGCCCCCACCCATGTCTCCCAGCACCCGCACCTCCCCAGCCACCAGGGGGAGCCTCCACCAGTCCCCCACCCATGTCTCCCACCACCCCCACCCCCCAGCAGTGCAGGGGCAGCCTCCACCAGGCCCCCACCCATGTCTCCCACCACCCCCAGCCCCCAGCCACCAGGGGCAGCCTCCACCAGGCCCCCACCCATGTCTCCCACCACCCCCACCCCCCAGCAGTGCAGGGGCACCCTCCACCAGGCCCCCACCCATGTCTCCCACCACCCCCACACCCCAGCACTGTGGGGCACCTGCCAGCAGGCCCCCACCCATGTCCAACTCATGTTACCCACCGCCCCACTGCCCAGCACTGTGGGGCACCTGCCAGCAGGCCCAAACCCATGTCCAACTCATGTTCCCCACCACCCCCACCCCGCAGCACTGTGGGGCACCTGCCAGAAGGCCCCCACCCATGTCTCCCACCACCCCCACCCCCCAGCAGTGCAGGGGCACCCACCACCAGGCCCCCACCCATGTCTCCCACCACCCACACCCCCCAGCACTGTGGGGCACCTGCCAGCAGGCCCCCACCCCTGTGCAACTCATGTCTCCCATCAACCCCACCCCCCAGCCACCAGGGGCAGCCTCCACCAGGCCCCCACCCATGTCTCCCACCACCCCCACCCCCAGTACTGTGGGGCACCTGCCAGCAGGCCCCCACCCATGACTCCCACCACCCCCACCCCCCAGCAGTGCAGGGGACCCACCACCAGGCCCCCACCCATGTCTCCCAGCACCCCCACCCCCCAGCCACCAGGGGCAGCCTCCACCAGGCCCCCACCCATATATACCACCACCCCACCCCCCAGCCGCCAGGGGCAGCCTCCACCAGGCCCCCACCCATGTCTCCCACCGCCCCACCACCCAGCAGTGCAGGGGCAGCCTCCACCAGGCCCCCACCCATGTGTCCCAGGAACCCCACCCCCCAGCCACCAGGGGCAGCCTCCACCAGGCCCCCACCCATGTCTCCCACCACCCCCACCCCCCAGCAGTGCAGGGGCAGCCTCCACCAGGCCCCCACCCATGTCTCCCAGCACCCCCACCCCCCAGCCACCAGGGGCAGCCTCCACCAGGCCCCTACCCATGTCTCCCACCACCCCCACCCCCCAGCAGTGCAGGGGCAGCCTCCACCAGGCCCCCACCCATGTCTCCCAGCACCCCCAGCCACCAGGGGCAGCCTCCACCAGGCCCCCACCCATGTCTCCCACCACCCCCACCCCCCAGCACTGTGGGGCACCTGCCAGCAGGCCCCCACCCATGACTCCCACCAACCCCACCCCCCAGCAGTGCAGGGGCACCCACCACCAGGCCCCCACCCATGTCTCCCAGCACCCCCACCCCCCAGCCACCATGGGCAGCCTCCACCAGGCCCCCACCCATGTCTCCCACCACCCCCACCCCCCAGCAGTGCAGGGGCAGCCTCCACCAGGCCCCTACCCATGTCTCCCAGCACCCCCACCCCCCAGCCACCAGGGGCAGCCTCCACCAGGCCCCCACCCATGTCTCCCACCACCCCCACCCCCCAGCAGTGCAGGGGCACACTCCACCAGGCCCCCACCCATGTCTCCCAGCACCCCCACCCCCCAGCCACCAGGGGCAGCCTCCACCAGGCCCCCACCCATGTCTCCCACCACCCCCACCCCCCAGCAGTGCAGGGGCACCCACCACCAGGACCCCACCCATGTCTCCCACCATCCCCACCCCCAGCACTGTGGGGCACCTGCCAGCAGGCCCCCACCCATGTCCATCTCATGTCTCCCACCACCCCCACCCCCCAGCACTGTGGGGCACCTGCCAGCAGGCCCCCACTTATGTCCAACTCATGTCTCCCACCACCCCCACCTCCCAGCAGTGCGGGTTACCCGCAACCAGGCCCCCACCCATGTCTCCCACCACCCCCACCCCCCAGCAGTGCAGGGGCACCCTCCACCAGGCCCCCACCCATGTCTCCTAGCACCCCCACCCCCAAACCACCAGGGGCAGCCTCCACCAGGCCCCCACCCATGTATCCCACCACCCCCACTCCCCAGCAGTGCAGGGGCACCCTCCACCAGGCCCTCACCCATGTCTCCCAGCACCCCCACCCCCCAGCCACCAGGGGCAGCCTCCACCAGGCCCCCACCCATGTCTCCCACCACCCCCACCCTCCAGCAGTGCAGGGGCACCCACCACCAGGCCCCCACCCATGTCTCCCACCATCCCCACCCCCCAGCACTGTGGGGCACCAACTTATGTCTCCCACCACCCCCACCCCCCAGCACTGTGGGGCACCTGCCAGCAGGCCCACACCCATGTCCAACTCATGTTCCCCACCACCCCCACCCCCCAGCACTGTGGGGCACCTGCCAGCAGGCCCCCACCCATGTCTCCCACCATCCCCACCCCCCAGCAGTGCAGGGGCACCCACCACCAGGCCCCCACCCATGTCTCCCAGCACCCCCACCCCCCAGCACTGTAGGGCACCTGCCAGCAGGCCCCCACCCATGTGCAACTCATGTCTCCCACCACCCCCACCCCCCAGCCACCAGGGGCAGCCTCCACCAGGCCTCCACCCATGTCTCCCACCGCCCCCACCCCCCAGCACTGTGGGGCACCTGCCAGCAGGCCCCCACCCATGACTCCCACCACCCCCACCCCCCAGCAGTGCAGGGGCACCCACCACCAGGCCCCCACCCTTGTCTCCCAGCACCCCCAACCCCCAGCCACCAGGGGCAGCAGGGGCCCCCACCCATGTCTACCACCACCCCCACCCCCACCCCCCAGCAGTACAGGGGCAGCCTCCACCGGGCCCCCACCCATGTCTCCCACCACCCCCACCCCCCAGCCACCAGGGGCAGCCTCCACCAGGCCCCCACCCATGTCTCCCACCGCCCCCACCCCCCAGCAGTGCAGGGGCACCCTCCACCAGGCCCCCACCCATGTCTCCCACCCACCCCACCCCCCAGCAGTGCAGGGGCACCCTCCACCAGGCCCCCACCCATGTCTCCCACCACCCCCACCCCCAGCCAAGCACTGTGGGGCACCTGCCAGCAGACTCCCACCCATGTGCAACTCATGTTCCCCAGCCAACATGTCATCACAATCTAGATCCCTGGTCCCTATGGTCAGCCTCCAAATGCAAAAAACCCACCCGAGTATTGCATCCACCCACTCATAATTTGCAATTACATCACAGAACACCAATTGCAAGTTCCGAAACAAACACATTTCCCTCACATACACCCAATGGGTGTCAGTGAATCTCAAAACCCATATCATGAAATGCATGAAACCAATGAGATACCGCACATTGAAGTTCACCAAAAAAAATATGTATTAAAGGAAACATAAATAGAATCAAAAATAAAGAAACAGAAATGTGAATGTAGAAAAATTAAAAGAAGCATGTCCGTGAAAAAAAGCAAAACCAAAAATAAAATTCCAAAGTAATGGTGTCCAAAGTCACTGTCCACAAAACAAAATCCAATGGGAAATAAAAAAGAAAGCCATTGCTCCATGGTTAAAATGTGAAAAAAAATACAATCCAACAGTGAACTATGTACATGGGAACAAGCCAGGGTCCATTATCCCAACAAAAGAAAGGAAACCTATCTAACTACAGTAACTAATAAAATAAACTTTATACAAAAATGTGGCCAATGTCCGAAAGGTCCAAATAAAATCAAAACAAAAATGAAACCTAACACTACCTACATAACTATGTACAAGGGCAGCGGGCTAGTTTGACGGCTCACTTGTGGCATCATCGAACTCCTGCTCAATTTCCCGGAGGCGGTCCTCCTCCATGGCCCCGAGGGTCCGCAGGGCCGTTGACATGTCCACCTCCAAACCCCTGCGGATTGCCTCGAGGCACTCGGCCCGCCTCAGAGCCCTCCACATGGAGTTCTCCGCCCTGACCATTGTGAGCCGTGCCTCTTCCGCCCGCTGCCGCTCCGCATCTATGGCGTGGCCCAACCGCTGCCACACGGAAGACACTCTCTGTCCTGGGTCCTCCTGCCCTCCGGCCGATGCCTGCCCCTCCGATGTTGAAGGCCCCGAGCCTTCATGGCTCCCACCACGTTGCTGCTGCTGCTGTGCCTCTGCCCGTGCACTGCCTCCTGCTGCCTGCACATCCTCCGCCGGCAGGGGTGCAGTCGTTGATGTGGCCACCCCTGCTGGACGTCTGACTCCCGACTGTGGCAGGGTTGCAACCCCCACCAGCCTGGCCGCACCGTCAGAGGCAGCTCCACAGGGCACCCAGGTGACTGATGGGTGGGTAGATGGCACGGAGGACGACTGGCGCGTAGGGGGTCCAGTTGAGGAGGGGGTCGTAGCAAGCCCCATCATACGGAGGAATCCGGCCTGGGTGACCTGTCCCAGCAGGCTGACGTGGTCAACGAGCCATTCGAGATGACGTGCAGTCTCCTCATAAGAAGACTGCAGGTCACCTAGCATGGCCCGTTGACGCAACGCCACACCAGTCAGGACAGGCTCAACCCGGACCCGGATAGCCACGTCCGCAGGCAGAGGAAGGCCAGTGGACGTGAGCTCATCCCCTGCCTGAAAACGGGTCTGGACGTAGGCATCCCTGCTGGTGCAAGATGATGCAGGGACAGGATCAGGGACAGGATTGCACACAGGCACCTCCGCGGCGGAGTGTGCTGCCTCGTCTCCCTGGTCCTGCACTGCACCACTAGCACCAGTGGGATCCCCACCTCCAGACCCCGTCTCTGGTGCTTGCACGGCTTCCTCCTCCACCAAACCCCCCACCAACCTGGATGACTCCGTGCCATCTTCCACCGGTTGGGCCCTGTGGGGTCCCAGCTGCCCCTTCTGCTGGCGAGGAGTCCAACTCCAACCTCTGCCTCTTGGACCTCCCCCCGGCAGCTGCGGCCTGGGACGTGGCCCCGGACTCCTCACTCCCTGACGAGATCACAACATGGGAGGGGAGCCAGGCCTTGCGTCTCCGGCTCCACAGCACCTTCTCCGCCCTCTTCATCAGTTGACGCTGCAGACAGGGAGAAACAAAACACAGGCATCAGGGCACTGTACAATGGACACATACACACATGACAGTTGTACATGAGTGGCATTTGCAAACCTCAGACATGTCATCACAATCCCCAACACACATGTAATTTCAACTCGCACACATGAGCCATACCACAGCCATATCGCAACTGCCAGCACCATCCATACACATATAACAGCATGAGCAGGCAAAGGTGAGCCAGACATCACATGCAACACAGGAGGTTCACCACACATGTACACACACCACCACACTTGCATGCATGTGTACACCTCTGCCAAGTGTCGCAGTGTTCAGACGGGCATCCATGTCACATCTGCCAATCAGGCTTCCACATACCGCTGTCACATGCATCCATGTTGCATCACTGTTGCACCCTTGTCAAATACACACACATGCACATGTACACAGTGCTGATACATGCAGCCGAAAACAACATACATGCGTGTCATCACGGACATGTCTACTTACATACACATTCATTCAAACATGTGTGCCCACACAACTGCATTTGGCATGCAAGCCTACACACACAAGCACCATCCATGTCTCACACATTCCAGCCCTCGCATGTGTTAGCCCCACGGCCATGTACACCCCCACCCATACTCGACCCCATAAAAACAGATGTGCAACCTGCACACTACTGAAAAATCACCACGCACTGCTCACAATCAGGATGCATGTACACTCACCGCTCGACTCCAGACGGGTCTGCCTCTCAAGGACCTGGACGTGGAGCGCTGGGGATATGCGTTCCAGGACCCTCATCTGTTCTTCCGACAAGTGGCCCCGGCGCCCCTTGGCATCCGCTGCCTTCAAGAGGCGCCGGGCCTTGTTCAGGGTCCTGGACCTGAAGTCCTCCCAACGCTTCTTGACATGTTGTAAGTCACGGACTGCCACCCCCTCCGCGTTGATGGCAGTCACGATGTCAGTCCAGATCCGAGTCCGTCCTTCCTTGTTGGCGCGGGAACTTCCGAAGAGGGCATCATACTGCACCAGGACTTGCTCCACCAGGACACCAACTTCGGTGGCACTGAAGCTGGTGCCCCTCTGCCTCTCTGGCCGGGGGTTGTCAGTGGTCTCAGATGGTGTTTGCCCCGACATGACAACCCCAGAGGCAGGAGTGGGTGGGCAACTGGGTCCTGGGGCTGGGCTGTGGAGCGATGGAATCCCAGTCGGGAGTCTTCGGTTCCAGCAGGGGTGGCTGATGTGCAGCCAGCAAATGCCAGGGCACGTGGGCAGCAGACAGTCAGGCAGCAGCAGATGGCAGATGGGAGCGTGCTTGGGGCTCTGGGGGGCAGTAGTTCGGCCTTCTGGGCAGGAGCGTGGTCTTCCGTGTGCTTACGCGTGGCCTCTTGATACGGAGTGATTTGGCACATGAAAAATCTGCACGTCAGCGTGTAATTCGAGGAAAGGCCCTTAGCGCGTAAGCGCGTCTGCACGCATATGCATTTTCATTGGACAGAAGGCCCCTCAAGCGCAAGCGCCCCTGTGACGTGACGCGTACAGACGTGCATGGTCATTTCAGCGCGCGTGAAAAACTGCACGTCTGCGTGCAATACGAGGAAAGGGCCCATGCACGTAAGAGCGTGTGGAAAACTGCACGTCCGCGTGTAATACAAGGAAAGGGCCCATGCGCGTAAGTGACGTGACGCGCGTGTGCGTATCCCTCAGCAGGGGTTAAAGGTGAGCGGGCCCAGCAGTTCGCTGTATGTGCCTTTCGTGGAGACCGACGTGTGTTGCTGCTTCCTGTTGTTTCACGCGCCATCACAACTTCAGAGTTATCAAGGACGTATCTCTTCTTTTGGCGCGGGTATTGGCTACGCGTGTTTTTCTGCATCGCGCTAGTCAGACGGTGAGTTGCACACGCTCTTTTTCCCACTGTGGGTGCCCCTGTGTATCGCACCCATTTTCGATGTCATAGTAGCCTGCGTGTCCCACGCGTACGCGTTATTCGTGTTACTGGGTGCCACCGCGTACTGCGGGAGGTTGAATCCACGCACGTAGGCTGCAGGGTTGCGTGCATGGTTTTACTGCAGTTTTGGGGTGCCTGAGCATTGCGTGACCCGTCATCACATCACCGGGGTCACATACAGCCTTGCAGGTGCAGGGGGGCTGTTAACATCTTGCTTCCCACCCTATTCACCCCAATTGCCCAGGTCAATTGTGGTGTACACCTCCCATTGGCACCACTCCATCTGTGCCAGCACTACTACATCTGTGCCATGGTTGGGAGGGCACCAAAGGTGAGGGGCGCCTCAGCTGGGCGTCCTCCTCGTGGCGGGCGTGGTCGGGGACGTGGCCGTGGTGACCAGTGAGTAGGGGGACTCCAGGGTGTCCAGGGCAGCCACAGAGGGGGAAGAGGCAGGGGTGCGCCACTTGAGCACAATGTTGTGCCATGTGTCGGTGCAGCCATGCCACCACCCCCTGTGGTTCCGGGGGATGCAGCTCCTGCATCTGGCACTGGCACCCGTACGAAGCGGCAGTCTGTTCCATCGATTGCCACGGGCCCAAGGGTAGTGGTAGCTGCAGGTGCAGCTGTGGACACCGCCACCCGGGCTCAGGGTCTGCCAGCACAGGCTGCGTTGGCACTTGAAGAGCCCTTGGTAGATCTCCAACAGGCCAGGGGGGAAACCACAGGGGCACGCCGGGCTGCTCAGACCAAGACACGTGTCCCTGGGGTAGTCATGTCATCTGCTGCCCCGAACAGCCGGGTGTTGGCAAGTGCAGGGGCAGATGCACCCAACAGCACCCCGGTTGTGAGTCTGCCAACCAGGACCGTTGCGGTCAATGACCCTGCCACAGCTGATGTTGCTGCACCGGGTCCATTAGTGGGCACCCAGCTGCCACTGACACAAGTCAGGCCTTTGGTCATCCCTCCACCTGCCACTCCCTTGGCTCAATCCACCGAACCCACTGGCCATACTGGTCAGGGCGGCATTAGCCAGCCAGGGTCTGTGCCACAGTCCAAGAGGAGGAAGGTTGCACCTGCAGCACAGGCTGGGACCCCACACACAGCCACGACCTCCTGCACGTCGAGGAAGAAGCCTTTCTGTAAGCAGGAACTGGACTTCCTCGTGGACTACGTGCGGGGCCACAGCCGTGACATGCTAGTGGGTGCCAATAGTCAGACTACGGCTGCCCAACGTGACACCCACTGGAAGCATGTTGCAGAACATGTCAGTTCATTCGGCCATGAGGTGCGCACGGCGCAGGAGTGCAAAAAGCGTTGGAATGACATCAAGCGCAGCACTAAGGCCAAGCGTGCCTCTAATTACAACTTGACTCTGGTGACTGGCGGTGGGCCTGCACCAGAGGAGGAAGAACTCTCTCCGCATGAGGCTCTCGTTGCGGAGTTCATACCACTTGAATTGGTCGAAGGAGTGGGAGAGATGCTGGACTTTGATGCCCAGTCCAGTGAGTGTTGATGCGTGTTTGTTGAGGACGTGTGTGTTTCACTTGTGGGATGTGTTGTGCATGATTGCTGCTACATGTGACATGTACATGGTTCTGATGTGTAAGTAATGCAATGCTTCCGTCATGCATGTCTCCTCTGCCTGCATGCGGGACTCCATGTGGGCATGCTTCCTTGCCCCTCCTCCCCACTCTTCACCCCAGTTCCACCTTTGCACTGGTCTGCCTCAATCTTGCCAATGTGTAGTTTCTTGTTCATGTGTCCTGTGTAGATGCTAACTTCCAGCGTAGAAACTGCCAGACATATGCCGTGTGGTACAGCCTTAGTACTCGATGCAGGGTATCTCACTTATACTGTGCATGGGTCAGATGTCCCGCAGGGACATGAGTGCCCATTCATGCTCCATGTGCATTGCACGCATGCCCCTATGTGTCCTTGACTGGATGATCACTGTAATATGAGTCCTTGGTTACATACATTGCCTGCCATCTCATCGGCCTCCCCATGTCAACTGTGGCTCAGTCCTGCGTTGCACACATGTTTAGGCTCTGACAATCTGTGTGGCTCACAGGCCTCAGCCAGTTCAATGGCCAATGACTCTGTCCAACTCTTGTTGTGTCTTCTTCACACGTGGGCGGCCTCCGGAGTTTTCATCATGTGTCCTGCCTACTGTCCCAGCATCATTTGCAGTGTTGTAATTTGAATCACATTAAGCTGTTGATGCCAGTCAACACTGCCTGTCAATACACAGGTGTATGGTCTGCCTTTTGATACCATGCTAGGCATCCCTGCTTTGGTACTGGGGTGGAGGGGTGCTTGGCTTCTAGACATGGTACACATTGAATGCACAATGCACGTGGTGTGTGAATTTGACATTGCACTGCCTTCACATTTCCTGGCACACACCATGGAGTGCTTGTACATGTAGGTAGTGAGTGGCGTACACATTTTCTGCACTGCATAGACCCACTTCCATGGAAACTGCCACCTTTCAACAGGTCTAATCACAGAAGCTATTCAAAGTAGACCCAGCATGCATGCCAGGTCATATGTTGTGTGTCACATGTCTGCCGGATGCCTTTGCTGTCGGTGTGTGTGTGTGTCATGTGCTTCTGACATGTGTAGTGACCTTTTTTCTCTCTATTTTTCAGGTGATGACGCAATGGAGGCGGAGGATGGTGTTGTCATGCCAGACACAGGGTTGGTAACACCACATCAACCCGGCACTAGTGGGGGTCGTGGGGTGGTAGGCCACAAAAACCCCCAATTGCGGCAGTCCATCTTGTCTCTGGCTGCCTATGAGTCCAGCCTTGATGACAACTCTGACGTCCATGTTGAGTTGGATGAGCATCAAGTCCATGTGTCAGGGGTGAGTGATTCTGATGTGGCCACTCCTCTGTCTGCGACACCTGCACTGAGGGATCAGAAAGTCTTGGTTCCTCCGCCCGTGGTGGATCGGGACGCAGGGTCACCCTCCACACCAGTCACTGATGTGCCTGGGACATCACGTCGACTGGGGCATGTAGTTGTGCAGCCGCAGGCGGTGCCAACACAGCGAGGACCCCCGGTCCTTGGGTCCCGCAGGGGTCAAGCCCGGCAACGCGGTCGCCGCGCGCAACCGCTGTATACTGAGTGGGAGCAAGACATGACTGCCAATTCCGAACGGCAGGGGGCAGCAATGGAGAACATCACTGAGAGCATGGAGCGTGTGGCCCGATCTGTGCTCCCCCCTGCTAGGCAGGTACTTCTCCAGCAGCAGGCGGCACGGTCCACGGCCCGCTCGCTCAGGCTGGGCATGGCGGCCTCAGACAGGGCACGCCAGGCTGAAATGTCGTCTCTGCGTCAAGCAATTGCTGCTCACGCAGAGGCGCACATGGATGCCCTGAGGGAGGAGTATGCATCCCTCAGATCCACTCTGGGTGTCCTTATGATGTCCCAGAGGCAGCAGGCAGAGGAGAGGTTTGCACAGCTTGAGCGTACCATTTCGGCTGAGCTACAGGCTTGCCGAGAAGTGCAGCGGTTGTCCAGCCAGGCCTTGCAGGAGGAACTCCGTGTTACACGTGCTACCTTGCAAGAGGAAGCACGTGTATCACGTGAGGTTCTGCATGCAGACCTATGTCACATCGCCACACAGAACCCGGCTCACCCGTCCGGCAGACTTGCTGCCAACGAGGGGCAAGCTGCAGCTAGACATGGCCAGGCTACTGTGCCACGTCCTCCTTTATAGGATTAGCCAGACTCGGACGACCATCTATCTCCCACATAGGTCGGGCTGTGCAGGCGTTGAGCCCATGGAGGTTTTTTTTTTGGCTCAGCATCATCGCATGTGGATGTTGAGCAGCACCCTGTACCTCCCCCCTCCTGGGTGCGTCCCCTCCCCCCCGGGTCGTATGTGGCCATTTTTGATTTTTCTTTTAGTTTAGTTAGTTAAGTTTCTGTTTGATAGTTAGTTTAAATAGGTAATGTAGGTTTTCCATTGTTAGTGCAATTAGTTAATAGTTGATTTAGTTTAAAATTGGTAGTCTATTGTGCTTTCATGTGACGGTGCTGTGCTTTGTGGCTTTTGAAGGCATCCACTGTCTGTTCCAGCTGGGGTCCTTGACTCACATATGCCACTCCTGCCTCCCTTATCCATGGGCTCGCAAGAATGTTTCGAAAAGCGCTTGTGTAATACAGAATATTACACAAGCGCTGTGGACTGTCATATGTGTGGCATGTCTGGTGCTGTGTGACTTGTGTTGACACCCCTAGTGGGGATGATTTTGGTGTCATTGTCCTCTGTTCGGCTTTTGCTAGATGGGGTGTGTCATGAATAATGTGTACATTGATTGCTATGCATTGTGTAGTATGTTTCAAATCTTTCCTGTACACGTGCTTGTTGCAATTCATGCTGTAGATAGTGTACCACACTTTGGATGTGAAAGACGGACTGATGGTGTGATTTGTTATGTGACTCTCTGACATGGTCAAGTAATGAGATGCCTGATGAGACACACAGATGGCTTTGAAGCATTAATCATGTGTTTCATACCCTTTCTGCTGGGGGATGAGCCCCCAGAGCACCTTTGCAGGCAGACATGGCCCATTGGACGACGGTAATCTGGACCCGTTTGTTGGTGCGCACATGTGTGCACAAGCAGAGGCACAGTGATTGCAGACCCACATCCTAGAACTGCTGACATGTTCCAAGGAACTCCAGGCAAGGTGAGCATCACAGGGGGGCCACGACACAGCAAAGCTTGCACCAGGCGAGTTGCACATGCAGGCTTAGTCACAGCACTGAGGGTGAGCTTAGACGAATATTGGTGTTGAAGCACACAATGCAGCTCAGATGTGTTTGTGGACTGATGGCTGTTGATAGTAGGGTTGTCTGGGACACATGCAGGTGCAGTGGCACATACCCTCCGGTACACCAAGGTCCATTGAGGCACTTGTATCAACCATGTAGCCTTCCGAGACATGGAAAGGGGCAGCTCACAGGGACATACAGCAAGGGACATACTCGGGTGCAGTGCATTTCATTTCCATGTACTTTATGATAAATGCACTGCCAACTTTGTTTCGGTCATGGTGGTACGCAACTTGCACTGAAGTCATGGCTTGCTATATGGGTCTGTCTGCTTACCCAGGGAACATTGCATGCTGTGTGAATTGTGACACATTGGTATTCGATTTGCCACGCACCCACCGGCGGCTGACTTACTGCATTGACTGTGTATGACCCGTCACAGGGGTACTGATATATATGGGTACGAAGCATCTACACCAGACTGTCTGTTTGTAGAGTAGTTTGTTGCTATGGGGCATGCTTGGTGGTGTGTTTTTGTGTAATTGGCACGTACAGGTTGTTGACTGTGGCTCTCTTTGCAGCATTGCAGTGCTCCTGTAACCGGACCTGAGAGTGTGCAGGCAGGAGGCCAGCATGCAAAACCAGAGCTAAGTGTCTTGTTGTTTTTCTTTCAAACTGCTCTGCATAGGCTTGCTGGGAGGGTGCACTAATGCATGGATGTATGTGTTATTCAATTTGGTATGTTTTTTTCCCCCTAATCACCCGGAATCCTATGCAATTTTGAACCCTGTACCCTCTACCCGGTGTTCCTGCTTCCTGTACCTATCCAAGCAATGTTCCCTAACGCTCCTTCCCCGCTGGGGTTGCGGATGTCTGTGTAAGCCCCGAACTTGCAGGCGCCAAAACCCTAAAGGGGGTGGTTGGTTCGTACCACTCCTAAGCCTGGACTACAGAAGGCCATAACAATGATGTCCAAGTTTGTTTGGATTGTGTATGTGTTCATGCAGGTAGTACATTTTCGTTCATTCCCTACTTTCATGTGTCATTCCTCCTCCCCTCTCCTGCCACTCATTCCAGTTATCCAGTGTGCCAACACCTGTCCCGACTGCATGTCCCTGAACCTCCTTCCCCACCAGGGTCTCAGGGGCCTGTGTGAGTTTGACCTTGCAGGCACCCGGGACACGGTGGGGGTGGTTGTTTCGTGACACTCCCGCGCCTGTACACGGGACCTGTGACAATACACATCCGTTCATGATGCATCATCCTATGTTATGTACCACACATGGTTCACATCCTGTTGTGACATTGTTTTACTGTGCTACCTTGGTTGTTGCATCATTGTGGTAGTACTTGGCCTTTGTGAGGTACTGCTACGTCAAGTCATCTACTGGAGGGTGTTCGGGTTCGTTTTCATGCCTTGGATTTTGTGATTTTGGAAATGAGTGTGGATTCTGAGGGTTCAGGCATCTTTTTACACACAAGGTGGGAGATTTTGACGAAGGGTAAAGGTGATCCTGTGGCCAGGTGGAATTGAGGGTTGGAGGCTCCATGACCCAGGTGCAATTGTTCAGTGGGTCATGGTCATTTGTGAGGGGGGGTTGTTGTTGATAGTTGCCTTGCCCTGCAGTGTGATGGGAACTCTGACATTGTAATGGTGGTATCCTATGCACATGTTGTGTTCTGCTGATCAATGCCTGTTCATGTGTTGTGTTTTCCTTTCAGGTGCGAGGGGATAGTTGTGGTTTGACATGCTGGGGTGTACACATGGTGAATGTTCACATGTGATGTGTAGGGAACACTGATGGTCACTTGAGTGCACATGCATATGTGGAGTGCATGTCCTTGCAGAACCACACACCTGCACTCTGATGCACTACATGTACTCCCACCCTTGCATATCCACGTGTACACTGTTTGCCTTCTGGTGCTCACTGTGTCCCTGCAGCACATGTTCTGTGACCGATTATGGATCCAGTACATGCCTAATTTGTTGTTTGATGTGGTCTGTCAATTAGATGTGATGCTCAGGGTGTGCATCACACACAATGGCTGTTCACTGTGCTGTGCGCTGAGCAGTGTGTTGCAGGAGTAGGACACTGCACACATGAGCTGCAGTGTTGATTTTGAAATGCATAATGTGCATGTAGACAGGCATTCATTGTTAAGTTACGTCTACGACTGTTGTAATGCATTTGGAAATGACTTATTTTGGGTGGGAGATTTTGTTGGTCTGTCATTTCATCTGATTCCGGGTCAGGCATCATTGTCTGATGCCACTGTACATTTAGGACATGGCAATGTGTACCTTATCGTTACTGTGTTGGTGTATGGGTATTGCTTGCCATGTCATGTTGATGTTTGGGAGGGTTTGAGTGACATGACAGTGATGGTCATGGCCTGTTTTGTAGCTGTGTGTGATGCGCACCTTGCATGTCAGGGTCATCCGCTTCTCAGAGCAACTAGCTGGGGGTAGATATCTCTCTGCAACAGGGCCCTCCCCCTGGAACAGACCTCCTGCCTGACTTGAACTTGAGGGGAACCATCTCCAGTTCTGTAAGCACCTCAAGACCTTCCTCTTTGCTTCTGCTTACTCTCTGCCTCTCCCTTGCAGAATTCTTCACTGGAACTGCACAAGAGCTGCAACTGGGCCACTCACACCGACCTCGGTCCCTGGCCCAGCCACTCTCCACTTGCACTGCCTCCCTGGCAACCCCTGCACTGCAGTACTGTCTCTCTATCCCTACAGCCCTCCCTTCCCAGCACTTGTCTGCACTTACCTTTGCAGTTGCCAACAGCCGACCTATGTATTATTTTTTTGGGCTACTTCCCCTGTACTGGACTCCCCCCCACCCTTCCCCTTGCACTTTTCCCTTCCCCCTACCCCTGCACTTGCACGATCTCAATGACACCTGGCTTAGTAGTACCGTTGTCTGTCTTCCCTTGTTCCCCCCTCCCTGCCTCATTGCGCCTTGAAATACTTGTGTATGGGCCATATCATGTCATATATCATATGTGTGCCTTTTGGTCACACAGGATAGCTTGTGTTTAAGTAGCTAGGGATGCAGACGATGTGGCACTTCCATGGCAACTATCTCAGGGTGGTAGGGTTGTGATAGTTGACTATCTCTTTGTCATCATCGATTGTCACCTGGTATGTGCCAGGCCTGTGTGCACTCCGCAGGGGTGGGAGTTTAGGTGAAAAATGTGGCCACAAGCTGGGTCCGGGCTTCCTCGCCACGTGCCCTGTCCCCTCCCATGGGCAGCGCCTTTGCCTGTGGTTGGGGATGTGGGGGCACCACCATGTCCACCGGGACGCCCTGCCGTGTTGCAACATTGTGCAGGACACATGCTGCCACAATGATCCTGCACACTACTGGTGGTGCATAGAGTAGTTGCCCACCAGAGCGGTCAAGGGAGCGGAAACGTGACTTGAGCACTCCGAATGTACGCTCCACTATGCCCCTGGTTGCAATATGGGCGGCTTTGTATCTTACCTGGGGTGGTGTGGTGGGGTTCCGGATTGGCGTCATCATGTGGTTGCTCAGAGGGTAGGCACTGTCCCTTGGGGAGGTGATAATAGTTGAGATTATTAGGGTTTGGATATTTGTCTGTGTGTGACTTGCATGCATGTGCAAGGGCATTTGTACTGACCTAGGAGCCATGTGTCACCATGCTGCCCAGCTTCCAGGGCCCGGCTCAGGGCGGACATTCTGTATATGAAACTGTCATGGGTGGAGCCAGGGTAGTTTGCATAGACAGAGCTGATGATTCCCTTTGCATCACACACCACCTGTACATTGATGGAATGCTAGTGCTTGCGGTTTCGGTAGATGTGCTCAGTGCCCTAGGTGGACGTAGGGCCACATGGGTGCAATCTATGGCACCGAGCACTTTGGGGAAGTGTGCCACCCTGAAAAAATCCAGGACAACGGCCTGCCTTTCTGCGGGTGTTCTGGGCATGTATATGTGCCTGCGGACTGAGGGGCGCGCTGTCATGATTGCCAGTACCTGGTGTAGGCAGCGTGACTGCGTGGCCTGTGAGACCCCCCCCCCACTATGGCAGTGGTCCGCTGAAATGACCCAGTGGCCAAAAAATGCAGGACATTGAGCAGCTTCTCCAAGGGGCTCAATGCTTGGGAGCAAAGGGTGGGGATGTAAGGTCATCTTCCCACTCCCTGACCAGGTCTAGGATGATATGGGGTGGAAACCTATACCTGCCGTAGACCTGGTCGTCAGGCATCTCAAAAAGGCTTGTCCGTGGTGCGAAAATGCGTGCCCTGGCTATTCTCCTCCTCCTGCGGTGTCCCACGATCAGTGCAGCGACAAATGGGGCATTCATCGTAGCTGTATATACGCGTTTGTTGTTTGCGCACACTTTTATGCTGTGCGCGGGGACGCCTCCACCTGCCTTCGTGTGGGCGGACGCGTTGACGCCTGCCGTGCGCGGGTTTCCCGTATTCAGATACGTGGTAAGACTGTACGTCCGAGTGTCATTGCGTGTGATCGGAGGGGAGTGAGCGTACACGTGATTGGCCTGGGTACGTGTGTTTCGGGGTGCGCGGGAAGTTCCACACGCGATTAACCTGGGTACGTGTGTTCCGGGTTCGCGGGAACTTTCACACGCGATTGGTGGAAATCCACGTGTGTTCTGTCATCACGTGCAATGAGGGAAACACCCGCGCGCGTCACGTCACAGACGCGCTCACGCGCTAAGGGCCTTTGGTCCAATGAAATCGCATATGCGTGCTGCCGTGCATACGCGCTAAGGGCCTTTCCTCGAATTACACGTTGACGTGCAGATTTTTCACGTGCCAAATCACTCCGTATCAAGCTGGCCACGCGTAAGCACACGGAAGACCACGCTCCTGCCCAGAAGGCTGAACTACTGCCCCCCAGACCCTCGAGCACGCGCCCACCTGCCATCTGCTGCTGCCTGACTGCCTGCTGCCCACGTGCCCTGCCATTTGCTGCCTGCACATCAGCCAGGGATGCTGTTGCTGTGACCACCCCTGCTGGAACCGAAGACTCCCGACTGAAATTCCATCGCTCCACAGCCCAGCCCCAGGACCCAGTTGCCCACCCACTCCTGCCTCTGGGGTTGTCATGTCGGGGCAAACACCATCTGAGACCACTGACAACCCCAGGCCAGAGAGGCAGAGGGGCACCAGCTTCAGTGCCACCGAAGTTGGTGTCCTGGTGGAGCAAGTCCTGGGGCAGTATGATGCCCTCTTCGGAAGTTCCCATGCCGACAAGGAAGGACGGACTCCGATCTGGACTGACATCGTGACTGCCATCAACGCGGAGGGGGTGGCAGTCCGCGACTTACAACATGTAAAGAAGCGCTGGGAGGACTTCAGGTCCAGGACCCTGAACAAGGCCCGGCGCCTCTTGAAGGCAGCGGATGCCAAGGGGTGCCGGGGCCACTTGTCGGAAGAACAGATGAGGGTCCTGGAACGCATATCCCCAGTGCTCCACGTCCAGGTCCTTGAGAGGCAGACCGGTCTGGAGTCGAGCGGTAAGTGTACATGCATCCTGATTGTGAGCATTGCGTGTGGTGATTTTTCAGTAGTGTGCAGGTTGCACATCTGTTTGTATGGGGTCGAGTATGGGTGGGGGTGTACAGGGCTGTGGGGCTAACACATGCGAGGGCTGGAATGTGTGAGACATGGATGGTGCTTGTGTGTGTAGGCTTGCATGCCAAATGCAGTTGTGTGGGCACACATGTTTGGATGAATGTGTATGTAAGTAGACATGTCCGTGATGTCACGCATGTATGTTTTTTTCGGCTGCATGTATCAGTACTGTGTACATGTGCATGTGTGTGTATTTGACAAGGGTGCAACAGTGATGCAACATGGATGCATGTGACAGCGGTATGTGGAAGCCTGATTGGCAGATGTGACATGGATGCCCGTCTGAACACTGCGACACTTGGCAGAGGTGTACACATGCATGCAAGTGTGGTGGTGTGTGTACATGTGTGGTGCACTTCCTATGTTGCATGTGATGTCTGGTTCACCTTTGCCTGCTCATGCTGTTGTATGTGTATGGATGGTGCTGACAGTTGCGATATGGCTGTGGTATGGCTCATGTGTGCGAGTTGAAATGACATGTGTGTTGGGGATTGTGATGACATGTCTGAGGTTTGCCAATGCCACTCATGTACAACTGTCATGTGTGTATGTGTCCATTGTACAGTGCCCTGATGCCTGTGTTTTGTTTCTCCCTGTCTGCAGCGTCAACTGATGAAGAGGGCGGAGAAGGTGCTGTGGAGCACAGCAGCAGGGATCCCACCACCAGCCGGAGACGCAAGGCCCGGCTCCCCTCCCATGTTGTGATCTCGTCGGGGAGTGAGGAGTCCGGTGCCGCGTCCCAGGCCGCAGCTGCCGGGGAGAGGTCCAAGAGGCAGAGGTTGGAGTTGGACTCCTCGACAGCAGAAGGGGCAGCTGGGACCCCACAGGGCCCAACAGGGGAGGATGGCACGGAGTCATCCAGGTTGGTGGGGGGTTTGGTGGAGGAGGAGGCCGTGCAAGCACCAGAGACGGGGTCTGGAGGTGGGGATCCCACTGGTGCTAGTGGTGCAGTGCAGGACCAGGGACAGGAGGCAGCACAGGCCGCCGCGGAGGTACCTGTGTGCAATCCTGTCCCTGATCCTGTCCCTGCATCATCTTGCACCAGCAGGGATGCCTACGTCCAGACCCGTTTTCAGGCAGGGGATGAGCTCACGTCAACTGGCCTTCCTCTGCCTGCGGACGTGGCTATCCGGGTCCGGGTTGAGCCTGTCCTGACTGGTGTGGCGTTGCGTCAACGGGCCATGCGAGTTGACCTGCAGTCTTTTCATGAGGAGACTGCACGTCATCTCGAATGGCTCGTTGACCACGTCAGTCTGCTGGGACAGGTCACCCAGGCCGGATTCCTCTGTATGATGGGGCTTGCTACGACCCCCTCCTCAACTGGACCCCCTATGCGCCAGTCGTCCTCCGTGCCATCTTCCCACCCATCAGTCACCTGGGTGCGCTGTGGAGCTGCCTCTGACGGTGCGGCCAGGCTGGTGGAGGAGGCATTCCTGCCACAGTCGGGAGTCGGACGTCCAGCAGGGGTGGCCACATCAACGACTGCACCCCAGCCGGCGGAGGATGTGCAGGCAGCAGGAGGCAGTGCACGGGCAGAGGCACAGCAGCAGCAGCAACGTGGTGGGAGCCATGAAGGCTCGGGGCCTTCAACATCGGAGGGGCAGTCATCGGCCGGAGGGCAGGAGGACCCAGGACAGAGAGTGTCTTCCGTGTGGCAGCAGTTGTGCCACACCATAGATGCGGAGCGGCAGCCGGTGGAAGAGGCACGGCTCACAATGTTCAGGGCGGAGAACTCCATGCGGAGGGCCCTGAGGCGGGCCGAGTGCCTCGAGGCAATCCGCAGGGGTTTGGAGGTGGACACGTCGACGGCCCTGCGGACCCTTGGGGCCATGGAGGAGGACCGCCTCCGGGACATTGAGCAGGAGTTTGATGATGCCCTGGCCCGGGACATCCACAAGTGAGCCGTCAAACTAGCCCGCTGCCCTTGTACATAGTTTTGTAGGTAGTGTTAGGATTCATTTTTGTTTTGATTTTATTTGGACCTTTCGGACATTGGCCACATTTTTGTATATAGTTTATTTTATTATTTAGTGTAGTTAGATAGGTTTCCTTTCTTTTGTTGGGATAATGGACCCTGGCTTGTTCCCATGTACATAGTTCACTGTTGGATTGTATTTTCTTTTCACATTTTAACCATGGAGCAATGGCTTTCTTTTTTTATTTCCCATTGGATTATGTTTTGTGGACAGTGACTTTGGACACCATTACTTTGGAATTTTATTTTTGGTTTTGCTTTTTTTCACGGACATGCTTCTTTTAATTTTTGTACATTCTCATTTCTGTTTCTTTATTTTTGATTCTATTTATGTTTCCTTTAATACATATTTTTTTTGGTGAACTTCAATGTGTGGTATCTCATTGGTTTCATGCATTTCATGATATGGGTTTTGAGATTCACTGACACCCATTGGGAGTATGTGAGGGAAATGTGTTTGTTTCGGAACTTGCAATTGGTGTTCTGTGATGTAATTGCAAATTATGAGTGGGTGGATGCAATACTTGGGTGGGTGTTTTGCATTTGGAGGCTGACCATAGGGACCAGGGATCTAGATTGTGATGACATGTTGGCTGGGGAACATGAGTTGCACATGGGTGGGGGCCTGCTGGCAGGTGCCCCACAGTGCTGGGGGGTGGGGGTGCTGGGAGGCATGGGTGGGGGGCTGGTGGTGGGTGCCCCTGCACTGTTGGGGGATGGGGGAGGTGGGAGACATGGGTGGGGGCCTGGTGGAGGCTGCCCCTGCACTGCTGGGGGGTGAGTGTGGGGGGAGACATGGGTGGGGGCCTGGTGGAGGCTGCCCCTGGTGCCTGGGGGGTGGGGGTGCTGGGAGACATGGGTGGGGGCCTGGTGGAGGCTGCCCCTGGTGGCTGGGGGGTGGGGGTGCTGGGAGACATGTGTGGGGGCCTGGTGGTGGGTGCCCCTGCACTGCTGGGGGGTGGGGGTGGTGGGAGTCATGGGTGGGGGCCTGCTGGCAGGTGCCCCACAGTGCTGGGGGGTAGGGGTGGTGGGAGACATGGGTGGGGGCCTGGTGGAGGCTGCCCCTGGTGGCTGGGGGGTGGGGGAAGTGGGAGACATGGGTGGGGGCCTGGTGGAGGGTGACCCGCACTGCTGTGGGGTGGGGGTGGTGGGAGACATGAGTTGGACATGGGTGGGGGCCTGCTGGCAGGTGCCCCACAGTGCTGGGGGGTGGGGGTGGTGGGAGACATGGGTGGGGGCCTGGTGGAGGGTGTTCCTGCAGTGCTGGGGGGTGGGGGTGGTGGGAGACATGGGTGGGGGCCTGGTGGAGGCTGCCCCTGGTGGCTGGGGGGTGGGGGTGCAGGGAGACATGGGTCGGGGCCTGGTGGTGGGTGCCCCTGCACTGCTGGGGGGTGGGGGTGGTGTGAGTCATGGGTGGGGGCCTGCTGGCAGGTGCCCAACAGTGCTGGGGGTTGGGGGTGCTGGGAGACATGGGTGGGGGCCTGGTGGAGGGTGCCCCTGGTGGCTGGGTTTGGGGGTGGTGGGAGACATCAGTTGCACATAGGTGGGGGCCTGCTGGCAGGTGCCCCACAGTGCTGGGGGGTTGGGGTGGTGGGTGACATGGGTGGGGGCCTGGTGGAGGGTGCCCCTGCACTGCTGGGGGTGGGGGTGGTGGGAGACATGGGTGGGGGCCTGGTGGAGGGAGCCCCTGCACTGCTGGGGGGTTGGGAGGCATGGGTGGGGGCCTGGTGGAGGGTGCCCCTGGTGGCTGGGGGTGCAGGGAGACATGCGTTGGTGGGCAGTAGTGCAAGTTGACATGTGGGTTGGCTGGGGGGCATGGCCATGGTGGATGGGGTGCCTGCAGGACATGTGCATGGTAGGCCCCTGTGGTGTGAGCCACCTGCAGGGGCCGTGGAGGGTGTAGAGGGAACACCTGGGAGGACCCACACATTGCAATTCACGTGTGGTGCTCCCTGCGCACCTCTGTAATACACGTACCCTGATGAGATTGCGTGTGGAACTTCCCGCGCACCCCTGTAATACACGTACCCTGATGGAATTGCGTGTGGAACTTCCTGCGCACCCCTGGAATACACGTACCCTGCTGATGTTGCATGTGATACTTCCTCCGCACCCCGAAATACACGTACCCTGATGAGATCGCATGTGTAACTTCCCGCAAACCCCCGAAATACACGTACCCTGATGAGATTGTGTGTGTAACTTCCCGCGCACCCCCGAAATACACGTACCCTGATGTGATCACGTGTGTAACTTCCTGCGCACCCCCGAAATACACGTATCCCGCTCAATCGCGTGTGTAACTTCCCGCGCACCCCCGAAATACACGTACCCCGCTCAAGCGCGTGTGTAACTTCCTGCACACCCCCGAAATATACGTACCCTGCTCAATCGCGTGTGTAACTTCCCGCGCACCCCCGAAATACATGTACCCCACTCAATCGCGTGTGTACCTTCCCGCGCACCCCCGAAATACACGTACCCCGCTCAATCGCGTGTGTAACTTCCTGCGCGCCCCCGAAATACATGTACCCCGCTCAATCGCGTGTGCAACTTCCCGCGCACCCCCGATGTACACGTACCCCGCTCAATCGCGTGTGTAACTTCCCGCGCATCCCCGAAATACACGTACCCCGCTCAATCGCGTGTGTTACTTCCGGCGCACCCCCACAATACACGTGCCCCGCTCGCAGAGGCCCAATTGCTGTATGTTGCCACTTTTGTGATGCGCTGGGAAGTTTCAGCTTGTGCGTGTCTTTGGCTGTGCGTGGCTTTGCCCTATTCGATTCCATGAATACGTGTGGTTCGAGTGCGTGTGGGCGTTCCGTCTGCTTCCCTGCAGTACATCCCCAGTTACGCCCTTATTTTCGTGCGTTGTTCCCCATTCCGCGCGTTACGCCCCGTGTCCCGCCCACTTTCTGGTTTATGCGCCGAGGTTGTGCGCTTTCACTGTGCGCATCGCGCATGCCTTTCGGGATGTTGCAGTGACTTGTGCGCCATGCACGGGTTTGGCGCACATCCCGAGGTAAACACGCACAGGGACTTCCATGAATCGCACGCGTGCGCGTGCGCCTGTTTTTTTGCGCTTGCGCCTGCTTGCGCCTGCTTGCGCAAAGATTTTCGGCGCACGTTTGTTCCATGAATCGGCCCCTTAATTTCAACTCTGAGTTAAACGTAAGACCTGTAGCTACATCCACAACCAAAAACCGCATCACGTACAGTGTATTTGACCAGTTTGTATTAAAAATCGCAGAGTGAAATTTAGGCAGGAATTCACAATTTTGTAAAAGTTTTACATATGTGTTTTCCCATTCAAAGTATTTCCAATCTCCCATTCTGATTTAAAGTGTGTTCTGCTGATCATCTTGTAGCTTATGTTTGTTAGAACCTGTTCATTATTGCTCCCATAGGAATTCATACCAATTTAAGGATTGTTGCAAACTTTTCATTGTTTCACAAAGCCATTTTCCACTGTCATTTAAAAGTGTAAATTTCCAAACGTGTTTTTCTCTCTTGTTTGGGAGGGAAGATTATATTCAAAAACTCTACTCTGTCTTTTATTCCTGAATACCTGCTGCTTACTCAAATCTGTGTAGAATTGCTCTTTTGTGAATAAAGAACTTTGCAAGGGGAAATCTTAACCTAAGCGCTATCTTTTCACAAGCCAAAACTGTTCTTTTCCCCTGGGTTTTATCTTCTGTATTGCTATAAGTGAATTCAGTTTCCTTACTTACATTCTGAATTGTTTCATCACCACATTGGTGATTGCTGTCTCATATATTAATATGTGTTTGATTTGAATTAAATAAATAAATAATACCTTTACCAAACCGCCTGATTCCTGGTCCACTGTGACCTGGCGGGTATTTTTTTTGAAGGGTATGATATGTGTGGTATATCACTCAGAATATTGAACCTATAGACGCAATAGATAAGTATTTCATTTGTGCATTGCATGCTAGGCGAGACCCGGGTGTATTGCCTGATTGAAATCCTTAACAGATTTGGGGGCTCGTGCCGTGATTTAGAGTTTGAGTTACCACCCGTGACAGTCTAACACAGCATACTAGCCTGCAGGGTACAGGCACCTTGCTGGGTAGGGGTACTGTGCTACATTGTACAAGCACCTCTCAAAATAAATATTCCAAAATCAGGCTGTTTGTAAAAGTACATTCACCCTAAAATAAGTCATAAAGGAAATTGATATTTCCAAAATGGCGATCCCAGTAGAAATCAATATGGCTAGGGAACACCTCATGCCCAAACTGTTTGTCAGGGGTGAGTGGCCAGAAGAGAATGAGCAGATCTGGCTCCAGGAAATCAAAGAACAGGTCACTGCCATGGACCTGGATATATGGCGGGACAAGGGCAAATTACACCAAGCTCTTAGTGAACTGTACATGGCCCAAAAGTAAAGAGGAGCAGAATAAAATTGACAAAATAGCAGCCTATCTCTACCTCCAAATAGGAGTAATGCAGGAAAAGCATGCAGAAAACATAGTTCTGGCAAAGAATCAAGTGGAAACACTAGAAAGAATCCAGACTGATCTGGGCTCTGCAGAGCAAAGTCTACAGAAGAGCCAAGAATCAGAGATAGATAGTATGTCACAAAACTAAAAGAAAATTTGGCTCTCCCACAACAAGAGAATGAAGACCTAGACACCCAATTACAGGCACTGAAAGAGGAGTGTCAGGAAAGGGTGGACTCTTTACAACAGAATCAGCAGAACCTGGCGCAACAGTTAAATTATTATATAGCATGTGCAGAACAGATAGTCACCTTACAAAACCACGTAGAATCCTTGAAAGAGGAAAATAATAAATTAATTATTTCATTTAATTATTTAAGACATCCACTCTCAAGAGGAATTTGATGAGGAGCGCCAGAAATCCAGTGCATTTAAAAAACAAAGGGATTACCTGGCTGAACAGAGGGGAACTCTAAGTCAGGAGAGGGACACCGTAGGCCAGGAAGTGAGCCAATTAAAAACCAAGCTAGTGGAAAGAAAGCTGGCTCTCCAGGAGCTTCATGAAGCAAAAACAGAATATGAGAAGCTACTAGAGCATACCAGGTGGCCGGAGGATGCTCTGTAAAACAACACCCAGACCAACAATGATAAAACTCACGAGGTGAGCCTCCTGCAGCAGAAATTGGCCCAGTATTTCCAAACCAGGCAGGAAGCACAGAGAGACAATGAGTCTCTCTGTGAAAAGAATGATGTGCTCAACAAACAGATAGCAATGCATGAGCAAATTATTGAGACCAGTAAGGCCGTGATAGAGGAGCAAAAGATTTAGATTTTGGCATATCACCAGGGAATAGGGGCTGAAAGAGAAAAGGTAGGGAGGGACAGAGAAACCCCTGAGCATAACATCAGGACCCCTGTAAGCAGGGACTCTAACCCCTTCAGTACCATTAACTCTGCCAGCTTCATGTCCACTGGCTCATATGAACCATGGGGATGTTAGACTTCAGCAGAATTGATAACATGGGACTGACAGATCAGCACCTCCCGGAAATTGATGGACGGGCATCTCTGTACAGATCCCCAAACGTTAGGGCTAACCTCTCTGATCAGGAAGACTCCTGTGAGGGGAGAGTTAGGGAATTGGATGCGCAAAAATACCACCTACCAAAGGATCAGTTTGTAAAATTTCGTGGGGAACTCCAGGAAATCAAGCCCAAAAAGAGTATCCTAAAAACCTCTTCCCAGGTAGGGCAGTGGGGGAGGAGGGGTACTCCGCCAATCCTGGGAGCAGGGGAGAGTCAGAAGACTTATCTGAGCACCACAGGTATAGGGAAACTAGGCCCCCACATTCTGAAATCTCTTCTCAATCTCGCAGAATCAGAGAGAGCCTAGAGGATCAGATAGCCACCTCCAGTAGTAGTACCTCTGAGTCACAGGATGAGTGGACTCGGGTGACTAAGACCAAAAAGGCCAACAAAATCAAGGCTCTTCTAAAAGATCCCCTGAAGCAGATCAAGGCCATTAGGAGTGTTATAACTCCCTATCACAAAAATGGCAAATATCGAGTCTGGGAACACCTTGAGTTATACGAACAGATGATGGATACTTTTCATCTGAAAGATAGTCAGAGTTGCATCCAATATTTAAAATGAACATTATCCCCTGAGTACTCCAGCTTCTTTGCGAGGCAGGAGGATCCAAACCACTCAAGATGCTCCACCTACAGGGTGGCCATCTTAAACACTTTTCTGTCCATAGAAATCCCCAAGAGGCCCACAAGGCGGCCTACAATCTGCAGTGTGGGGAAGATCAGACCACACAAGAATTTGTGCAAGAACTTAAACGTGCCTTTGCGCAGACCACCAGGAGGGTGCGCACAGACAGTAGGGAGTTCATTAACACCTTTTTCCATGCACTCCCCAAATACATCATGACCCAGCTGGTCAGGGACCTTCACGAGAAGAGATCATTGGACTGGGTTATTGAACATGCGACCCATATTTATGAAGTGCAGAAACCTGTAGAGAACAAAAACACCAATTAAAACCCCAAACCTGCCAACACCCGTGCTGCTGCTAAGGTGGCAGAGGTGAAGGTGCCCCCATTTTAGAACTGGAGATGGGGGGGCCCTAAAAATATACCTGCACAGGGCCCATCCAATCAAGGAACCTCCCTCCTAACTTTCCCCAGGAGGGCAGTAATCCCCCAAATGCCGGGTTGAGCTTCTTTCCCCGGTACCCGCACAATTTTCACCCAAAAAAACCCCTCCTTTCTTTCCCCACTTCCCTGAGCCCAGAGAGCCCAATCCGGGGGAGGGGAGGCCAAGGGTGGAGGGTTACCCAAACTATCCCAACCCAGGGTATTTTGGAAGAAGGGATAGCTACACTTCCCGTGATCCACCTAGGATGGACCAGAGACCCCCATACCAGCCAGAGTGGGTGTCCCTCATTCTGGGGACTGTCTCCAAAAAGGGCGCCGAGACTCCTCAAATCACTGAGTGTGAAATTTCCTGCTCGGATTCCCAAACTACCCAACTCCATTCTGGGGACCACCTCCTAGAAGTAGGGGGCAGCCCAGAACCAGCACAAGAGGAACACCAAACCAAACCTCACCAACCGCTTCTGTTGACTGCCTCCAGAAAGGGGGCGCAGCCCAGAATCAGAAAAAGGGGAGCCCGAAACTCCCCAAATAGCAGTGTATCAAAATTCTTTGTCAGATTCCCCACTTGCAACCCCATATCTTGACCCAACTATCCCAGTGTCAGAGTCAGAAATAGGTAAAATGACCATCCAGCTTACCAAGAGCGCCCATTACCTTTGCCCATTGGAGGAGAAAGAAGGTAGATTCTACGCCTCCATCCAAGCGCAAGGGCAATGTGCAATTTCGGCACTGGTGGACACTGGATCCCAAGCAACTCTGCTGTCAAAGAGCAGCTAAATTCAGGAAGGGGGGAGAGATACCAGATCCCACACTATTCTCTGATGGAAGAGGGACTCATACCGGCCAGACCCTGCTGTGACCCATGAAGAAATCCCACTTGCCGGACTCCCCCTCGACTTGGAAAGATCAGGAGAAGTTGGGGGTATGTGTGGGATATATTGACCCACTCAATGCATTGCCCCACATCACTGAGCTTTCCAACACATTTGACCCACATCATTTGCGCAAGAAACAGCAACCTGGCGGTGCTGGCTCCTGTGCGCACCAGGACCTCAAAGCTACGTTTTCGCAGCAACTGAAAAATGTTTGCACCATCTAGTCTCACACACCTCAGGCAAAATGGAACAAGGGGACACACTGAAAAAGTATGCCAGTGTGTTCTGAGACATATATATGGAATCAAGGGAACCAGCAGCACTGCATTGCTGCAAAAGCCAAAAATTCCCCTTCAGAATGAAACATTTTCACCCTTTCAAAATGCTGCTTTGGTGCCAATTCCACCTGTCATTCTGAAACCACTATGAGTAAAAAGGACCAGGCAAACCAACTCTCAGAGAAATCAAAAGCAACTTTATTTTTCACTCGCAATGGAAACATTTATTTCTTGCCAAAATGTATCCAGGTGCAGCACTTCAAAGAGACTTTTTACTCTCTGAGCCAGGTCAAGGATAAATGTTTCTATATTTTAGATAAGAGTCCTGCTGCAAGGAAAATGACTACAGCTGGAAGACAGTGACAATCTTAGATGCTGCAAACCAAATTAAAGAAAGAAATGCTAGCAGTTTTTAACACGTGGAAAAATGGGCTTTGCTGAACGAAGAGAAAAACATGTCCTGTTTAAAACTCAATTGTTAATAAAAGCTTGCTTACTTAGCAATGTAAAGGAATTATGCTAGTGGTGACAATACACACATAGGATATCTTCTGTCATAGGTTGGTTTAATTCAAGACCCAAAGTAAGAAATTAAACAGTTTAAAACACATAGGCTGGAGTTGCAAGCTCTCAGAAAAACCTGTTATTCCAGTTGCCAGCTATGAAAATCCAGCAAGGAAGGGAGATACACCCTAAATCCAGGACACGTAATGCAAAGTGCCTGCTTGAAAAACTTTGAATGGAATAGGACAATGAAAGTTCACATGCTCATCAGACATTCATCTGTGCTCCAGGCTGGGACAATAGCAGTCCTGGGACACTCACCTGTCAAGTGTGAAGGGACCATAAAACCTTCAATTAAGACCAGAATCCCCCTTGCCTGGAAGGAAATGAGAGCTCCTTGCAGTTGAAAGAAGGACAAAAAAAACAAGATCAAGTAACAGAGGGACTGCCTTTTGGTACCAGAGACTATGTTATAAAAAAACCTTAAAGACTCTTATTTCTGTAACAAGAATTAGCAGAATTTTCAAAGTTTGCAGTATTAAATCTAATTTTGTGGGCCATCTTTGAGAACTTGGTAGAACTAATTGCCACATGGGGAACAGAAGTTATGAAATATGATAGATTCCCAGGAAAGTATTAATGTGGCAAACATAAGATTTTGTACATACATCCCTGGGGACAATTCATATTTGTGTATAAAATGGTGGAATTTTAGGCCAAATCTTTAATGTGTAAAATTACCAAAATGTGTCAGAAAGGCGAGACAAGTTTGCACAGACTGGAGGTTTGGACTAATCTGTGCTGCACATCATATGTAAACTGTGGGTATAATTTGCCAAGAGATTGCAATTGTATAAAGGTATGTTTTTGGCAAAATCAGATTTTCAGTAAAGTAAATTTGGGGGTTTCTGGACATTGTAAACCTCACCTCATAAACCTGACATCATTCCCTTAGACATCCAACAAGCAGAGAGCAAGGCTGAGATTGCTACCCTTGATCAATGCGATTGTTAGGGGCGTGTGTAGTAAAGCCTGCCCCTGTCATATACTCTGATGATGTCACCTGGCATTATAAATAAGAACCCCTGACAACACACATGGACACACTGATTCCTGATTTCCTACACCTGTGTCCTGTTCCTGTCTGTTCCTGTCTTCATTTTGCATCTATCCATCTAAGCTCCAGATCCCAACTACAAGCCAAGCATTGTTGATCTTGCTTCAGCTGGGCCTCAATTCTAAAATAATCCCAAAAACCAAGGGAAACACTGTGTTTTGGGGAGCATCCTGAACTAACCTGGCTTGCTACTAAATGCATGCCTGCTGCAAACCTGCCATCCAGCTAATCTATAGTATCCAGTAACCAGAATTGCCAGTCCAGAAGAACTGAACTATCCTTTGGTATCCAGTCACTGCCCAGCTGATCCTGTCCTGCGGATTTTGTCCATCTGCACTGTGTTAGACCAGATCCGTGTGTGAACAGAACCGCTGACTGTCCAAAAACCAAACTAAAAGTGGACTGTGAGTATCAATAGGAACCCTAGAGCCATAGTATACATTGTTGTGCCTTGCCCTTAGTTCCAATCTCTGAGCTATCCTATTCTGACCCTGATAACCTGTAATATTGTCACAATCATTCTTGCTACTCTGCTTTGATTCCTTGTGCTAGCACCCATTTCTTTAATAATTTTGTCCTGTAAAATCCTAAACTATGAATCCTGTTTGGAGTGATCGGAATGGGTCCACCAGGGCGGGCGCGGAGGTGCTAGGGTTGAACTCGCGAGTCAACCCGGGAGCTTACTGTGTCTCAATCTGTTAGCCTAGCCTGAATGCCCTAGTGTAGAGTAAAACTGTCCTTGACAAAACTGATTTCTCTTCCTTGTTCGCGCCTTCATTTTCTCAAAAATGCACCTCACTAGATCTTGCATAACTCACTCAATTTACCAGCTAGAGACCTCATTTAACTTCCATACTGTAACTATGATCCATAGCTACACCACAACACAAAACACGATTTACAATAATTCACACGTTTTTATTCAAAACTGTTTTGGTAAATTCAGGAGGGTTTTGCAAAAGTGGGTTAATTTTACAACGTGTCATTTTGATTATAGACTGTTTTCAATCTTCCATTCAATTTCGAATTGTATGCTTTTGCTCGATCCATTGCCTGTGATTGCTAGTATCTTTCCAGTGTTGCTCCAGTAAAGAATTGTTTTTGTTTCAAGAGTTATACCCATTCATTAATTTATTCATCCATTTCTGAGTGTCAGTTTTGCATTGCCAGGGTTTGAAATCCATTTTTCTCTCACGTTTGGGGAGGGAAGGTTGGATTTAAATTCTGTTTCTTGTCTGTCATTCCTGATTACCTGCTGATTATGTTTATCCACTTAAAACTGATTATTTGTGGGTTGAGGAAACCTTGCAGGGGAAAATTCGAACTCCAGTGCTATCTTACCTAAAATCAAAAAGTGCTCCTATTCCCTGGTGTTTTGTAGTTGTGTCAATAGAAGGTTAAACTAAGTGCATTGCTTACATTCATATTGTTCTTATCACCCCATTGGTGATTGCTGCCCTATATTAAAATTTGTATGATTTCTTTTGAATTTTAAAATAAATAAATAAATATTACATTTTATCAACCAGCCTGGTTCATGGTCCATTGTGACCCGGGGTATTTGAAAAGGGTGTGTGATATGAGTGGTGTATCATCTCAATATTGAATCTAATCTAACCTAAGCATTTCAATTACACGCCGCATACTGGCCTGAGACTAAGATGTGCGTCACCTGATTGAAATCCTTAACAAGAATCTGTGATAGAAATATGTAGTACCATCATAAAATACTGCAAAGTGCATATCATAATTATTTGTTCTAGAAAATAAATGTCCACTTACCCTTGAATTGGATTCTGTTTGCTGCCCATGGTAAGAGAGCCTGATTCAACCAGAAATAGTTTATCAATAATTAGTTCTCACAGTGATTACTACTATACTGTATCATTGAGGAATCCCTTTGTCACATGCCCTTTTGAGTTGAATTTAAATAGTATATGTTATGTGCTTGCATCATAATGTGCAGGCAATTGAGTGTATAGAGAATTGTTGTTTTAAGAAACATCATCCCTGAGCCATTCAAATATTAATCCCAAACACCTCAGTTGCAAAACAACTATACGGACTGCAGTTTTCTTTAAAAAAAATGAAAGTGTTTCTGACTTTGCTTTTTCCTCACAAGAGTGTTACAAAACACCTGTATATGAACACGGATTAGTCAGTAAGGGAGTGCCCCCTTCCATGCATCATATAATATAGCATTATAGCATTATAGCCTGGAGGAGGGACCATTATCCCCTCACCCCGGAACCTAGCAATAATGACCCCTCTTGAGGTTTATAAGGCTATTAGCAGATAGTAATACAGTACTATAGCAATACATGTTTTGGAGTTTTGGTGGTGAAGTAACAATGTTACTTTAATATTCAGTAGAGTAAATCGACAGACTGAGTTAGTGTAATAAATGTGTCTATTTGGTAGTATTTACATCACAAGGTGGTCATCATACATTAAGGTTTTAAAATGAACATGTATTGGGGTCATGTACAAAAAATTAGGTTTGATCTATAAGAAAGTGAAAGCTGTGACAAATTGCATGGGTTGCTTCCAATCAGCAGTACAAGTATGTAGGAGTCTGTTGCAGACCTGAGAACGTGAAGATGAGAAGAGAAAACGATCTTGAGCAAGAGCTGAGTCCAACAACCTGCCCGTACAAAGAGAGAGGTACCTGGGGGACTGGCAGGAGTGGGACTCCCGTGGGATATTGTTATCAATCAAAGAAAACTCATCCCAGTCACAAGAACGAGAAAGCAGGGCTAAAGTTATGTGATGGGAGTTGGAGGCAAATACCGAGTAATCCAGAGAGTGAAGAGAGTTAATGTAAGAAGCTGAAATCCCATCCCAGTATGCAGGACAAGTTATCAGAAAAGCAACAAATTCAACGAAGAAGTGAAAAGCTTAGACGAGATGGGCTGCGTACACACGGCTGTTGTATAACCAATAAGAGAAAAAATACTCAAAGCAGAGTCGAAAATTCTAGAGGAGAGGGGCTGAATCCACACAGCTGTTGTATAACAAGTAAGAGAAGAGATACTCAAACCAGATGTGACAGTACAAGACTGAAAACTAATAACAATAGAAGTTTAGAAAGGGGCGAAGAAAAACCCTGATCAAGTACTCCTGGAGGAAAGGCCTGGGAGGAATCTACAAGCAATAATATAACCCCATTCAGGTACTCCTGGAGAGAGGTATGATGACCCTGATGATGTCATCATTCTCTCCTGGTGGTGACCTCTCCCCATGTGGCCAGTGGATGGCAGCTGTTACCTGATGCTGACCCTCAGGGTGGTTTATGAAGGAGCATCACAATGGTTGAGGCAGCCCTCGGGAGGGTGTCATGACATCATCGGATGAGTCATGGTATTCCCCTTTTCTTTTGAGGATAAGCCTGCCACTCCCATGCCTTAATGGCATATTGGCATATTTACCCTCACACATCTATGAAAGGTACTGGAAAAACTTCACAGGATCTGCATACAAATCCTCAAGAACTGACTTGCCTTTCAGGACCCCTGAAAACACCTTTTCAGACTCTGCCTACAAGTCCTCAAGTACTGACGTGCCTTTTAAGATCACTGAGAACCCTTTTTCAGACTTTGCATACAAGTTATCAGAAACAGACTACCATTGCCCTAAAAACAAAAATATTGTGACTAAGAAGATGAGCTGACTAATGAAGATCACTTGATGCCAGAAGCACACTCCATGCTCTAGTTGCGGCAGGAACAAGTCTGATGCCGGGAGATGTAAAATGGCAGACCAGCTGACAGGCAGATGCTGTCTGGAGAACGCTACTTCTCTTGGTGCTGACCGAGGGATCGTGGGGCTAGTGCAGTGTCCGTGGAGCCAACCGGCTCTCTGACATATCTGACCGTTCATCCACTCATGTAAGCATCTACTCCACTTAGTTCATCATAAGTCAAATAATCACCAGCTTCATGCACCTTTGTAAACCAACCAGACTCTAACTACTGAACCAACCCCCACTCCGTTTATCCCATCTAAACACATTGTCCATGCCTTAGAGATAATATTCTTTGGTATTTCTCCATCTATGACAGCTATGTTATGTTACAATGCACTTGTTCATTCAAATGTATGCTTCTTTTGCATGCAGGCCAGTATGTGTTCACCTTGGTCTTGGCTTCACGCCCCCAATCGCCTTCAGCCTCCCCCCACTCTGAGCACTTGTCTTGGCGCCCACTGGCCTGTGCTATCACAGGCCTGCACTCATTTATTGGCAGTTGACCACTCTTACCAAGTGATCTCTGCCAGGCACCTAACAGCTGCTTGCAACGTACTCTCTAGCACGTCCCTCTGTGGAACTCCTAGCACTTACCTCCCCCTCATCCCTTCTCTCTACCTGCACTTGCACGTTCTGAATGCTCACAAGGCCTAGTAGTACCACCTCTCTCTTTCATTGTTATATTTGCCTTTCATTCCCATGTTCCCTCCCCGTTTGCCCTGTGGGTGCTTTGAAACACAATTTACTAAATGTATAAGCGCCTTACAAATAAACTAAATAAATACAATAAATAAATGACACTTATAATTATGAGGTTACACATGAAGCTGAAGCATGAGGTAACATCCATCCATCCGCCCACCCATCCATTTATCAATCCACTATTCATCCATCTCTAGTTCTGGGATGTTTCATAACACACCAGGATCAATTTTACAACATACTTCACCAATATTGTAATTGGCCCTTTCCTATCCGACTTCTGAAACCACTGGAAATATTTGCTCGCGTCCCAGTATCACTTGACCTGAGACTTCTGAGTGAGTTCTTGCTGGGAAGAATAATTCACAACTGACATGAAAGGCAGTTCTAGAGTCTCTGTCAGGAAGGGCAAGTTCAGCGGATGTTGTCATAAAACCCTGCTTCTAACATATTTGGGATTCTACACCACGGCTCTCCCAAGCGATTTGCTGATTCAATGCACATACAGTACCCCACCCTCTTACAAAATGCCCTATTCTTTTATTTTGCAGGGAGTAAGGAGCGGGGGGAAGGAGGAGGGGGTGAATGTCAATATTAATTTCCTTCGCTTTCCCGATCACTTTTAACTATGCATTTAACTGCAGTTACACATTTTTATTGTACCCTGTCCTGGGATTAATGACTAGATTAAAAGATACGACTTTGCAAAAACATGATTGCATGAAAATATAAGCTACTTTGGCAAACCTCCTAGGAGTTAACTTCCCATAACACTGGCGATCATCAGCCTCGCGATCATCAGACTCACAGGCGTCGGCGAGATTAGGCTCGGAAATGACTCTTACTCAGAGCGAAATGGAAATTCGTTTTGATCGAAATGTGTGTACTTTATCTTCATTTTAATGGAACATATTTGTAAACCAATGACTCGTTCTTATCCTAATTCCTCCCAAATCAACTTTTACGAGAAACAAGCATATTTCTGGCGTGTCCTTGACAGTGTTATTATGTCCGGTTTTTCTTTTTTTTATTTATTTAGACTAAAACACAACAGTAAACCAACTACTATTAGCAAACGCACATCCCCATGACCCATATTCCAAGTTGATTCAAAACTGGAGATGGTTCAGCGAGGGGAGGTCTCTTTACAGACCCCTTTTGAAATGATGGTGCATTTGTTAACCAACTTTGTGCCAACATCTTCACAGGCGCATGGTTTAAGAACTACTAGAGTGCATTTTGAAGGCAGGGTTATTTGAGTATATCCACCAACGTTGGAACTGAATAAACTGTTCACTGTAATTAATGTACATGTGTTTAATGAATGTAACATCCTTCTACATCATCAACATCCATGGTATTTAGATTGGAATCCATTTTCAGCTGTGTTCCCTTATGGTGCCTAATGTACTTAACCCCCTCTATAAGAAGGGAGGAGATGGTTTATACATACCTGTGTTCCAGGTGTTGTTGGAGGCCTGTGCAGGTGGCAATTGCTAGGCTCGAAGCATGAACAATTGCTAGATAGGAGGAGACCGTGCAAGAAAGCAGGTATGGCAGTTTGTGGCTCAGAAGTGGCACAAAGCAGACGCAAAGACAGAGAGAAAAATATGGTGACAACTTCAAGGAACACAATGTGCAGATCAGGTTAGGAACAGGTGTGTTGGGCAAGAGTTGCCTGTGCTCCTTCTCTTAATTCAAGGGCTCATGTTCTGTCTACGTAGTATGTGGCCACAACCTATTCTCAGTGGGTGACCCAGTGGTCCAAGTCTACGAAAAGAAGTAGCAGAACTATGTTCCATGCTGGCCTGCACGCCTCCCCCTACACACCCCATCAACAAGACCCTTCTCATGTGGAATCCAAACCACCAAGCAAACACAACTGCTATTAAAGGGAATGTTCAGTGCAGTGCACTGAAGTGCAAGTTTCAAATTCTTCCTAAACTTATTTTTTTTTTTATTTTAAAATAAAAGTATAGGGACAGTAAAACTTAAAAACAAAGAAAAGTAGAGGAGCACCCCTCCCAACCACTCCCGCCCACTTCAACCAATGGGATGACCAAACTTGGGGGCCGATTCATGGAACAAACGTGCGCCGAAAATCTACGCGCAAGTAGGCGCAAGCAGGCGCAAGCGGAAAAAAACAGGCGCACGCGCACGCGTGCGATTCATGGAAGTCCCTGCGCGTGTTCACCGCGCGATGTGCGCCAAACCCGTGCATGGCGCACAAGTCACTGCAACATCGCGAAAGGCGTGCGCGACGGTGCGCGACGCGCACAGTGAAAGCGCACAACCTCAGCGCACACAGCAGAAAGTGGGCGGGACATGGGGCGTAACGCGCGGAATGGGGAACAACACGCGAAAATAAGGGCGTAACTGGGGATGCACTGCACGGAAGCAGAGGTAACGCCCACACGCACACGAACCACACGTATCCATGGAATGGAATAGGGCAAACCCACGCACAGCCAAAGCCGCGCACAAGCTGAAACACGTCCGCCACACGAAGGCAGGCGGTAGAGTCCCAGCGCATCAAAAAAGTGGCGCCGCGGGAAGTAAAATACGCGATTGAGCGGGGTACTTGTATTCCGGGGGTGCGCGGGAAGTTACACACGCGAATGAGCGGGCTACGTGTATTCCGGGGGTGCGCGGGAAGTGACACACGCGATTGAGCGGGGTACGTGCATTCCGGGGGTGCGCGGGAAGTTACACACGCGAATGAGCAGGGTACGTGTATTCCGGGGGTGCGCGGGAAGTTCCACACGCGATTTGGCCGGGTACGTGGATATCAGGGGTGCGCGGGAAGTTCCACACGCGATTGAGCGGGGTACGTGTATTTCGGGGGTGCACGGGAAGTGACACACGCGATTCGGCCTGGTACGTGGATATCAGGGGTGCGCGGGAAGTTCCACACGCGATTGGGCCGGGTACGTGTATTCCGGGGGTGCGCGGGAAGTTCCACACGCGATTTGGCCGGGTACGTGGATATCAGGGGTGCGCGGGAAGTTCCACACGCGATTCGGCCTGGTACGTGGATATCAGGGGTGCGCGGGAAGTTCCACACGCGATTTGGCCGGGTACGTGTATTCCGGGGGTGCGCGGGAAGTTCCACACGCGATTTGGCCGGGTACGTGGATATCAGGGGTGCGCGGGAAGTTCCACACGCGAATCGGCCTGGTACGTGGATATCAGGGGTGCGCGGGAAGTGACACACGCGATTGAGCGGGGTACGTGTATTTCGGGGGTGCGCGGGAAGTTCCACACGCGATTTGGCCGGGTACGTGGATATCAGGGGTGCGCGGGAAGTTCCACACGCGATTGAGCGGGGTACGTGTATTTCGGGGGTGCGCGGGAAGTTCCACACGCGATTCGGCCTGTTACGTGGATATCAGGGGTGCGCGGGAAGTTCCACACGCGATTGAGCGGGGTACGTGTATTTCGGGGGTGCGCGGGAAGTTCCACACGCGAATCGGCCTGGTACGTGGATATCAGGGGTGCGCGGGAAGTTCCACACGCGATTTGGCCGGGTACGTGGATTTCAGGGGTGCGCGGGAAGTTCCACACGCGATTGAGCGGGGTACGTGTATTTCGGGGGTGCGCGGGAAGTGACACACGCGATTCGGCCTGGTACGTGGATATCAGGGGTGCGCGGGAAGTTCCACACGCGATTTGGCCGGGTACGTGGATTTCAGGGGTGCGCGGGAAGTTCCACACGCGATTGAGCGGGGTACGTGTATTTCGGGGGTGCGCGGGAAGTTCCACACACGATTTGGCCGGGTACGTGGATTTCAGGGGTGCGCGGGAAGTTCCACACGCGATTGAGCGGGGTACGTGTATTTCGGGGGTGCGCGGGGAGCAGCACACGTGAATTGCACGTGTGGGTCCTCCCAGGTGTACCCTCTACACCCTCCACGGCCCCTGCAGGTGGCTCACACCACAGGGGCCTACCCAGCACATGTCCTGCAGGCACCCCATCCACCATGGCCATGCCCACCAGCCAACCCACATATCAACTAGCACTACTGCCCACCAACGCATGTCCCCCTGCACCCCCACCCCCCAGCATCCAGGGGCACCCTCCACCAGGCCCCCACTCATGTCTCCCACCCCCCAGCACTGTGGGGCACCTGCCAGCAGGCCCCCACCCATGTCTCCCACCACCCCCACCCCCCCAGCATCCAGGGGCACCCTCCACCAGGCCCCCACACATGTCTCCCAGCACCCCCACCCCCTAGCATCCAGGGGCACCCTCCACCAGGCCCCCACTCATGTCTCCCACCACCCCCACCCCCCAGCCACCAGGGGCACCCTCCACCAGGCCCCCACTCATGTCTCCCACCACCCCCACCCCCCAGCATCCAGGGGCACCCTCCACCAGGCCCCCACACATGTCTCCCAGCACCCCCACCCCCAGCATCCAGGGGCACCCTCCACCAGGCCCCCACACATGTCTCCCACCCCCCAGCACTGTGGGGCACCTGCCAGCAGGCCCCCACCCATGTCCAACTCATGTTCCCCACCCAACATGTCATCACAGTCCAGATCCCTGGTCTCTATGGTCAGCCCCCAAATGCAAAACACCCACCCGAGTATTGCATCCACCCACTCATATTCTGCAATTACATCACAGAACACCAATTGCAAGTTCCAAAACAAACACATGTCCCTCACATACACCCAATGGGTGTCAGTGAATCTCAAAACACATAACATGAAATGCATGAAAACAATGAGACACCACACATTGAAGTGCAACAAATAAATAATGTATTAAAGGAAAGATGAATAGAAACAAAAATGAAGAAACTGAAATGTGAATGGAAAAAATGAAAAGAAGCATGTCCGTCCAAAAAAAAGAAAAAATCAAAGAATATAGAAATCCAAAGTAATGTACTACAAAGTCAATGTCCACCAAACAAAATCCAATGTGAAAAAAAAACATAAGCCATTGATCCATGGATAATTTTAAAAAATAAAGTTTGTACAAGTCCACAACTATGTACAAAGCAAGAAGCCAGGGTCCATCATCCCAACAAAATAAAGGAAACCTAACTAACTACACTAACCAATAAAAAAAACTATATACAAAAATGTGGCCAATGTCCAAAAGGTCCAAATGAAATAAAAACAAAAATGAAACTTAACACTACCTACATAACTATGTACAAGGGCAGCGGGCTAGTTCCACGGCTCACTTCTGGATGTGCCGGGCCAGGGCATCATCGAACTCCTCCTCTATGTCCCGGAGGCGGTCCTCCTCCATGGCCCCGAGGGTCCGCAGGGCCGTCGACGTGTCCACCTCCAAAGCCCTGCGGATTGCCTCGAGGCACTCGACCCGCCTCAGGGCCCTCTGCATGGAGTTCTCCGCCCTGACCATTGAGAGCCGTGCCTCTTCCGCCCGCTGCCGCTCCGCATCTATGGCGTGGCCCAACCGCTGCCACACGGAAGACACTTTTTGTCCTGGGTCCTCCTGCCCTCCGGCCGATGCCTGCCCCTCCGATGTCGAAGGCCCCGAGCCTTCATGGCTCCCACCATGGAGCTGCTGCTGCTGTGCCTCTGCCCCTGCACTGCCTCCTGCTGCCTGCACATCCTCCGCCGGCTGGGGTGCAGTCGTTGACGTGGCCACCCCTGCTGGACGTCCGACTCCCGACTGTGGCAGGGATGCCTCCTCCACCAGCCTGGCCGCACCGTCAGAGGCAGCTCCACAGGGCACCCAGGTGACTGATGGGTGGGAAGATGGCACAGAGGACGACTGGCGCGTAGGGGGTCCAGCTGAGGAGGGGGTCGTGGCAAGCCCCATCAGACGGAGGAATCCGGCCTGGGTGACCTGTCCCAGCAGGCTGACGTGGTCAACGAGCCATTCGAGATGACCTGCAGTCTCTTCATGAAAAGACTGCAGGTCGCCTCGCATGGCCCGTTGACGCAACGCCACTCCAGCCAGGACAGGCTCAACCCGGGCCTGGATAGCCACGTCCGCAGGCAGGGGAAGGCCAGTTGACGTCAGCTCATCCCCTGCCTGAAAACTGGTCTGGACATGGGCATCCCTGCTGGTGCAAGATGATGCAGGGACAGGATCAGGGACAGGATTGCACACAGGCACCTCCGCGGCGGCCTGTGCTGCCTCCTGTCCCTGGTCCTGCACTGCACCACTAGCACCAGTGGGATCCCCACCCCCAGACCCCGTCTCCGGTGCTTGCACGGCCTCCTCCTCCACCAAACCCCCCACCAACCTGGATGACTCTGTGCCATCTTCCCCCGTTGGGCCCTGTGGGGTCCCAGCTGCCCCTTCTGCTGCCGAGGAGTCCAACTGCAACCTCCGCCTCTTGGACCTCCCCCCGGCAGCTGCGGCCTGGGACGCGGCACCGGACTCCTCACTCCCCGACGAGATGACAACCTGGGAGGGGAGCCGGGCCTTGCGTCTCCGGCTGGCGGTGGGATCCCCGCCGCTGTGCTCCACAGCACCTTCTCCGCCCTCTTCATCAGTTGACGC